>NC_079518.1:4660576-5009357 GCF_000801105.2 Raphanus sativus | reverse complement strand
AAAGATTTATTCGAAAGATTTAAATCTGGTTTGACAATAGTGTAATTCTGACTTGATAAAACCATAACATTTGCCAAGGTTTTAAAAAAGTTACTGAATTGCATTGTACATGCATCCTTCATATCTGCAAACAAACTTAAAATCCAATCACGACCGTAAGTATATATGGTTTTGATCTTCTATTTCCTTGTCAATCTGATAAACGTCGACTATTAGGAGGTTCTTGATTTTGAGTCCTAAATATGACGCCATAACATAAAAAAAGAAGAGCTAACCAAACTTTTTATATATATAAACTTTCCTAGACAATAACAATAATAGTTTGGTAGCTTCGGTAATGGTCAGACCCACAAGAGGATGCCATTTTTCAGGCAGAAAAGACACCAACTAAACACTAAGTCTAAACCCATACGGGTCTTTATCGAGTTAGACCAAGTAAGAAAGCATTTTTGTTCATACGATGAAAACTAATTAGCAAAATGTAGAAATCTGAAGAAGAGTTTATTTTTTAACATTATCCCATGAAGCCAGCTCCTGGCATGTTAGACTGCCCTCCACCACTACCACCACCTTGTTGTGATCTTACAGGACCTTGTGCAAAAGCTTGACCACCCATTACTCCTGACCCAACCATCTGTTGAGGCTGCTGCGCGGCATCTGATTCAGTGGCGAAGTCTGTTGCTGCATCTGATTCAGCGGCGAAGTCTGCTGCTGCATCTGATTCAGCGGCGAAGTCTGCTGCTGCATCTGATTCAGAGGCGAAGTCTGCTGCTGCTGATGATGTTGTTGAAGCTGAGACATCTGATGCTGCTGTTGCTGATGATGTTGGAGTTGTGACAATTGATGGTGCTGCTGCTGCTGGAGTTGTGGCAGTTGTTGCTGTTGGTGGTGTTGTTGTTGCTGGATCTGTTGCTGTTGTTGCTGCTGCTGCTGATGGATTTGTTGTTGCTGCTGCTGCTGGATCTGTTGTTGGTGCTGTTGTTTTGTAATTTGCGGCTTAAACACAACCATATCCTGATAGAACCATCACAAAGGAACAAACGATTCAGTAACTACTGACTGCATTTCTTCAAATCAAACCGATATGTAGAGAAAGCAGTGGGCGCATGATGGATTAGACAGGCTCCTTTAGCAATCAGTTTGGAAGTAAAAACTCAAGAGACACTAGCTAATGGATACATGTGAAGTGAAACCATCTACAGATATCTTACTTGGTGCTTACTTACCCCTGGAAAAAGCATTCCAATCAAGCGGCAAGCCTTGTCAGAGACAGAGAGAAGCAGCGTCTGTGACGGCAACTGGATCACTGCACACTGCACTTCAGAGGTAGACTTTGTTATCATAAAAAGCAAGGCACACGATTAGGCAATCAAAACAAGGCTACAAGTTTAGTAGCCGTAACGAGTACGGTGAAAAGATTGATAGATTTCCCGTACGACTTACGTACAGATATCGATTAAACCAGTAACCAGCCATCATATTGCTATCAAGTTCGAATAAACGGGACATATATAGGAAAAGGAAATAACTGGCATAGAATATCAACAAAACTTACAAGCTTCTTATCCTGAAGTTGTCCTAAAAACCCATGCTGACTCATGGCTCGAAACACAAGGAAGTCAGCTTTGCCAACATATTGCCTGGTACAAAGGCAGATGAAAGTTAGTGATAAGAAAACAAACATCTACCAATGAAAAGCTATAGCAAGAGGATAGTACTTGTTATTCATATGATCCTGGGATATGAGACGAACAATCTGCATGGTTGGTGGCCAGTTTGCTGCCAACCTGAGGAGACGCAGAAAAAGAGAAAGCAAAAACTGCTTTAGCAGCTAACAATCATTTCTCAATACGTAGGTCGACTGCTAATGAAACTTGTCTACTCTTGACAAGGGTAAGAAAGCAATTTTCATATTTCAGTTAGTTATGAACTTACGAATCAGAGGCAGAAGCGTTTCGGTAACCCTGTCAAATATAAACAAAGACATTACAATTTGCTAGGAGCAATCCAACAAATGTTTGGAAAAGAAAGATATGATCCTACAAATTACATAAAGTGGGAAAAAGGGCACATGGGGGTGGTAGTCAGTGCCCTAAACATACCTCAAGTCTGGTGATAAGAACAGGTTGCCCTTGTCTTTGCCCAGATAAATTTCCCTACATGAATTAGAAAATGTAAGTTAAAATTATCATCAGACCACCGCTGCTATTTCAGACAAGGTGAACCGATATTACCTCCCAGACTTTTACGTATTTGGATTGCGAAGGCTGCATAGCCCCCGATGACGCCTGTGACAGCTGCATATTAGGAGCTGAACTGTTACTGCCACCAAGTTGTTGTATTCCTGGTTGCGCTTGTTGGCCAACTCCTGGAGTAGGCATCATTCCACCTGTTGCAGATGAGACATTTCCTTGACCGAGACCAGTCATCATGTTTTGGTTCATGGAAATTCCACCTTGCATCATCTGTGAACCAGAATGGCTTCCTTGGTTCATCCCTGGCATTGGTTGAGGCATTGGTTGAGAGACACCAAGGTTCGAAGTAACGTTTGACGTTGTTTGAGGACTAAAGGAATTATTAGGGCCCGGGCTTTGCCCCGCTTGTGCATTTCCCATAAGTGCACCTGAACCAGCAATTGAAGTATTTCCCTGCTGTCCAGATGAAAACCCAGTTTGTGAAGGAGGCTGAGATGTAGCCATTCCTGTCGATATCATATTTGACATATGCATTGCGACTGCACTTTGCCCAGCCGACGAGGCTGCCCCCGCCAGAGCTGCAGAGCTCATGACTTGTCGAACTTGGGAAAGGTTATTCAACAGACTTACATTTCCAGGAGGACCAGAACGCAATGGTGGCGTCATTACACTAACCACAGGCTTAACATCTGGTGCATTCTCAGCATTAGTGATCATTTCTTGAGAAACTGACGATGCTGAAGATGTTTGAACTGAAGGGATTGCCGGTGCAGCAGGTCGAGCTACGGAGGAGGGGATATGAGGAAAATTTGGAACTGCTGCCATAGAAGATACAGTGCTAGGCTCCTGAAATTTAATTCCAAAAAATCCAATTAACAAGATTTATATATTTATGTTATGTTATCTAATTAGTTGATAAGATTTCATTTCATATATACGTATGGGATATTCAAAAGAACCTAACGTTAAATCAATTTAACTAAATGTCTTATCAAGCACCACAGAATAAATTTTTACAATCCATTTGCGATTTATAGTTTCTAACAAACAAACATGAATCTATTTGCCAATTAAGCTGTCACCTCCAACCGACTAAAAAGATCAAATAGACTTACAACTTTCACAGTAGCAGTTGGAACTGGTCCAACGGAGACTGGCTGCCGACTAAGAATAGGCCCATTGGCTGAAAATCACACAAAAAAAGAGATCTTCACATAAAAGGAAGCAGGATATAATCGGAAAGACACACAAAGAGAGCAAGATATTTCAACTAAAAATAGGGCCTGCTAAGCATAAGTACCTGATGGCACAAGAGCTGGAGGTTGTCCAGCGACTGGAAGAGATGGAGCAACAGTGGCCCTGTCCATTTTCACAGGGCTCTGAGTCTGTGGCAAATTGGTAGCAGTATGACTTAAAGCAGCACGTGCCTCCACAAAATTCTCTGAGATCAGGACAAGATAGAATGTGTTCTTAACCGTGTCAATTGACAAGTCCCCACTTTGAGGATTGAGCTTTCCCTGCAATTAAAATAGAAAAAAAAAAGTTACTCACAAAACAATCTTACTTCAGCCTGTAGCACTGACGATTAAGAGATGACTGGAAAAGGAAACACATATGTAAGCTGAATATCTAATGAAATATAAAAAGATACGCAGTCTCACCGCATTGTATAGTGCTCTAACTTTCGGAAGCTGCTTTGGGCACACAACAGACAAAGAAACAGAGCACTGCAGGCAGACCGATATTGCAGGTGAGGGATTCCCAAAGAAAAAAAAAGGTAATTGTAGCAAGTCGCAAATAAAAAAAGGTACCCTAGAAAAATATGATGCCACTGTCTCGGCATCTGATAAACGGCTTTCAGGTTGCGCATCGCCATTTTCATTTCGTTCCGCATTTTGCAGTTTAGGACGATATACAGGTGTTGGCAACGAGTAGGGGTTGCTAGCTGTGATTAAAATACAGTGCCTTTTAAGATCATTACTTGGTTGAGCTTGGCCTGAAGGAGGAGGAAACATCTGCGTCATGAAAGGCAGAAAAAAAAACGTGAGGTTTACGGATCTTAATATCTCTGACAGAAGCAGCACTATTTACAATCAGCCCATGGAAAAAAAGAAAAAATTAACTGAGAAACTAAACTTAGTCAAAATGGCCCAAACACATGCATTTCTAGTTACGTCATAGAATGATTAAAGATAAAGTTTACCCACCATCAATGCTTCGGCAAGACCTTCGGCTGTGGCGGCTTCATTGAAACCACCGCCGGCAAATTGTATGGATGAAAGCCAATGCAAGAAAATATCAACATTTCTTGTCCAGCCACTCCTTTGTACCAAGCAACCTAAGAAGTAATAAGAATAAAATGGAATAGCCATGAACATGCAAAAAAAAAAAAAACGCCCAATACAATGCTTGTATTTGGATATCACAGTAATGGAGCGCAATACATACCAGAATATGAACCATGGGAATTGAAAATGACCAGCGATAGCTCAACATTCGAAACAGGGTTCCTCTGCAAGTTTATAAGATACATAAAGAAGACTCATCAACCATCGATTTAGAGATAACAAATGCTCTCTCTTTCTGTGGCATTGATTTGACAGATTACGGTTCTTTAACAACTAAAATACAGAAAGTAACTGATAATGTAAAAAGAACAAAAAGTAAAAACAATGAACAAAAACTGTTGGCTCAAGAATGAAAACTAGAGTTTTCCTCAAAAACGAGGATGAGTCAGATACAGTACCTCTCCATTTAACTCACTGCCACAGAAAGACCTGCACAAAACACACAAAGAGAGTATTAACAGACGATTGAAGTAAAATTTTAAACATTTGCAGGATGCAGATCCAACTGATCATCTAGACAACCAATGGAGGTGATATATAAATCTAACACAATAAGAGGGTGAGAACTTTTAGAGAAAAAAAAAACATCAGAAACCTAACATAAATGCATCAAATTTCAATTCCAAAACATAATAGCACTAAAACATGCTAGGGAAAATATGCACACTTCAACCAAAAATACTTCTCCCTGGCTCTTAGGGACACAGTAATGGAGGAGTTAAAGAGCTATTAGACAGGGCCGGACCTCGACCATGCTAAGTGAAACTTTTGCAACAGCCCCCAAATATTTTTTTAAAAACTACATAGACAAAGGCAAGTTTTTTTTTACACCTCCAAATCTCAGAGCCGGCCTGGTCTTAGAGATACTTCTCATACCAATTTCAACGTAATTGAGCTAATTACATTACGTTTACATTTACAAAACCACAATTGAGTTTGAGGTAAATAGATTGCTCTATACGAATCGAAGAACATCATCAACAAACAGGACAGTAATACACTCAAGGTTGTCTCTCTCTACCGATGGAAATAAATAAATAAAGGGGCCATTCAGAAACCCTAACATGGAATGGAAAGAGGGGGGTGAGAATAAAACAACAACCTGATGATTTTGTGGAGGTAGTCGGAGACGATGGTATGCCAATAAGGACCCAAGGCTGCAGTGCCTTCCGCTACGACGATCAGCTGTTTCATCTCCGACAACTGGTTTGTTGACGACATGTTCGGTCGGGAAACTCGCCGCGAAGAAGCTGCGAACGCGAATCAACGGAAGATTGAAAGACCTCTCTCTCTCTCTCTCTCTCTCTCTCTCTCTCTCTGGCCTCTAATTACTGATCTTCTTCTTCTTATATTAAGAGCGTTACGATTTTTCACCCACGGTAACTTCTCTAGGAATTTTATCTTTTTGGTAAAGTTTTTTTCTTCTTCTTCTCCTCCGGTAAAAAGGAGGAACCAAATTGAATTACAACTTTTGTTTGTGGTAGATAGTATAGGAATAAATCAATATAATTCTAAATATCTTTGAATTCAAATTTGTTACTTAGAAAATATATTTAATCTGCGTTTTCCAATTTAAGGCTGATTTTAAATTTGACCAAGAGCCAGTAGTATTTTTCATTCAGAACTAGTTATCTTCACCAAACAAAATATTTCCATTTAGAAAATGCACAGAATATACATAATTTATTTAGTAGTGAAGGTCAGGTCGAACTTGTTTCGTAAAACATTTTTTAACGCTAATACTATACCTCAGTAGACTAAAGAGGTAGAGGCCATTTTAAAGTCCATTTTAAGATTGTCCCCAACACTTGTACATGGGCCACTTGGCTATCATGCATAACTAATCGAAAAATGATTGATTCATGGATATCATGCACATCATGAGACGATTATGAATTTCGTCAAAGTAGTAAAGGATCCTTAAGCGCATCAAAAGGGTTGTGGAGTCTTTTGGGCCGCAAGTAACTAATTGTTATTGTCCACAAAGTTTTATTTCCTTGTGTTTTAGAACATGTTTTTGTTTGACTTTTAAGACTATCTTTTTAATCCTAAAAGAGGTCTGGACAATTTTCATGTGTGGTGCAATAATTAGCTATGATCTGAGCCAGAACCAGCCTCCACATACATTATGTGTAGCCTTTAAGATCTTACTAGATTTTGACCCGCCCTAAGAGGGCGGGTATATGTTTTGTTTTGTATGTTTTATTGAAATTGCATTTTTAAGTGTATGCTTTTTTTGTTATTATATATATATATATATATTTTTGTATCAGATATGTGTGTTTTGGGCAAATCTTTATTTTTATTTCTAATTTTACTTGTGTATTTTTTTTCTCAAAATGATTAGTCTTCTTATTTTGAACATTGAAATGAAATTATTATTGGACGAAAGCTTACAAAGGAATAAAAAAATCCCTAAAAAAAAATAGTAATTAAAAAAAAAGAGCATTATAAGCATCTTCAAAAGTAGGATAAGAAGGTCGATTCTAAGAGAGAGAAACAGAGAGTAGAGAGAGAAACCGTCACCGGGATTATTCTGTTCCGGCCGACGGTGTGAGCTTTCACAGTCACCGACCGTCGGCCCGGATTTCCCTTTCTGTGTTTTTTAAAAGCTCCTTTTCCTTTGGGTTTTGTGTAGTTCTAAGGTTCCCGTCGTCGCACCTTCTCTTCGGTGGGCGGTCGGTTTTAGCTGCACCGCCGTGGCTCTTTATCTTCTTAAGAGAACGGGTGGTTTTAGAGTTTCTTTTGGTGCGGAGGCTTTCTATGCTCCGGCGGTGGTTCGTTTTTTGTGGTGGTTGTTATTTCAGATCCGGTGGAGATCTCGAATCTTCGATCGAGTTCCCCCGAGGAGGAAAGTGGTGATGTTGAAACAGCGGTCTGCGATGCCTCGGGTGAGATCTCGGGTACGTCCCGATGAAGCTCTCCGATTCTCTTATTATCCTCGAAGTTGATGGCGTCGCGGGCTCAGCTTGTTCACTTGAGGGTGGTAGCTAGAAAGCTGGTGTTTGGATCCGAGGATTGCGACGGCTGGGAGGTTTCGGTCGTGCCCGCGGAGGAAAGAAGCGACGGTGGAGTTTAAAGTTTGCGATTGGAGTCTATATCTAGCCTCGATGAGAGCGCGGTAAGGTGCCGGTGAAGCTCTCCGTGGAGGAATAGGCGACGATGAGGGGTGCATGTGCTTCAGGTCCGGCGAGTTCCGGCGTAAACGGCGGTTGCCTCGGCTTTCCGGCAATCATCGACGTTTGGACTCGTGATTTGATGTTTCGGATCTCGAGGTGAAGTCTAGCGCGTGCTAGTGCTTGACGCGTGGGCGTCGTGACGAGAATGGGCTGACGTGTGGGTGGACGCGCGGCGTCGTGGGTTTAGGGGAGTTTGGGCTTCTAGGCCCATTTTGTTTGTTGTTGTTTTGGTTTGCCCTTTTAGTTGGGCTTTTGGTTGTATGTGGATTCTGGGCTTTGTCCCATTAATATAACCCATTAGACGAAAAAAAAAAGCATCTTCAAAAGTTGGATACAAAACTCCATTAACAGTTAGTAAATCTGTGTAGTTGGTCAATTTTTTGTTATGATTTAAAAGAAAATGCATATAATGCATTTCTTTTTGTTTGGAGTTTGTAAACAGGTTACTCATTCTTTTATCTTTATTCTCTCTATTAATTTCCATCCAATCTTGATATTGTGAAGTTTGATTTGCCTTCTTTGTCTCGACATTACCAAAATGATGTTCTTGATGTGAAGCTTCTTTGTCACCTTCTTTATTTTTACCATATAATAAAAATAAATCTAAAACTCTGTCGTTAACCTATGAACCAACACCGATGGATCATGCAAAATTTTAGAAAAGTTTGATTTTTAAAAAAATTAAACTTCTCATATATTTACATAAAATTGAAGAAATTATTTTATTTTTATTATATGGTAAATTCATTTTATTTTTGTTATAAATTTTAGTTTATAGGTTTTATAATGATTTTTAAGGTTATATTTGTGAGTTTTGGAACTAACATTATTAATAAATAGAATATACTTGAGTTAACTATAAATGTAAAACATATTTCTACATAAATTTTGGTTTTATATGGAAGAATAGTTTGCAATAAAAATGGATGTTGATAATTATATTAAATACAAAATTTTAAGGAAATCTCTATTTAATGATCATATATTAAATATTTTAATAAAATTATATATATTATTATTATGCTTTTGTAAAAACTATCAACTGTATTCGGATTTGCGAATGAACCGGTAAATCCGGTGACCAAGATAAATCCAGTTTGAGTTTTGTGAAAAAATCTAGTAAAACCCGTTAAAAATCACTAAACCCTAGAACTCGGTTACCGGTTAAACCAATAAATAAATTTTACTTTTAAAAAGATAATTAATTATGTATTTAAAATCTGTTTTGTATAATTTTCAATAAATAAGCTAAAGTTTTCAGTTTTGTTATCGACAATTTATTAATAATGTTTTATTTTTGATTTACTTTGGATATTAAATTTAATTTAATTATTCATATTACACATATAAATATTTATGAATTTATAATTTCTGATATTTAAAACTCAATAAAATCCACAAAAAAACCACTAAAACTCGTAACCCGGTTACCGGTTGAACCACTGGTTGAGCCAATAGATAACTTTTACTCTTTTTATTTTAGTTTTTATTTACGTTTTTTAAATCTGTTTTGTATAATTTTTAATAAAGAAGTTACGTTTTTCAATTTTGTTATCGACAATTATTAATAATGTTTTACTTTTCGTTTACTTTTTGAAAGTTAATTTTATTATTCACATTACACATATAAATATTTATGAATTTTAAGTTTTTATATTTATAAATCTAACAAAACCCGCAAAAATCACTAAAACATGGAATCCGGTTACCGGGTTAAGCCACTGGTTAAACCAATAAATAAATTTTACCCTTTTTAGTTTTTAATTTTGTTTTTAAAATCTGTTTGTGATTTTTGATAAAGTAGTTAGGTTTTTCAGTTCTGTTATCGACAATTTATTAATAATATTTTACTTTTGTTTTACTTTGGATTTGAAGTTTAATTTTATTATTTACATTAAACAAATAAATATTTATAAATTTTTGATATTTTCAATTAAATGTCATAAATCTTAACTTGTTACAAAAAAATATTTAAATAATCAAGATTATTTTTATATTTTATATGTCAAATGAAAATAAAATATAAAAACTAAATTTGTGTATTTTCTAAATATTTTATATATTTGTATATATATATCTTTACTGAGACTTGAATCAAGATATTAGTTAACGATTTAGCTAAATCAAATACACTAATGTTATATATATACATATATGTACACATGTGTTTTGTTTTGTCAACATACGTATAATAATTCATTTTAGTTCTTGGACATAATATATGGAGCAGTTATATTTAGATGGTTATCATTTCTGTCAACATACGTACATCTACATTTTGTTGCCATATTCATATCCCTTTAAAATAGGATTTTTAGTGGTTAGCAAACGTGGAGCAGTTACACTTAAGATACAGTTATACTTAGTTGAATTTATAGTTTACTTTATGTAGTTATATTTTAGACAAAATTATATTTTAAAATGGACACAACTAATATCAATTGGACATGTTGAAGAATTAATAGAATAGATTAATATTTTTTTAAAACAACTATACTTCGGGTAACAAGCAAGATCCTCTTATTAAGATGCATGAATCTTAGACAAAAGACAAGTAATTGTCAGTCGTCGAGATATACTTCTATTAATTACAAGTATGTGGTTCTAAAATCGTAGTGTTGATTCCGTGAAGGTTATTAATGAATAATGATCTGTGGTCAGTGTTTTGAACAGATCTTACTCGAAAACAGTATTTAAGAAACGTACAGAATCTTTGAACAATCGTCATTGTTCTTCTCCCTTTAAGCATCTCAAACACATTAAAAGATCTTCGTATCCTACACACGTTTTATTATTGGACATGCTGACAGTAAACTATTCTATTTGATCCCATAAGATATTTTCTCCATTTATGTAAACAAGTACTAAATGCATAAATACTAGTTTGGCCAAATACTCAAAACAAATATCTCATGTTTCAACTGAAAACATTGCAATAAAGGGATTATAAAACCAATATAAATCGATATAATATTTTTGACCAGAAAAGAGATATAAGATAAGGTCCAAACACATATTTTTCTATCACATGATGAACACATCATATTCATTAACGGTGGGAAACAAACCCAAATTTTAGATGTGAGCAAAGAAAAAAAAACTATTTCCTAGTCATCATTTTCTTGTCTTATCCTAATTTACAACTTGCCAATTAGATTTTTTCTACAAAAGGGAAAATAAATTTTTAAAATAAGATGAAAATGAAATGGGTCACAAGGCGTTGATTATGGCCTGCTTCTTGGAACATCCTAACGCAAACAAATCAACTTCTCGAGATCTCTTCTCTCCACCGCACTCATCGTTTGTTTTAGCGTTGGTCGCCGCATTGAAAATGTTGACCCCGAAAAGCCTAACCACATTCTGAACCGGGTTAATTACCTCCGTACCGGACCGGACTTTCCAGTCAATATACAATTGCCGGTCCGGTCCGGTCGATCTCTCGAAGCAAACCGCATCACCGGCTCTGAGACCCTTCTCCTTAACGAACCGGCTCCACCCCTTGGTCAACACGTAACTTTGACTGCTGTTCCAGTACGAGTAACGGAACCGCCACACTTTCCCCGTCCTGTCTTCCAGATTAATCAAAACGCCTTTCGCCGCCGTCGTCGTCGCCGGTAACGGAAAATGCTTCTCCGCGTGCTGTTTCGGTATCACCAACCGGTTAAGCTTCCCGACGTCGCTCGGCGTAACGGCTTTCTCGAAAAGTAACTCTCTCGAAACGCCGTCGTTTTCGTTAACAGCCGTCGCCGTCTTTCGCCGTTTTCCGTTGTTACCGTCGCCGTCGAGGAACTTCCTCTCGCTCTGTCGAAGCTCGTCGGCGTAGGTGTGTTTCCTCAGCATGTCGACGATCTCGGCCTTGGAATGAGCCTCGAGGAAAGCAGACTCCGAATCGTCGGCCGGAGATTTGAAGTTCGTGACGGCGGCGTCGCGGCCGCGGAACTTCCGAACGGCGACGTCGTAGGAAGCGGCGGCCTCTTCCTCCTCGTTGAACGTGCCTAGCCAGACGCGCTGGTGCTTCTCGTAAATCTGAGCTCCCCATCTCCCGTTGGGCTGAGGGACGACGCCTTTGAACTTCGACGACGGGAGCTTCTTCCGCGACTCTGTCTCGACGCCGTTGTTCTCTAGATCGAGGACCACGCTGCTTCCGCCGCTTCCCATTCTGTAGAGACGCAACGCCGGAGGAGGAGGAGATGGTGTCTTCTTAGTAGACATGGAGAGAGTTTCTGAAGTGTTGTTGTTGTTGCTAGTGTTGTCGTCTAGACAGCTGTAATCCATTTTTTGTTTGAACGTAAATAGAGAAATGGGATGTGTTGGCTTTATGAGATGAGGTTTGAGTATGTGTATATATATAGAGAGAGAGGGGAGTGCATGTATGTTCCCTTTGATATTATTTGTTAAAACATGATAGGATGTGCAAAAGATAAATGTAAAATGTGGGTAACGTATGAAGGAAAAGTTGAAATTATAATAATAATGGGGGGGAGATGCAGAAGAGTGGGGTCAAGTCTTGCAAAAATAGCAAAATGAAATAGTTAAGAGGAAGTTTCATGGGAAGAGATAAAGAGGGCCAGTCCAAAAAATATGGGTACTAGTGGCCATATATCAAATGCATTGAGAGAACATGGACATTGAAAAGGAATCTGTTGTTTCTGAAAATCTGACTACGAGACAGAGAATAATACTCTACTTAGCAATGAGTTTCTTGATGCGTTTAGAACTTAACCATGTTGTTTTTTTTAACTGAGGCTTTGAGAATAACCATGTTAATATCTCTTCTTTTGCTTGCAGATTAAACAGAGAGTAATATGCATATCCAGTTAACTGAATGGTCCATATCGAAATGGAGAATTGCAAAAAATATATGTGAGTTACTGTTTAGAGTTGACTAGTTGAGAGATATGTAGAAGAAATAATGGGCAATGTGTAGCAGAGATGAGGATATAATAGGGAGCCAAGTGGGAAGGGGGCTCACATGACATTTGGACCTTCTCATCTTTTCTTTTATTTGTTGTAAAATTGTGCATCCCCCTTTGAAGCTTTTCTTGAAACTATTATTCGCCATTCCACGTTTGGTATGTAACGTTTCTCTTTACAGTTTATGCAATTTGTTTGCTTTAGTTTGACTATCATCGTTGGTTTCTTCTATGTTTCCTATAGCTACTTCAGTTTGGTTTTATCCTCTAAGCACTTACATTTGTACGTAGAATCTTTCACTGTCTGTTCTATGCTGCTAAGTCTATACATTGCACTAAGATCATGATTATTGCAAAGGTTCTTAGCAAAAGTCTTTAATATACATATATATACATATATATACTAAAAGTCCTTAATATACATATATGTATATATATGTATATGTATATATTATATATGCGTATGTAATTATTTGCTAAGGATTTTACGAAAACCGAAACTAAAAGTTTTTTAATTAAGGAAATTTCGGTTTCGATTTCTGTAAAGTCCTTAACAAATAATTACATACGCATATATAATATATACATATACATATATACATATATGTATATTAAGAACTTTTGCTAAGAACCTTTGCAATAATCATGCTCTAAGGTTTCCTTTTAACTCGGACACGAGATCCATCAAGCTACGTTTTTAAAAACATTTATAAAGAACCTCAAATCAAACCTTGGAAGAAAGGTAATATTTAAAGAACATGCGTTAATCTGTTCACTCTCTATTGGAGAGAAGATTCATACTCTAATTGCCAACTATATTTTGGGGTTTACAGAAATATGGGATGCAATGAGGCAGTGATCCAAAGGACCGAGGACTGACGCGTAGTCAATTGTGGGTCGCGATCGGTTGAAAGTTTCTTCTTCTAACCTTTGTGATAGAAAGATATGATATTATCAATGTTGAGGAGGAACAAGATCATAGCTTATGGCTGAGTATTACATGGGACACCTCCTAATCTTATAGAGTGACTGGTCCCTTCGAAACATTGTCTGAAGCTTTGATTAATAAGAAGAACGTCTAACTTAAACAATATCCAAATATAATAGGACATCCCTTTTTAGTAGAAGAATAATTTTGATAATCAAATAAAATTAGTTTCATTATTTTGTGTGTTACAACATCACTCAATCATATTTCTTATAATTGAATATCGACAACCCACGAGAAATGAATTTAATTATCCATAAGCATAAAATCGAACCCTCAGCTTGTTTATGGTATGCCTATACTAGTTAAAAAGTGGTGATTTAGTTGATGGTTGAAATAAACGAATCATATTTCTCCTAAACCATTGAACTTAACTTCCCAACTGTTTTTTTATTGTTTGTTTTCTCAAGTTTTCTTTAGACTTATATTCCACGGCATCAGAGATCAAAACTAAACAATTGGTGTGAATGCATAACATAAAACGTCAACTTTTGTAGTTCTGAACGTTTCATAATCTATAACCAATGGTTCTACACAATTATTGATCAATTATACGAATCTTAATTAAATATACAGGATAATAAGAATGGGGACAAAGATCAAGAGAGGATGATTGTATGTGAAGGGGAGATGAATCTATCGTGTTACCCATAGCTATATTCTTGTACGGATCAGAGTACCTTATGCCCTCCCTTTTCTTGGACCTACTTTCAAATGTTTACCCATTTTTTGTTTTCCAGCTGGAAAACCTTCCAGACGACTTATTTGTAAGTCGTCCAGCTGGAAAACCTTCCAGACGACTTATATATTTACAAATCTATACAAAGACCAGACGACTTAAAGATTTGATATTAACCTCTTTGGGCAGAGGAGAAGGCTGTTTCTTTTGTGGAGAAGGCTTTTTCGTTTGAGGAGCAGGCTGTTTCGTCTGAGGAGCAGGCTGTTTAGTTTGAGGAGCAGGCTGTTTCGTTTGAGGAGCAGGCTGTTTAGTTTGAGGAGCAGGCTGTTTAGTTTGAGGAGCAGGCTGTTTCGCCTTTTGAGGAGTAGGCTTTGCCTTTTGAGGAGCAGGCTGTCTGGTGGGAGGAGTAGGATGATTGGTTTGAAGTGGAGGCTGATCCTTTTGAGGAGTAGTCTGTTTGTTACTAGCCCCGGTTTCTGGGGCTTGTGGGGTAGGGTGTTTTTTACTAACCCCGGTTTCTGGGGCTTGAGGGGTAGCCTGATTGGTGACACCAACCTTCTTCTCCACAGCTTCCAATCTATCGGAGATCTTCCTAATCTCCCTGATGCACTTCTTAAACCCCTCTTTCATCATGTCACCTAAGTCCTTGAACATGTTTTCTAACTCCTCTCTGGTCACCCAACTAGCCTCTTCTCTAGCCTCTTCTGTAGCCTCTTCTGTAGCCTCTGTAGGAGCCTCTTCTCTAGCCTCTTTAGGAGCCTCTTTAGGAGCCTCTTTACGAGCTTTCTTCCGAGGTCTCTGATTGTCTTCCTCCACCTCCTCCACAACCATCTCTTTGGCTCTTTTCGATGGAGTCACAAACTTGGGTTTTGTACCAGTGACTTCCCAGCAATCCATGGTCCACTTCCACGGTCTCCGATCATACATCACTTTAATGATGTTCTCCGCGGGCACGTCATCAACCTCAGAGTCCCATTTTGGCCACATTTCACTAATGTCCTTCTCAACAAAGTTGATCACGCGGGTCTGCAGTAAATAGAAGAAGAATCGAGTTAGATATTTGAAACAAAATACTAAATAGACGACTTAATTATAAGTCGTCAACTAAGTCGTCCAGCTGGACGACCTTCCAGACGACTTATTATAAGTCGTCTACTAAGTCGTCCAGCTGGACGACCTTCCAGACGACTTATAATAAGTCGTCTACTAAGTCGTCCAGCTGGAAGACCTTCCAGACGACTTATAATAAGTCGTCTACTAAGTCGTCCAGCTGGAAGACCTTCCAGACGACTTATAATAAGTCGTCTACTAAGTCGTCCAGCTGGAAGACCTTCCAGACGACTTATAATAAGTCGTCTACTAAGTCGTCCAGCTGGAAGACCTTCCAGACGACTTATAATAAGTCGTCTACTAAGTCGTCCAGCTGGAAGACCTTCCGGACGACTTAATTAAGTGAAGATGGAAAGGTACCTGACTCAAGATAGCAGCTTTCATGAATCTGCGGCCTCTGCTGCCGTCGTAAGCCAGAATCGGTGGAGACGGACTGTTTGCTCTGGGTAGACCAATACTAGCACCCAATCCCGAATAGCTTCGTACGCCCAGACCTGAAGAACTTGTATAAAGCCATCCACGGTGTAACAGCCAGTAATATCTTTGTTCCACAAAGAGTCCATCAGCACCTTAAACGCGACTCTCCCCCATGGATAATTCTCAAACCTTTCTAAATCCATCACTAGCCTTGCGAGAGTAGCTCGTGTAGCGCTTGAGAACTTTTTCCCTTCAATGAATCCAGTGAAGATGGAAAGGTACGCGAGTCGCTTGCGATCTTCCCTGGACCAATCCCCGCATCTCTTCAGTGCTGCTATTATCTGATCAGTACTTGGCCCAGCTTCCCGATGAACTCCCATCATCTCCCAGAAAGAAACCATCTGTGGGGTAACTTCACATTCTGGTGTCTCAAGATCCTCGATGTAGTCGCAGTTTAGACCAGTGATGTTTTCAAACTCTAACAGTGAAAACCTCGCAGGTTCTGGACCAACGAGACACCACATCTCGTACTTCTTCTTAATGTCCAGCTTTAAACCGAGCAAGTGGTGAACCAGCCTTGAAGCCCAACCAAATCCCTGCTCCTTGAACTTGATGAAAACTCCCAATCTCGACTCCTTGAGCTCTTCAAATTCAGCATCAGTGAGAGCTTCCCTAAGAGCAGTATGCAACTTCGTGTTATCCGTATGATACGAAATGCTATTGTGGGGTTCTGGCTCTTCCCCTAATGTGTATAACCTACGGGGGAGTTCTGGAATATCCATCCTTTTTGTCTGCAAAATAATCAAAGACAACAATAGAAGTCAGAACACAAGCTAAATCAATCACGCCTTAATTGTTACTCCAGACGACTTAGTAGACGACTTAAATATAAGTCGTCTAGAAAGTCGTCCAACTGGACGACTTAGTTGACGACTTATATTTAAGTCGTCTGGAAAGTCTTCCAAATGGACGTACTAAGTCGTCCAGGTTGAAGACTTTCCAGACGACTTACTTACAAGTCTTCCAGTAGAAAAATTTCAAGCGGACCTGATTAGTCGCAGAAGGAGTTCGAGTACTCGTCATTGTGGTTATAGATCTGAAAAAATAAACGTGAAACGGTGAGAATGAGTAAATTGAAAGAGACAACGTTTTATGTTCATCTTTTCCACGAGTTTGATGACTTACCGGCGTTAGGGTTTACAGAGAAACGGCGCTACGGTTTACAGAGAAGAAGCGGCGGCGCTAGGGTTTAGAAGAAGCGGCGGCGCTAGGGTTTAGAAGAAACGGCGGTGCTAGCTAGTGTTTAGAGTAAGCGGCGGTGAGAACGTTGGTGAGCACGGTGGCGAGGGCGACGGTTTGTTCGGAAATAGTGGAAGCGGGGGCGCTAGGGTTTAGAGGAATCGGCGGCGCTAGGGTTAGAAGAAGCTGCGGCGACAACGGTGAGAATGAAGTGAGATAGATAGCCGACGTTGAGAACGATGGTTGTTCGGAAATAGTGGGAATTCGAATCGCCTTTGATATCGCCGGTGAGAGAGAACTGTTAGGGTTTCTGTTCGCGGAAAATGAAAAAAAAAAAAAAAAATCACCTATATATTGGGTAAATAATCCGGTTAGCTTTAAAAGTACATTGGTAAACTTTAAGGTTTGGTCCGGTTTAGACGACTTATTCTGGCTGATAATGTACATCAGACGACCTAATATTTAGTCGTCTGGGAACAGAAGACTAAATATTAAGTCGTCCAATACCCTAAAATGAACCCCTAAACTAAAATGACTAAATTAACTTACTAACCACGTTATAAAATCAAATTATACTTCAATAGTGTTTACTATACACAGAAACGAACACGCCTAGGTAATTTTAAAAATTTTCAAAAACGGTTTTAATGCTTTCCAAAATCTAACCCTAAGAACACATACAATACTACAACATATGTTGATGAAACATAAACTAAAGAATATCATGACTCACTACTTTCACTCATCTGGGCTGAAAACAATTGAAATTTGTTATATATTAATTTATATCTCTTAAGACATATGTTAATTACATAATTCCAATTTTTCACTTATCAAAATATTTTTTACAAAATTTTTAAATTATGTTTAAGAATAACTGTCCAGACGACTTAACTTAAAGTCGTCTGGACGACTTATTTTCAAGTCGTCTGTTTACAGACGACTTGCGAGGGGTAGAAACGTAAAAAAAAATCCGTTTTTTTGTTTGTTCACAAGGAGATAGTTGTAATTTCAATAGCCTTTTAAGTTACTTTTGCCTTTGACCCAAGTTGGGGTACTCTTTTGGGTTTGACTCCAAGTTTTGAGTCACAATTGGTAATTCTCCCTATATTTTTTTTTGGTAAAATGTTAAGATTAAAAAAGCCAGATATGGCAAGAAGATCCTTTATAACGACGCCTGTTCGTCAAGCTTCAACTTACAGTTTTTATTTTGTCAGTTATTTAAATATTGATTTTAGGCTGTCCTAAGATAGAATAGTAGGTATTAGTATTTTTTTTTTCCATTAAGTTTTTAAAATTGAAAAAGGCCCAAAGACCAAACACAATACAATCACATTACAAAGCCCGAACACATCTGGACCAGTTAATAAATCGAAATGGGCCTATAGCCCAAAACCCAAACATCCAAAACCCTAGCAGCTAGGGTATCCTCGTGTCTATGGCCGCCGCGCAGATCGGACGCACCATCACACCATCACCGCTTCTCGCTGACACCGGAGATAGCAGCCCTCGTTTCACCGGAACCAAACCGGATCTCCAAAGCTCACACACCAACATCACGAACCCCTTCAACCTAGGGTAACCATAGGTGGAGAGATTCAATCGCCATAGCGAGATCTCATCCGTCCTCATTTACCGCAAGCACCCAAGGGAAGGTTTCGCATGCAACACCATCCTTACCGCCGGAGAGACTCAAACTCCTTCGACTAGAACACAAACCACGGCCAAATAAACGCAGAAATAAAAGAGATAAAAGAAACTAAAACCTAAAAAGATCTAGGGACTAAACGCCGGCGACGCAAGACTGTGGAAGTCTTCACCCCCCGGAAGCTAGAGCCGAAGACGGCGGAACTAAAGAAGCTTCCCCGTCTCGGAAACAAAAGGCCGGCGGCGACGGAGCTGTGAGAGCCTCCGTCTCCCGGAAGAGGAACCCGATCTATAGACATCTTCACCGCCATCATTCCCGTCACCGCGTCGTTACTCCACGGAAGACCCATCACGATTGGAGACTAACCAGAGATCGGACAAGGCGGAGGTCGGAGGAGATGGAGAGAAGACAAGAGGCTGATGGTTATAACTGGAAGGAAACGGACACCGGCGGTGGCACAGACGCTCGCGCGCCGACCAACCGCCGGTATCAACACTCGATCTACTTTCTCTACTTTCTCTCTCTTCTATTCTCTATTTCTCTCTCTAGCCGTTGCTAATCCAACATCTCTCTGTCTCTCTCAATAGAGTCGAATATTGAATAGTAGGTATTAGTATTAATATTGTAGAATAATGGAGAGTAATTAACATTGTGTTAAAAAATGGTGAGTACACATGTGAGAAAGGAGACTGTTTTTGTTGACCAGCAAAGGAACCTTATCATAGAGAATCGTAATAAGTATTGGTTAGTTTATTTTGGATCCCTACTGGTATATCCGTTTTCTATATTGTTTTGCTGGTTTTTATTGTTCGGAATTCTTTGCCTTGAAGGCTTAATAATACAATTCAACGACAAAAAAAAACCATTGGTTACCTGACGTGGATTCCACGTGGATTTCGGAGCCTTTCGTCATTGGTTTAAGACTTCTATTGACAAATCTTGTTTTTTCCTTTCTGAGTGGAATTTTTGTTATGTACCCGATCAGTTTTGGTACGAATGCCTTTGATATATTATGATTCTTTTTTTTGAAAGACCACCATATTATTCCATCCAAATCTATAATACTTTTTTAACTAATGATATGGATATCAAATTTTCTGTTATCTGACTATTAGATAAACGAAACATAAACCCAAATTTGTCACATAGCTGTAATATCTATCTATATAAAGAAAAGCACTCTCTTCTTTGAGAGTGCCACATCACTTATTCATATCATGAGAACGCAACACGTGTCCTACTTCCCCTAAACGCAACGCATCATTTATTTGAAATTTGATGGGCTCTTACGTGACAATATGGGCTTGGTTCTAATTGGTCTGATACAAAAGGTTAGTCAATCTCCGGTTTTCCTAAACAGTTCATCCTCTTCGTCTTCCGCCGTGACGGTCAATTTTTTTTTCTTTCTAAAAACGATCAAACTTCAGAACACGCTTCTTACTGATTTGTTGCAAGAAGCACAAGTCCTATCACTTTATGGGATCTAAACTAAATCTCAGAGGTTCCTGACTTTTTCTGTGCGACACAAACATCAGCTTATTCTCTCGATAAGATGGTGCTCGAGGTGATTTTCGAATTTCGTCTGCTTCTGATTTTGAGTAGTTTAGATTAATTAGTGGATTTTGATTTGGTGTGTAGGCGACTATGATATGCATCGACAACTCCAGTGGATGAGAAATGGAGATTACTCTCCCCTTAGGTTATAGGCTCAAACCGAAGCTGTCAATTTTTTCTGCGGTGCCAAAATCCAGGTACACTCTATTCCATTAGAGCTTTTGAATTGTCCTTTTTCTTTGTGATTTAGGGGATCTTTTCGTGTTGTGCGATTGCAGTCGAATCCGGAGAACACTGTGGGAATCTTGACAATGGCAGATAAGGAGTTAGAGTCTTGACTATACCTCTCATCTTGGCAAACTAAAGAAACATTATGGGATTCTTGAGAATGACATGATTTATGGTAAATATGTAAGTTTGACAATCTACTGATTCCATGCGTATTGTGTTTAAAATCAGAGTTCATTTTTGTTTCAGAGAAGAGAAGAGCATATATGTTTAAAAAAATAAATCAACATGTGTTGCTCAAAGCTGATTGCTTTAGACAGTCTTCTATAGTGCTTTATCTCTGTTGGCTCTTGCAGCAGTTTCTTTGTAGTTTCATCTTTCATTTATGTAGTAGTTTCTCGGACGTTATTAGTCTTCAACTGCTATAACCGCCGAATGTTACACATATAACTAACTCTAAATCTGGTTGTTCTAATTTGTAATGCTACATTTCTGCCAGTGCATGATTTCAGATTCGTTATGCAATAGTGGTACGTTTATTGCAAATTTGTAATGTTCAAGAATTGTTAACTTATTGGTGTGTGCAATCAGAAGCGAAGAAGGCGGTTTCAAGAGATGATGACACGTTACTGAACAAAAAGTAACAGTAGCCTCCAGGGATCGCCTGGTCCAGCACACTCAAAAACATATTTCTAGGAGGGCTTGCATCATCAGTGACAGAGACTGATTTCAAGAAGTACTTTCCTCTGTTTGGGATTATCATTGATCTGGTGGTGATGTATGACCCACAAAACTCAGCGTCGAAGAGGCTTTGGGTTTGTTACATACAATGAAGAGGCTACAGACGTTCCATGGTAATATGGTTGAGTTCAAAGCGGCTGTCCCTAAGGAAACGCCTCCCAACCCAAACAACAACATTGGCAGCTTAAATAACTTTGAAAGTACCAGAATGAGTATGTTTCTCAACAATTAACACCATGTGTTTAACATGCGTCCAAACTCCGGCCATGGAGAAAAATTTGACGTTAAGTACAGTCCAGCAATGAGTTGCGGCGGCAGCTTCTCTCCATGTGGCAACGTTTCGAGATGAGCTGAATTATATCGAGGGAGTGTTTGGAAGGCTGTTTAACCCCTGAAATAATACAAGTCTTAGCAGGTACGGTTGCCTAGGGAATAGTTCTGTCAATTAAAATCAACTATAGGTGAATAATGGTGGTATGAGTTACTTATCAAAATCTGAAGTAAATGGAAAGTTCAATGTGAACTATGGAGGAGGAAGCATAGGATAGAAGTCGAGAACAGTTGGTGAAAGTATTAATTATAAATAGAAGGAATGGAATGGGTCTAGATGTACAAGAGGAGGAGTTGATCATAAGAGCTGCTCGGGTTGGGGAATGTCGAGTGGAGTAGGGAAAACGCCTGGCTACATGAGCAACACAGAGGTAAGAACTAAAGACAGCCTTTGCTCTTGATGATTGAAACAACGTGTTTGAATATATATTTATTGTTGCAGGAATTCCTTCTAGCTTCGAGATTAGACATATCTTACACACAGACATTTGAGCTTCTTTGATTTTTTTTGTTTAGTCTCCAGTTTGAATTTTGTTTTCAATCCTTTTGTCTTTGATGTAAAATGACAAAATACAGAATGAAACCAAATCAAGACAGAGTTTCGTGTCTTATTTTGATGTATGCATTTTGTATTTTCAATTTGGGTTGAGAAAATAGGAATAAGACATTTGAGGGAACATTGTAGTATTTGTTCCACTTAGATCATCTCTAATATCAATCTTATTTTTAAGATTTGCCCCAAATTGTATTCTCAAGAACATTAAACCTAAACTTTTGATTGGTAGCATATGTAATAGTAGTCTTGCGTTTAACAAAATTAGTAATTTACGGAAAAACGTATAAAAATGCATTTTTTTTGCTGACAAAAGGTTTAATTGAGTTTTCAGAGAAAATGAAATGTATAATTACCAATGAAACAACATGTTTTTAAATGATATTATATTTTAATTATTTTATATTATTTTTAAATGATTTAGTTTGGAGATAAACTAATTTATTATCATGAAAAAAATAATTTGTGTAAAAGTGTTTGAAAAATTAAATATTCTTGAAATACATTTAGTATTATTTATTTAAATTCAATATTTTTATTTTGTCAAATTGAAATATAAATAATACTAATATATATATATTACATTTTATAAATTATTTTTACTAATTTTTTATTCTCTACAAAATAGAAAATAATGAAGATTATTATCATTTTATTTCAAACAAAAAATATTTATTTAAAACAACAATATAATCTCAAAATGGTTTACAAAATTAATATAAATTCATATATAAAATAGTTTTTATTATAACTTCCCGCCCGTAGGGCGGGCCGATCCTAGTTTATATTAAATGAAACTGAACCCTAGAAAAAAGTATTTTAGCATATTACTGTGTTTGCCTATCTTTAATCACACTATGCATGCGAGTGGGGTTATATATGGCTGTTGTTATTGTTTGTTTGCTAAGTAAAAAATCATGTGAAAGCCTAACAAAATAGTTGAAAATAACAAACTGAAAAGAAATGGTAATCTTTTTATAATCACATTAATATATCTTTTCAGTTGTCTGATATTTTTAAACCAGTTAAAGATAAGTCTGAACGCTAAAATTATACAGTCTCGGCCAAATTAATATAGAGATTAATTGGGCAATCTTCAGCCGACAGACATGGCACGCACAAACCATTATTTATAAGTCAATCAATCTATATTTTAAATCAATTGGCTTGCTGTTTTTTTTTTAGAAAAAACAATTGACTTGCTAGTTGCTACTATTTTGAAAGCAACAAAATGCGTACTTATATATGTTTCTTCTAAATAAACAAATGATTTTATAGTTTTCTTGGTGATCTAGTTTGTAAAGAACATTGTTTTTTTTTTCATGCTAGTTGCCCACTTAATTTACTCTATTCAGATGTTTATTCACACATTTACATAAAATGCATACACTTACGTGTCCAATATATAAATGTGTGTTCATGGTGTATATGTATAGCTATGCCTATGTCTTATGACATTATGATATCACATGATAATATGAACCGCGAGTGCTGATCATTATATCCCAGACTTGAGTATGTATTTTCGTTATGCAGCATTATTCGAATACGTAACTTTCTTACATATAGGTTGATTTTGCTGTTGTCGGTTCCGTAATATGTTGCCTACGTGCCAATGATCAATGAGTGAACCCTAATTAAGTTAGTAATCGTAAACTTACGTCTCCGTTACTAATAAATGTTATTGTAATATATATTTACCCAAAAAAAAAGTTGTTATATAAACCAAGAGCGGCATATAGTTTAAGCTTAAAACAAGCCGGTCCATCTATATTATTAAAAGAAAAGTACACATATAGAATCCTTCTTAGTTTTCAGTGTTATTTACACTTCTATGTTACTGACATTAAATAATACTTCATATTTTAAGATTTAATCTTGGGTTCACTCTCTAGGGTGAACCTTTAGGTTCACCAACCAATATGATTCAAGTATTTCTTATTTAATATATTTTTAAAAAAGAAACAAAATCTTCTTAAATTATATTATGTTTTTAAAATAAATAGCTAAAAATAAACAAAAACAGTAATAATTGAAAAAAAAAGATTTTTTTAATTTTTAAAACTATGATTCATCCAACGGTTTAGTGTTTACCCAAGGGTTTAGGGTTTAGTATTTAGGGTTTAGTATTTAGGGTTTAGTATTTTGAGTTTAGAGTTTTTATTAAAAAAAAATTTTGCAACTACAACTATTTTTATTTTTTTAGCTATTTATTTGAAAACATAATATAATTTAACAATATTTTATTTACTTTTTTAAAAAATATTAAATATAAAATACTTGAATCCTATTGGTTGGTGAATTTAAAGGTTCACCCTAGAGGGTGAACCCAAGAATAACTCATATTTTAATGCTGTCTTTTTCACTTTGATTAATGCATTTTCTAAAATTAAATTTGAATTAAATACACAATTAAATAACACTTCTTATTTTAATGCTTTATCTTTTCCACTTACATTAATGTGTTTTCTAAAATTAAATTTGAATTAAATATACTTTATTAACTTTTCAATTAAATCAATGTCAAATTAAAAAAATACATTTTTGTTAGACAAACAATTCATGAAAATTATAATATCAACTCTTCGTTTAACAAATCTGAACGAAAATAATATTATCAAATTTGAACCGAAACTAGATACTATCCAAACGGATTTACCATTTTGGTATCTAGAGAACCATAACCAAACCTTATCTGAACGAAATATTTCAGATATTCGAATGTATTTAAATCATATTTATATACTACAATATGTTAGCTATTTTTCGAGTTAATATCCAAGATATAAGTTATTTTAAGTTGTTTAAAATATTTGAAATATAAAAAATAGTCGAAAGTAAACATCTAAAGTAGATAAACAATAATCAAAACACCAAAATACTTAAAATATATATTTATTCTTCATCCAAATATTCAACCTAAACCTATTTTAAATTTTTAATTTAGGTACTTTGGCTTACATTACTCAAATAATTTAAAGATATATAAATTTAAAAAAATTAAAGATAATTTAAACGGGTTATCAAATCCTTAACAATCCGAATAAAACCGGAACCGAAGTTTATAAATACCTGAATAGAGTTAGAATCTTTAAATTCAAAATCTCAAATCCGGATATATTTTAACCGAATTCGAGTGGATATGCAAATATCCACTCCTAACTTAGTCAATATAAAACGATCAAATATTACAAATATACTATTTAGTATAAATAAATAAAAACTGAAAATTAATATCTGTACGGTCGCACGGTTCAAGATCTAGTTAAGAGTTAAATAACACCACTATAAAATGTAACCCAAAAGACCCGTAGACAATTAACTTGCATGCATCGAGGTCAACGAAGTCGATAGATTTGCCAAATATCTTCTTTTTTTTTTTGAGAAAAATATATCTTCTTTTTTGACCAAAAATTTGCCAAATATCTATGAAGTCAATACAACTGCCAAATATATCTGTCCAGATATTCATCTGTAAAATAGTTAAATAAAATAAGACTAATGGACAAATCACTGCCGGATACAGTCTTGTAAAACGCTGTTCGCTAATAACAATATTTTATCAGTTGATAAATACTTACCACGTAGTTACCTAATTTTTGTCTTCTTAATTAGTTAAGATTAATATATCGTGTGGAGAAAGGTGATAATGAGGATTTGAACCCTGGATTGTGGGATGTCAATGAATACAGAACATCCACTTCTGTTACAGATTCTTTGAATAAGCATATACACTTTATACACTTAAATAAACATATACAATTTATTTATTCCACTTATTTGTATCTCATTCGGATACCAACGCAAGAATACAGTTTTTTTTTTCTGAAAGATGCAGTTTGTAGTTTAACATATAAAATTCGAATCACGTGAAAGATTTCAAATGGAAGACCATATCGAGTTAGTTTTGGTGATTAATATAACCCTTCTTATACGGTCGATCATTAGACCATCTCCAATGGAACACAAAAACTTACTCTATAATTCACTCTAAAATAGAGTAACTCTATTATAGAGTTGGATTTGCTCCAATGGTTCACTCTATAATAGAGTTACTCTATAAATAGAGTGAATTATAGAGTAACATTACTCTATAATTCACTCTATTTATAGAGTAACTCTATTATAGAGTGAACCATTGGATCAAATCCAACTCTATAATAGAGTTACTCTATTTTAGAGTGAATTATAGAGTAAGTTTTTGTGTTCCATTGAAAATGCCCTTATGACTTTATATAGAGAAATACTTTTTTAGAAAATAAATTCAATATATATTTTTTCATTTGTACAGAAGTTTGAATTATTCAAAGAGCGTTGAAGAAATGAATACACAATATATTTGAGCTCCTCAATAACAAATATTTGGAGCTCATATATCTCATAAGTTGACAATATAATACACGAAACGATTAATGTTATTTCATGTAATGTGAAAATAATAGTGTAATATCCAGAGTTGTGATATATGAAAAATGTTTTAAAAAAAACTGATTTGACTATTTATGTTATCAAAATTGATTTATCTTTTCTGTCATACATTCATTTAGAATTCTAAAGTTAAAAATGCTTGAGTTAGATTAGTGAAATGATGAATGATATATCAGAATGTAATTTATAATACCATGTGAATGAGGAAAAATACGTGGAAAATTAATATGGTGACTGTAGATTCTGTAAACAATGATTTTAGGGTTTCGTAAATATTAACGGACCGATTGTTAGAATGGGATGGGATCCAGAGACCGAAAAAGCGGACATGAATGGTTCATTAACCGTGGGCAGTCTGGACGATACAAATAGGTGGTCTCCTAACTTAATATTATGGAAATATCATGTATACGAAGATTGAGTTAACGTCAGTAAAGAGTAACCCATTCGTAAAAGGTAAAACTAAGAATCTTTAGTATTTTTATTTAATTAGATTTTGGCTTTGAATTTACGATACAAGTAAACCGCAACAAAACCAAATGTATTTGGACGGCTCAAACTTCAAATAACTTTTGTCTGCCTTCAGCTAGAGTTCTTCTATCTAATGAAATGGATTTGATTTGTGGGTTGAAACACCTTTTCAAAATGTTTTAGCTTATTCATTTACTTTTGGATTTGGAAAATGTAAAATAAAGTAATTCTAATCAAAACACGAGTTTGATTTTCTCGGTCGAAGTCTATAAGTCCATTATTGCAGCTTTGAAAAGACTAGGTTTTTCTTATATCAAAACGCAGCTAGATATATCATGTGACTCGCTCTAGGACTTTATTACGTTTCGAGAGGAAACAAGTTGCTTAGAAAAGAGTTATCATCGTGAAAACTGAGGAGAATTATATACAGTATAACGTGTATGTTCTATTAGAATATCAACAAAACCATTCAGATGAAGTGAGTTTACAGATCTCAAGTGCGAATTCCAATGAAAAGTAGACTAAGTTTATATGTTTTGGTCTCTCATCTCAGTAGTTCAATTATGAGCAACAACAAAAGAAAAACTTATTTTTTCAAAAACCTATATCTTAAAAATAATTGACGTTGAATAAAATTTCTAAAAGCTAGCTTACACATAAACTGAAGTAGAAGTAAATACAAGTATAAGAAATAATATATCTTAGTACTAAAACCATCATTTATACTTATTCTTTACATATAAACACTATACGGCATATCGCCCTTAACAGTTAACACGCGACCTGCCTGCAATTAGGCTCCAGTGTAAACTATTCAACATTTTCCAATAGGCCACCGACCCACCGTCAAATATTCAATTTCAAGTGGGAAAATTAAAGTTAAGAAAAGAAATTTATAGAAGAAATGTGAATGGTGCTTCAGGAAGTTGTATTCTAAAATAAAGATTTAGAGTGAATTTGGTCCAATGTACTGTAATATAATTCTTTTATTTGAAAAGAAAATATAGAAGAATATTACTTTTTGTTTCTATATTTAAAAGTGAAAATAGCATATTTCTATATTTTTCTTATAAATAAAAAAGAATTCTATTATATTGTATCAAATACACTTCTATAATAGAGATGTTTTATTTTATAAAAATTATATAAAGATGAAAACAAAAGTGGATTGGAAATAGTCTTAGCCACAAGAAAAAAAAAGGTCTTAACTACAAGAGCTTGCTGTCAAAGCTTTATAACTAAGGATTGTAATCAACCTTTATAAGTCATGAGAGCCAAGGCTGTAACTTATAGTAATATTATTAAAATCTGTTAACAATCATAAACAACATCTATTGAGCTGGAGAGATGATATCGAGATAAGTATGAAGTCTCACCGGTCGTGCTAGTATACAACAGTCAGAAAGCTAACTAAAATGCAAGAGATGCAAAGAAAAAATAAAAACAAAGATTGTCACTTATCATCACCTAACGTGGTCAATTACCAGACACTGCAGCTCATCTTTGTAAGGAAATGAATAATACTTTTCGTTACAAGTATTTTCAATAAGCATTTGTTCATAAATTATTTCATGCCATGAAAAAAAAAATTTGGAGGCTGATCTTTCTTTACAGCTCTTTTCTAAATTGATTTTTACATAATGATGATAGAATATTAGCATAAAAATTATGTTCTACATTTTCAATCAACATTTGTTAAAAAAATATTTACCAAATTCTAATGCTCTCGAAATGTTTTTTGGTCAATGTTCTCATATAAAGATTTTAGTATAGTTTTTTATTTATAATGATAAAATTAAGAAAAATATATAATTAATTTCTTTATTTTATTTAATACTATCATAAAAATATTTTATATCCAGAAATTAAAACTTATATTTTTAAATAAATTTTACAAAAATAAAATTTACAGTAAAAGTATTTTTAAAGTATTATTTTTCATTTAAAATATACTATTAGTTAATTATAAATTTAATTATTTTTAATGTGAAATATTCTAATATTTATTTTTTTAAAAAATATTTTTGATATAAACATAATTTGTATTATTATTAAAATAATAATTATATATCTTTCTTAATTTTATATATTAATATATAAATACATTCAATATAAATAAATATATTATATACTAAATTTATAATAATTTGAAATAGTATATCCATACTGTTTTACCAATCGTTCTATTAAATAGTTTAATAAAAATATACAATTTCTGTAGAGTTACTAATTATTTTTTTGCATACTTATATTGTTTTATCATCTGTTTTTCCAATCAAAGTTAGCCAAGTTACTAGGTTTAACAGCCAAGTTTCTTCTGCATGTTACTAGTTTGTTAAAGAAATAGGCTCAAAGACCTTATTATTGATACCCTCTCTATTAAAAATAAGGTTTTTCTATTGTTTTATTTTTTTGTCAACTAAGGTTTTTCTATTGTTTCATTGCCACAAAAGTAATTTTCAATAAATTTCACTGAGAGATGTTTGAAAAAATAACAACCATGGTCTATCAAAGATAAGAAATCTTAGTGTGCCCGTCTTTTGGGACAACAATACATCTG
Source organism: Raphanus sativus (assembly GCF_000801105.2). Taxonomy (NCBI): domain Eukaryota; kingdom Viridiplantae; phylum Streptophyta; class Magnoliopsida; order Brassicales; family Brassicaceae; genus Raphanus; species Raphanus sativus. Next base: position 4,979,776 of record NC_079518.1, on the reverse strand, counting down.
CAAAATATATTTTGGTAGGGAGCTGACAGAAAAAAAAATAGGTAGGGCAACTCAAATTTATTGTCTTTACAGATATGGGCTGATCGGTGGCCCATCTAAAATGCTGCTTAGATCAAAATTATTGCTTTAAAGATATGGGCTGATCTGTGGCCCATCTTAAAATGCTGCTTAGATCCATAAACAAATGCAGGCTGTGGGGTTCGAACCCACGCGCACTTATGTGCAGAAGAACTTAAGTCTTCCCCCTTAACCACTCGGGCAAACCTGCTGATCGTATGATCTACATACTCGGTATATTTAGTATCTTAAGTTATGTTAAAGTGGAACAAAAAAAACAAGAAAATCTAGAGAAACGTATTCAATTGTATATGATCGATTCAGTCATTTGATAATATAAACAATACTTGCAATTTTCTAAGAGAGAATCCTTGTCCAAATGCTGCTACATATGTAATCACTCATCCTGGATAGTGACTGTGTAATCTTCTGCGTAAGTGAGTCTCTCATGAACTTACAATCAGCTAGTTTAGAGAGAAACAAGGTTTTAGCAAGAAAGAGTTTCCTGGTGAAAATTCTGGACGAGATTAGAGTCCATACATGATATATATGGAGGAGGTGGTCTTTGGTATCTTAATATTCTCTAAAACACCATTTACGAAAAGGACATTGCAAGTGTGATAATTTACACGTTTCAAAGCAGTTGTACTACAATATACACCCCAAAACCAAGAACAACATTGTTTGAAATCAACCACTTGAGGACACATAGTGAGTATATATCAGTGTGGTACTGTTTGGCTAACCAAAAGATATTAGTTGAGTTCGTAGTCCCATCTCGTGGTAGTTCTGTTTTGTCAGCCAGTCTTTCCAGTGCCCCAAGCGAGAAAGCTTTTCACATATTAATCAGGCTTTTTCCCATCTCGTATCCAATGAGAATGGTGATGTTTTACTGTTTTAAGCCAATAATCTATCCTATTAAAAGTGAAGTACAAATGGGTATTAACCCTCACTTCTTCACAGTATTTACGGCAGAATGCCACTCCTTTTTATTAAATAGATTTCTTTAGTTATCTACCAATATTTTCGTAAAGTTCACTGCATATAACAGCCCATTCCGTTTTTGTTTTTTGACTTTAATGGGCCACGATTTTTTTAATTTCCATTCTTATATCTATAGTTTTATTCATCTAACCATATCTAATTATCTTTAACCAGCTGTAATCTATAACCATAAAATTGGGGTCTTATAAATATTTCATATGACCATCTATAACTATCAAATTGGACAAATAACAAAATTTCAAGTGACGACAAACTTATAACAACTGTTGACTTATATTGTAACAAATGTTTTTTAAAGATATAATACTGTACCTGACTTTTTTTATTGAATAATTTTTAAAGATATAATACTGTACCTGACTTTTTTTATTGAATAATATACCTGCATCAAAAAACAGTCCGTTTAATAATTGACAATAGAGATTAGAAATCATTTGGTTACCTTATTTATTAAATAAATTAACTATCGCCTATCAATTAAGATTACAAAGATATTTTCCTACAAAGATGATAACTAACTATTTCCAAACTTAAAATCTAGATTTTCGCCATCAATTCAAACTAAATTTCGAAAATTGTAAACAAATCAACTACATATTCTTTAGATCTTTAAATATCTTATATACTTACCATAAAAATCTCCTATATCTAAGGTCTCACATTTATCATATTTATGAAAATACTTCCCAATCACGGTAATATAGGTTTGATTGCGTGTAATCTACCCTAAATATCGATACAATTAAACATGTCTAATTAAAGAAATCAATATTGTTACCATAAAAATCTTTAAAAAATCTTCTAATATTAACTATATTCCTTACCTACCGGACGTGCTCATCAAGTTTTATAATAATTAGTTTAGATTTTATTCTCTTTGGTAGATCACCTATGTAGCTATATATAACCTTTGTTATATGTTGAATAACAACATTCGAGTTCCAAGCTAAAAAAATACAAAACATGTCTAACAACGCAAGTCTCACCCCCATCAAAGACTTGAAACCATTTAAGACTAAGTGGCGATGTCAAGTAAAATTGCTACATTCGTGGATGCAAAACACTGGTTTTGGTGGTGAGACTCTTCAAATGGTTCTGACCGATGACAGTGTAAGTTTCATAATGCAATTAATCATTACTTTATTGTTGAATGATATGCATTGCTTACATTATTTTGTGCTTATTTTGTAGGGTGAAAAGATAAGTGCTACGTGCAAAAGGAATAACGTTTTGAGCGTCCAGCGAAAGCTACCTCTAGGAAAATGGCGTGTTCTCACAACGTTTAGCGTCTCACAAGCGTCAGGCCAGTATCGGCCAACAACCCATCCATACAAGATGACAATCAGTGACGAAACTGTGATAACGAATTCTGACATCGTTCAGGATAGCATCTTCCTATCTCTTGCTAGATATGCGGACATCATCGATGGAACCTTAAAGACCCACTTGCTTATTGGTAATACCTATATGTCAATGTTTCATATAACTATATTTCAGTTTCTGGTATTTAATGTTGTTCTGTATATTAATTTTTATTTTCTTATAGATGTTATGGGGAAAATTGTAAGCCTTCAACCAGTTCAAATCGTCCAGGTGAAAGGACAGGACCGGAAGAAAGTTCAATTTCGTTTGGTTGATGAAAAGTAAGTTTTGTTATTGTGTTTTAGGTTTCAGTTCACATTTTTTCCTTTTTCTTGCGCTAATAGCTATTCCTTTTTAGTGGTAAGGACCTTGCATGTTGTTTATGGGGGAAATATGCAGAGCAATTGGAGGCTTATCTTGAACGTGAGGAACCACTGATCTGTTTGATCAGGTTTGCTAAAATCAGTTTTTACAGAGGTATTATTTTAAATGCGTTTTCATATTATTATATTCTATTTTTTCCAAAATCAGTTTTTACAGAAATTTTATTTTAATAGGTGAGGTGCAAATCACAAATGCTTTTGATGCATCCATTGTTTATTTTGATCCAACTATGGAGGAAGCATTACAGTTCAAAGAGAAGTAAGATTTAATAAACATATTTATTAAATCTTATATCTATAGTTGCTTATACATTGGTTGTTTTCTACATATATGTAGTGGATGAGCGAAGTTATTCTCGAGAAACATTGCAAGAGACTCTTGACAGAGATATTCCGAAAATGACAGATGAGCAAAAGGAAATTTATGATCAGATCCTTGCTGCTGTGGACGAAAGGAACGGTGGAATGTTTTTTCTTTATGGATTTGGTGGAACTGGGAAAACTTTTCTTTGGAAGTTACTTTCTGCGGCTATTAGATGTCGAGGAGATATTGTGATAAACTGCGCATCAAGTGGCATTGCTTCTTTATTACTACCTGGTGGTAGGACTGCTCATTCAAGATTTGGTATTCCATTAAATCCAGACGAGTTTTCATCGTGTACTATAGAGCCTGGAAGTGATCAAGCTAATTTGATCAGAGAATCATCACTCATTATATGGGACGAAGCGCCGATGATGGGGAAACATTGTTTTGAAGCGTTGGATAGGACCTTTTCTGATATAGTTGGGAAGCATGCGAGACAGCCTTTTGGTGGAAAGGTAATTGTCTTTGGGGGTGACTTTAGGCAGGTTCTTCCTGTTATAAATAGAGCTGGTAGGGCTGAGATCGTCTTAGCTTCTCTGAATAAGTCATATCTTTGGGAGCACTGCAAAGTTTTGAAGCTCACCAAGAACATGCGTTTGTTATCAGATGGTTTGTCACCAGAAGATGCTGCGGATCTTAGGAATTTTTCGGATTGGATATTAAAAATTGGGGATGGTAAACTTTCAGAGCCTAATGATGGTGAAGCGGAGATAGATATTCCATCAGAATTTCTTATTTCAGACTCCAAAGATCCGATAGAAGCAATCAGCACAGCCGTTTATGGCGATACTGCTTCTCTACATGAAAAGAAAGAGGCAAAGTTTTTTCAAGAGAGAGCTATCTTATGTCCGACTAATGAAGATGTCAATATTATTAATGACTACATGCTGGATCGGCTGGATGGTAAATATTTATTTTAAGTATTATTTTTGCATTTGTTTATGTAAAATAAATAAAGTAGTAATGATTGAGTTTCAATTTCAGGTGAGGAGAAGATTTACTACAGTGCTGATAGTATAGACCCAAGAGATAAGGGTTCAGTCAACAATGAAGCATTAGGAGCTGATTTTCTTAACACTATTAAGGTCTCTGGTTTACCGAATCATAGTCTTAGACTGAAGATTGGTTGTCCAGTCATGGTTCTGCGAAACATTCAGCCACATAATGGGTTAATGAACGGCACGAGACTACAGATAACTCAACTCATGGACTTTATGATTCAAGCTAGGATCATAACTGGAGAAAAGGTTGGAAAATTAGTCTACATTCCTAGATTGTTGATCGAACCATCAGATACTCGACTTCCTTTTAAGATGCGCAGAAGGCAGTTGCCGCTGGCAGTGGCTTTTGCTATTACAATAAACAAAAGCCAAGGACAATCCCTATCAGAGGTTGGTATTTATTTACCAAGACCTGTGTTTTCACACGGACAACTCTATGTGGCTGTGTCTAGGGTCACTTCTAAAAAAGGACTTAAAATTCTGGCTCTCGACAAAGATGGTAAACCTCAAAAGAAAACTACAAATGTTGTCTTCAAAGAGGTTTTCGATAACCTGGACAAATATCAGTGACTAGGTAAATTTATCTTTTCAGTTGTCATCTATCTATTTTATGATATAAATATACATAGATTAGTAATTTTGTTTACTTATTTGCGAATGCAGGATGCAGAGCTTTGCAAACAAGACATGCATATTGTATTTTTCTCGATTCACCATCAAAACTAAACTTGCTCTTCTACTTATTTTTGTGTTTTGCAGAACAATAAACAAACAGTTTCAATTGTTTTTTTATTATTTTAAACTTCTTTAACTATAATTTAGTAGGTGATAACACAATCATCCAAACGAAAGCTCGACTATTTATGAATCGGGATATCAAGTTAAAATAAAAGAAATAACTTTGTCTATCAACCTACCACAATAAGAAAATAAGCGTCATCATCAAATTACTAACCTTGAAACTGCCTTTCAAATGATATGTTCTCCACTTCATTGCCCAGTTCAAGAATCAAATAACTGATCTCACGATTACCTGCACATCATATATTCTGTTATAGTAAATAAAAAAAATTACACCTTCCATGTATTACGTACTAATATCAATTACCCTTTGACTTAATAGCATATGTACATAACAGGTTTTTTTGTGGTGCTAGAACAGTGACAACTATACATCAACCTAAATGAGATACATGCTTTTTAACAACTGCAATCTACTAAAGGTAACAAAACAAACTTCAACAAGTCTCTCTTTTTAAAATAACAGTGAGCAATCTAACTTGATGATCAATACAAGTTTCTATAATACTTATTTCAACCAATAATTTACTCAAATGAAATTTACAAATATGATGAAAAGATGACTTATCTTTTTTATGCTGACATCTGTTTCTTCGCCCTTTTGTAGCTGGATCTCCTCTTATCTCTCTCTCGAACACAAAAACCGAACCATTCGTAGTGATGAATCTGCACTGAGAGAATGTGTCTTTCTTCAATTGATGTATCCATGTCTACTTTTTCTTCTTCTATGTCTTCATTTAATGATTCATCAACCAAACTATTAACCTGTTGTAAACAAAAAACGTATTAGTAATATCAAAACAGAATATAGAACCAGATGTTTAAACAGAATATACAGAGTTATTGGTACCTTGATTGTGTTGATTAATCCGTGCGTTCCATCTTCTACATCCAAATGATATCTCCAGAAGTCGAGTGAACTTCTCCCTCTAACTCGCCAAATCGGTCTGTAACCCCTTCGCTGGTAAGGCTGAGATCTTCTTAGCTTCTTTTTCTTTTCACGTCTGTTTCCGAGCCCTTTTGTAGCTGGATCTGCTCTTATCTCTCTCTCTCGAACATAAAAACAGAACCATCGAAAATACACATCAACTGAGACTATTGAGTGTTTCTTCAATGGATGTTTCCATGTCTACTTTTTCTTCTTTTACGTCTTCATTTCACGATTCATCAACCGAACAATTAACCTGTTCTAAATAAAACACCAATTGTTAATATCAATACAGAGTAGAGAACGAGATGTTTAAACAGAGTTCAGAGAGTAATTGTTACCTTGATTGTCTTGATTAATCTGTGCGTTTCATCTTCTAAATCCAAATGATATCTACAGAACTCGAATCAACTTCTCAGTCCCCTTTGAACTCGCCAAATTGGGAACATCGAAACCTAGACTCTTCTTTCAATGATCGACTTTTTTTTTCCATCGTATAACAGTTTTTTTTCCTGCGTAAAGTGGTTATTAGATTTATTTGGGCCTTAGTCAATTTTTGAGTGTCATTTGGGCTACAAAATTAAGTGCTTACAGATTAATAATTTCACAAACATTGCCAAAGCCCATTTATAAATAATATAAATTGATGTCAGTATATAAATGTTTTTATCTATATTAGTAAAAATTAAAATATTATAAAACCCTATAAATTCGTATTTTATAATATACATAAAGTATGTCAACTTTATTTATTTATAAATAAATATTTATAATAGTTTAATATGAACATATGCATTTATAAATATGTTTACAAAATTATCCATGCAAAACATATCAAATCATTTTTTTTATTCAATACAAAATTAACTAAAAACCGTTGACAAAATATATGATTAACAAACATATATTCAACAATTTAAATATATATAACAAACTTATATCATCATTTAAACATTTAACATCACCTTATAATAGCAGAGTAGTATCTAATATCTCAAATACATAACCTATAAAAAATCTTATGTTAAATTTTAAACCGAAACAAACACCCGCGCGGGCGCGCGGGTCATGGTCTAGTTGAATTTAAAGTGGTTACGTAAAGAAAAAATACCAGCAATATAAACTTTTAGTGATATCTTTAATCTATTTAAATAAATAAAAAGTAAATATGTGTTATGGTGTAAGTCTATGATTTATTATCCGGGATCCGGATTCGATCCGAAATTCATTCTAGATCCGATCTAAAAATAGGATGTTCAGGGTGTCCGAATTCGAATAGTAAAATCTCGGATCCATCACAACTGAGTCCGGATTCGGATACTTTGATTTTTAATCCAGATATCTGGAACTAGATATGTATTTTAAAAATATATAAAATTTTCAAATGTTATTAATAATTATATTTCATATATTAATATTTATGCATAAAATTAGTTTTATAATGTTAGATTATAGTTTTATAAATTATATATATATTTATAAATCTTGTATAAATATTTAGTTTATGTAATATTTTTAGTATTTTAAAAATATCTTTTATTTTTAGTTATTTTTATGAATTCAGATTCAGATCCAAATACCAGCGAGTAATATCTTTTTTTTTTTGTCAAACATAAACTTCATTAAATATACCAATCCTACTTACATCCAGATTACAAAGCCAACCTAGCAAGGCTGGCCTTAGCCAAAGAGTCTGCCTGAATGTTTTCTAACCGAGGTACAAAAGAGAAAGATAATGGACAGAAGAGAGTGGCAAGGTTCCTAATGTCAGTAAGGACACCTGCAATCTCATTCAAATCCCGCCCTTCACGCAGGGTAGATATAAGGACCTGTGAGTCCGAGGAAATATGGAGACTTTGAAGCTGCAGATCATTTGCTTGCTTAAGGGCATCTCTCAAAGCTAGTGCTTCTGCAACAAGTGCTGATTCCACATGTGTCCTATTTGAGGAACCACGACAGAGGACTGCATCTTCTTCATTTTTAATGATCCAACCCATGCCTCCTGCTCTTGTAGATTCCTGCCAAGCCCCATCAATCCAACAAGAGAAAGGGTGAGGGGTTGATACTCTTACTGGGTTAAGCTTCTTCCGCGCCAGCTTTTTCCCTGCATTCGCGTTCTCCCAAGCTCTAGCTTCTGCAGATGCTTTTGAGATGATATCATCCACCTGAAAAATCTTTCCTTCAAAAACAAGCTTATTTCTTGCAATCCAAAGATTCCACAAGAGCCAAGGGACAAGTGGAGAGACAGTAACTCCTAGCGGGGGAAGCGCAGTCCTTAGAGCCTGAGTAGAGTACCATCTTGAGAAATCATCCACCGGTCCCTGAGCAACGATTTGAGAGGTAAGAGGGACTTTAGTCCAGAACTGAACTGCAAAAGGACATGAGGTGAAAAGGTGTGATATGGTTTCCAACTCTCCACATCTTTTGCAGTTAAGTGCTGACTGTATTCCCCGTATTGCAAGCAGAGAGCCCACTGGAATTGCATTATGTAGTACCCTCCATAAGAAGTGCTGGATCTTTGGTGGTACCTGTAGGTTCCACACCAATTTCTTCCATTCAAACTGGTCTTGTGCTGCCTCAAGCTCCTCTTCTCTGATCTTTTTATATCCTGATTTTGCTGTGTAAATTCCTGAAGGCTCAGGTAACCAAACTTGTCTATCCTCTTGCTTCGTGGAGCATGGGATAAGAAGTCGAATTTTTTCCTCATAATGAGGCATATGAAGACGGATTTTCTCCAGGTCCCAGTCATTTGAGTTTGGGATTAACAGGTCCGCCACCCGCATATTATGATTTGCAAAGGTCGCAGGGCCTATTGGTGCTTCTGGCGTGGAGTGTGAGAGCCAAGGATCCTCCCAGACCTTTATGCTCTCTCCATTACCAATAATGTAGCCCAGTCCCTTTTCCAGGACCCTTTTACCCGCCATTACACTTGACCAGCCATGAGAAGAACCTGATTTATCACAACTCTCCAAGAAGGAGCAATCAGGAAAATATTTTCCTTTTAGAACTTTAGAGAGCAGGGACTTTGAGTCATGTAAGATCCTCCAGCCTAACTTTGCCAAAAGCGAGTCATTGTACTCTTCAAAATTCTTGAATCCCAGTCCTCCCTTGCATTTTGGTTGAGCCATTGTACTCCAAGCTACCCAAGCAATCTTGTGTACATCCGGTGAGCTATCCCACCAAAAACGAGTTAAGATGGACTGGATTCTTTTACAGAGAGAACTTGGGATTTTGAAGCTTGACATAGAGTAGGTGGGTAGGGCTGTGAGCACCGATTGTAGCATTACATGCTTTCCTGCCCCTGAAAGAAACCGAGTAGTCCATGACTGTGATCTTTGTCTTATCTTATCAACCATACCAGTGAAGACATCTTTTTTACTTCTTCCAAAAGTTTCAGGCAGGCCCAAGTACTTTCCCATGCCCCCTTCCTTGGTTATGCCCAGCGAAGCACTAACTCTGTCTTTGATGACTTCTGGTGTTTTGGAAGAGAAAGTAATGGTGGACTTATCCTGATTGATGCACTGGCCCGAGCTTCCTTCGTATCTCTTCAAAATCTCCCTCAATGCTCGGCAGTTCTTTTCATTTGTTTTGCAGAAAATCATGGTATCGTCAGCGAAGAGGAGATGGTTGATGTGAGGGCTTCGCTGCGCCACTTGGAGACCAGGGAGTCTGCCATTTACTTGTGCTATTCTGCATAAGCCTGACAGAACCTCTGTACATAGGATGAAAAGATAGGGCGAGAGTGGGTCTCCTTGCCTAAGCCCCCTTGCTGGAACCGTTCTACCTTGAGGAGCGCCGTTTATGAGGAAGGAATAAGTAACCGTTGTAACACATTCCATGATCCATCCTATGCAGATATCTCGAAACCCCATTCTGCTCAGAACCTGCTCCAAAAAGCCCCACTCGATTCTGTCGTACGCCTTGCTCATGTCGGTTTTGATGACCATAGAGCATCTTTTAACTGCCCCCGATGTCTTCAGATAGTGTAGGGTCTCGTGAGTGATCAGGACGTTATCTGAGATGGCTCTTCCAGGTACGAATGCTGTTTGATGCTTCGAGATCAGGGCTGGTAAGAACTGTTGAATTCTGCGGGTGAGCAATTTTGCAATGATCTTGTAACGCACGGTGCAGAGAGCAATTGGCCTATATTCCGCCGCTGTCTTAGGTGCCTCTGTCTTCGGGATCAAACAAACATGAGTCTCGTTTATATGAGGGAGCATTCTTCCTGTGACAAAGAATGTCCGAATGTCTCGGTAGATATCTGACCCCAACAGATTCCAGAAAGTCTGGTAAAAGCTAGCAGAAAATCCATCAACTCCCGGTGCCTTGCCTCCATCAATAGAGAATAATGCAATTCGCACTTCCTCCATTTCAGGGATGCTGCAGAGGTCGTCATTCATTTCCTCCGTTACTCCTCTTGAGATTGTTTCCTCCACTGTACTGAAGTCTGTACCTCCCTTTGAGGAAAACAATTTTTGGTAGAACCGCTCAAAGACCTTGCCTACGTCCTCTTCTTCATACACCGGTGCTCCTTCTGCATTCTCGATTGTTGTTATGGTGTTTCTGGCTTTCCTCACTTTTGTAACAGCATGGAAGAAGGCACTGTTACGGTCTCCTCCTTGTAGCCAAAGTATCCTGCTTCGCTGTCTCCAGAATAACTCTTCATCCTTGTAAGCCTTGCTCAAAGCTTCCGTTAGTGCCTGGACTTTGCTCGGGTCCGGAGCATCTGCTGATAGTTCTCTCTCCAGTTCCTTTTGATTGAAGAGCATAGCCTTTGTACAGAGTTCCTTTTGGATTTTGGACCATTTTATAATCTCCTGTCGACACCGTGAGATCTTGGTCTCAACTGCTTCTTCTGATCCTTTCCTCCACGCTTCTTCTATGATCTTCCTGGCCTCTTCATTATCGTTGAGCCTCCGATCATATCGGAATGGTCTCTTCTTTTTTATCTTCTTTGCATCAAGGTAGGTTAGCAGTGGACGGTGGTCCGATCCCTCAAAGCGGAGGTAATTGCAGGAACTGGCTGGATACATTTCCGCCCAAGCCAGATTGGCTAGAGTCCTATCCAGTCTCGATTTGATGTCATGTGTGTGACGCTTTCCGCTCCAGGAGAGTTCATCTCCCGTGTGTTTCACATCCCATAATCCATTCGATGATACAAAGCTTCTGAATGGGATAAAGGATCCTTCACAGCGTTGCGGACCTCCCTCCTTTTCAGAGTTATCCAAGATGTCATTGAAGTCCCCCGTTAGGACCCAGGCCGAGTCCCTTCCCAGGCCTAGCTTCGATATCTCTTCCCAGAAGGCGGCTCTATGCTCCTGTTGCGGTATACCATAAATGAAAGTAAGGAAGAACTCCTTCGCCTTGTGGATCACTCTTGTATCAATGTAGTTTTTTGTGGAGGACAGGACTGTGAGGTTGACTTCATTTCTCCAAAATAGAGCAAGTCCTCCGCTAAGTCCGGAGGGTGAAATTAAGAAGTGGTGCTTGTACTCAATTGTTTCAATATTAGCAAGAACAAAAGCATCTGAGTTCTTAGTTTCCATAAAGTACATTATGTCCGGAGCATGAACAGACCTCATCTCACGGACTCTTGGAACTGTCAGGTCACCTCCCAAACCTTGACAGTTCCAACTCAATACAGCTAAGGAATCTGGTCTGGTGGATCGCGAAAATCCACCCTACTCTTGCTTGTACTACCAGCGAGTAATATCTATGTATAGAAAATCAATAAGTTTTTTTTAAGACATTTACAAAAGATTTTTTTGAGAGAGCGAACGTTCGACCTCACGAATATGACAAAAAAAAAAGAAAATAAATAAGTTCCGCTGTCAATTTAATCAAACTTACTTTTACCCATTTGTCTCCTTTTGTGAAAGAAAACCTTGATGTGTGTTTTTTTTTTTTTTGATAATCAGGGAATCATTCAAACCGAGTTGTTTATAAGGAGAATTAAATATCTCTATCACCTGACGACAATATATAGATGGATAAATTTGAATTGAAACATATTTGATTCATGTTCTTTGGTGACATTTGAGACGCTATGCCACACCAGATATGGTTCATGTGTGTATTGTTGAAGGTTAATTTTGAAAATATATTACATAGACTAAAATTTGAACATTTAAACGAAAGATAATCTAACAAAAGTTTGAGATACGTGGTTGCTTTACGCTTCCATTCTTCCAGGGTGTACGACTGGTCTTGAATTTACATAACCTCTGTACGACTGGTCTTGAATTTACACAACCTCTAAAACTTGACTTTTTGAATGAGGAGCAAAAATAGCTGATATAATAACATGAACACTACACGTTATTCGTTTTGGATTAATTAAATAATACAGACAACTAACTAATACATTGAAATAAACTAACGAATCAGAAATACCTGATATAAACTGCTGTCAAAGATAAAAAAATAAACAAAATAGTGCATGTGACTCGGTTTGGATTAACCAAATAATACAGACGACCAAAGTACAGCTCGTGGAAAACTGGTTCATAAAAAAATTATGGTGATTTCTTAACAAAGGGATAATAGTCACAATATGTCTTACTACTAATTAATGGTAACAATGATTTATTCACTCTCTCTATATTTATATCTGACTGCTACATCTCTTATATCTGTCTGCTACATCTCATCTAAAGAAAAAAGATAAAAAAAATTGCGAGTAAGAGAAAAAAATAAAGCTCAAATTCAGTTTTAAGTTTTAACGTAGTTCCCAATCTCAGTTTGGCGAGAAATGTCGATACCGGAGGAAGAAGTTGCACTTCTACAAGATTTAGTTCACGACTCCGTCGACCACCGTGGAAACCCCGCCGGGAGATCTTCCACCGGAGGATGGAGATCCGCCTCTCTCATAATAGGTGAAAACAGTAAACTATGATTAACTAGTGTTTTGTTTTTCTGGTTGCTAAATCTTGATCATGGATGTTTCATCAGGTGTGGAAGTTGCAGAGAGATTTGCTTACGTTGGAATCGCATGCAATATGATCACTTACCTGACCGAACAGCTCGGACAATCGACGGCGAACGCCGCCGTGAACGTGAACACGTGGGCCGGAACAGCCTCGACGCTTCCTATTATTGGAGCTTTCGTAGCAGACGCTTATCTCGGTCGTTACCGGACAATTCTTGGATCTTCCCTCATTTACATACTGGTTGGTACCTTCGTCTTCTCCTTTCTCCACTAGTAGGTACGGTTAGTTTATCACGAGATTCCACTTTAAAATCAATTGACAATAATTGAATTAGTACTAACTTTTTACATATTAGTTCATTATTTTTCTAAAAACTAATGTTAGATTTCATTCATTCATTAACAAATTACAAAAAAATAATAATAACTAAACCGGATGAAATTATTACAGGGGCTTGGACTACTGACCTTGTCGGCTATCCTAACCCTTGTGGGATCGTCTGAGAATCATAAACCTTCTTTCTTGATGAACGTACTTTTCTTTTGCTCTCTGTATCTTGTGGCCATAGCACAAGGAGGTCACAAGCCGTGTGTTCAAGCGTTTGGTGCGGACCAGTTTGACTCGGACCATCCTAAAGAGAGAATAGCTAGAGGATCGTTTTTCAACTGGTGGTTCTTGTGTTTATCCGGGGGAATAGTCATATCGATTCTTGTGGTGGTGTATATACAAAGCAACGTTAACTGGGCGCTTGGATTTGGGGTACCTTGTTTGTTCATGGTTATGGCTCTTGCTATCTTCTTTCTCGGGAGAAAAACTTACAGATATCCAAAGGGAAATCGTGACAAGAACAACAACGGTTTTGTAAGGATCGGTAGAGTTTTCGTCGTGGCATTCAAGAACCGTAAACTGGGGAGTTTGAAGCATTCTGGTCAGCTCGAGTAAGTTGCACATATCTCAAGTTTTCTTTATATCATTTGCAGAATCAGTTCTAATATTTGGAGACAATAAACATTTAATAAGGATTTTGACAAAAAAAATTAAATGAGGGTATAATATATATTATCTCCAAAAAATAGGTTCAAAACCAAAACCAATGTTTCATTAGATTGTGCCGGTTTTGATTATTTGTCTTTTTGCTTAGTGTTCGACTTTATTTAACTTTTTTTTTTTGTGTGTGACAAGATTCCTTGGAAAAGCGATGCTCTCAGGAGAAGGTGTAGAGCCATGTAGTAATATGGACGTGGAAGACGCTAAAGGTTTGATAATGCTTATTCCGATATGGATCACATCGATGATGAGCATGATTCCTTACGCTCAATACTCTACTCTCTTCACCAAGCAAGGTGTCACCGTGGACAGAAGAATCTTGCCGAGCTTGGAGATCCCTCCAGCTTCTTTTTTGTCACTAGTGTCTATATCAGTTCTCATCTCGGTTCCGATCTACGAGCATGTGTTCTTGCCTATAGCCAGAAAGATTACAAAAAAGCCTAATGGGATCACGATGCTCCAGAGAATAGGAACAGGAATGGTGCTAACGTGCTTCAACATGGTTCTCGCAGCATTGGTGGAAGCCAAACGGTTGAGGATCGCTGAGGAGCACGGGCTCATTGACAAACCGGACGTAACCATTCCAATGTCTATATGGTGGTTCGTCCCTCAGTATATGTTGGTCGGGATGATCGAAGTGTTTGGTCTGGTAGGTGCACAAGAGTTCTTCTACGACCAGGTCCCGACAGAGCTCAGAAGTATCGGTCTTGCTTTTTCTTTGAGTTCGTTGGGTCTTTCGAACTTCTTGAGCGGTCTTTTCATCATTGTTGTTGATTGGGCTACAGGGAGATATGGTGGACACAGCTGGTTCAACAACAACTTAAACCGAGCTCATATTGATTATTTTTACTGGTTACTAGCCGCATCCACGGCCATTGCTTTCTTTGCCTTCGTGTTCATTTCCAGGTCGTATGTTTATCGTCGGGTAGACCAAGTCCAATAATTATAAAGTCAACTTGTGTTGACTTTATTATCATATTGGTGTTTTCCAACCTTGTAAGTTAATGTTTTATAATTCTATATTTTTTTCCGTGTCAAAATCACTCTTCATTGTATTAAAAAAGATCATCTCATTAACCAATTGTAAGTTAAAGATATGACGTGGAAGTGCATACAAAAACGTATCTATCAATCTCGTTGCTGCTTTAATGCTTGAAACTACAAAGGGTCCGGTCCATTTTGTTGTAAATATGTATAAATATCATTTACTACCAATATCTCTAGTTACGTGTTTTGTGCGATTCATATGCTGCCAACACACCTTATCCAGCTATAAAGATTTGCTACAAGGAACTGAAAACGTGTTACAGGCAGGGTCATATATCAAATAATGTACAAAACATAAGCACATATAAGGAAAAATAAGAAAAACGGTAAAATCTTAAAGTTATAGATTCAGATTTGAGATATTTAGGAAAAATACACGATAACTAATGACCTATATAAGTATAATTTTAGAAAGAAAAAAAAACTAATGACCTATAAGTCTACTACATAAAATAAAAATAATAAATTGTAACGCCTCGATCCGTTCACGGCTACTGGGCCATCCACGTCTGCTCTCTCGGTCCGTGGGCCCATCATATCTGACGGTCTGTCCGTTAATTTTCCAAGACTAAATCATTGTTTACTGACTCTACAATCACCACCCGACCTTTTCCCGTGCTTTGGCCTCACTTATACGGTAACGCGAATCACTTTCTGATAGGTCAACCATCCTTTCACTACTCCAGCCTAAGCACGCTTAACTCTGGAATTCTAAACGGATGTATGACGGAAAAGGTAAGTCAACTTTGATGACATAAGTAGACAAATCAATTCTCTTAAGTCTTTTCACATATCACAATTCGGGATGTTACATAAAATCGTCGTGGACTATACAACCTAGAACACGAAGCCACAACAATATCTTATAATTATACATAAAATAGAAATGTCATGAAAACGTGAAAGTCGAATTGATGTCTAAAGCATGTGGCTTTTCAAATGGCACGTTCGTTGGAGCTGTTTCGTACCACTCGATCCACCAAAATATAGACGACAAGTAAATAAATGTTGACAGCGCCAGAACTATGAGAAAAGATACAAATACAACAACAAGTTACATTTGTTGTAATCCAAACATTTACAGTGTAGAACTCAGAGACGCCTAAAGGACATGGACTCTTAGTTAAGCGTTCTTTTCGAGTTGTTTTGCATCACATGATCAACCGACAATAACAAGCTATGAGAACATGAGAAAACTGTATATTAAATGCAATTGTTTGCCGAATAAGAAACTGTATACTGTTACCGTAATGAACAACATCAAATATATCGTACTTCCACAATGGAACGAAGTATCTAATTTCTAAGTGATTCAGCCACACACAACGTATATCACACCGTACTAGCTGGTACGTGATCATATCAAAGATAATATTTTAATAGAACTTTAGTGTGTATATATGGTTAGTATCAACTAAAGCAAAAACACAACAATAGCTTAAAATATAAACAAAATTTCACTAAAGTAAATCCATTAGGGATTTGTGAGATTCCGTAATTTTATAAAGTTATGTTTTCCACGAAGATTTAACATCTTCGATCATTGCAACGGAAAAAAAGGTCGATAGCCATTAGCCAAGCGGTGCGTATTTTTTAGCAAGATCTCAAATCTTAAAAACAAAAAGTAAAAATAGACTGTGTGTGGATCTTGGATTTAAACGAAGGCATCGATAAGACGATAACCTCCAAAGTCATGATTGAACACTGCACGTTAATCTGTAATGATTACTCAAATGATTGTCGACTAAACTATAGCTCGTGAAACACTCATCCATAAAAAAAATTGCGTAAACACAATCAAATGATCTCCATGTTAGCAGATTGGATCGTAGAATTTGATTTGGTCAACATCTTGGCATCAAGTGAAATCACGTTGACTCTTTTTATAGTTATATTGTTTTGTTATATATATTTTTATAGTAGCTGGTTGTGATCTTATAATAAGTACATAGATTTTTATATATTTGAGTATATAAATACGTACAAGTTTTATGTAAAAGAAAATCACTTTTGTTATACCCCTTCATATTTTGACACACAACATGTCATTATGAAAGACTTTTTTTTTTTTTCCATCTATTTAAATTTTATTAAAAGGGCAGTCTACAAGGAAGCCCAAAACAACTTACAAGAACCCAACACATAAAACGTAAAACAAAAGCGAAACTAAAACATATGGGCCCTAAGCCCAAGAGACCACAAACCCTAATCTAGGGGACTGCACACCACGTCTGGGAAATAAGCCGCTCCGCTACACGTGTTGAAAACCTCAACACCAAGGCAGGACACGTATTGGAGAAACCAGCCGCTTCCACCACCTTGAGTCTCACCGCCGGAGAAGAACTGTCGATCACTGGACCCCGAATCACCCTAGTCCATAAAAGGAGAACTCGCATCTCCACCATCTTTGACCAATGAAAACCCACCTCCGACGACTGTATCGAAGGTATAGGGAATTCATCGGTTGCATCTCACCGGAGACAACGCCGGAATAGCACGACGCTTCACCACCACACATCTTCCAACGGAGAGCATCAATCGATCTTGATAGATCGAGATCTCATCCTGGACACGAACCTTCCCACCTCCATAAACACACCTAAAGCCGGCCGCCTTCACCGGAGAAGAAGGTGACGACGCCGGAAACAAAGCCGGACGGCCACCGAAGGACAAGCACACCGCCGGAGTCAAAACAAAGACCACCCACACCGATACTGAACAAAAAAAAAGAAAGAAAAATCAAACCCAAACAGTACCGACGGTGGCTTAAGAACACAAGGACTTTTACTCAAAATACTTTATCAACTTTAACATTTACAGAGGATTAATAATGTTATACACACTGAAAGAACGATCAAGAACTTTACAGCTGGAAAGGTTAGTATTCATCTGTAGGATGAGAGAGGGTATCAAATCTGTTTAGCAGGGGCGTTGTCGTCACCACCTTTGTCTTCTCTTTTGCTCTGCTCTTACAATAACACTGAGTTGTTGTGCGGGTTGATGACCTGTCAACTGGGCCACTTGGGCTGTAAATAACATTGTCTTGGCCCATCTACTAATCAATTGTAAATTAGTATGCCTATAGTTTTTTTTGGCTAAATTGATATGCTTTACGACTTACGACAATTATACAGTTTCCATATTTCCATCACTTTCCATCATATTATATAGTTTTTTTTTTGGTTAATGTTTTTACTGGGATATTAACATATCCTAAACCAAAATTACGATATAATGTTTCCTTATTACGGTTACTAGCTTTCCTGGTGTTGATAGACTTATGATCTTATAGATTGTATATAAAAAGACCTTGAGGTCATGAATGAACAACATACGATAATTATAAAACCTCTAAGTTTTGATTCACAGTTTCCCCATCTCATTGGAAGTAACTTCTCTTACACAGGAATTTCCCTCAGGGATCAATTAGTGAGATGGTCAAAGATTCTTCTTGTGGCATCTCATATATTTGTAATCATATTGCTGAGTATGGTGGTGAACCAAACCGGTATTAATCCTGTGGCTAACTCTTGAACATGGACGCTCTCAAGTTTTAGATTTCTTATCTTTTTGTCATGTAGAATTTATTTGATGGGTCAGTCTGCTGGTGCACGCATTGGAATGCTTATTTTGGGTTTCGCAGATAAATGCTTATTTTGGTATTTACGGAGGGTTAAGCCTTTCTTCTGATCCCAGAACAGCAATACATTGGAATCAAGACGCGTCAAGAAGCTGTTAAAAACAAGTTTCTGTTCAAATGTTTTTTTTGTAAAATGCTGGTAGGTAAAATAGTAGATTAATGAGCAAGTAGAATCATGTCTTCTATCCAACTAAAGACTAAAAAGTTTTTAAAAGGTTTTTTTTTTTTTTTTTTTTTTTTTTTTTTTTTTTAGTTTTTAAAAGGTTTGAAAATAACTGTGATCCTAATCTACAGGTATAACCTTCTGAGCCTTGTGGATCACTTCCACAGCAGGTGACTATATGGATCCACTTTTTCTGAGGTACAGTATCAATTCTTGGTATAGCTTAAGATGAGCCGTAGAGCAGCCTGAAATCTTAAGGGTTGACGTGTGACTTTTGTTGTCCACCGCATCATGGAAGGAGAGGAATCATTAAGTCAGTTTTCTCCTGAACTAGTAGTGCAAAACCTTAAATCTCAAACACATCGTTGCTCGTCTCCCACCTATTATTCTATTCCATGGTACTGCTGACTACTCCATCCCTTTAGATGCAAGGTATGGTTAAACACACACGGATCAGTGATCATGATGATGGAATTGTATTCCTGTGTGCAATACACGTTAATTCTTTTTGTCATTCTCGGTTTGTGTTATTTGTAGAGCAACAAAGATCAGTGAAGAATTACTAGTCTCGTTACACTGTCTTGATCTTCTTCTTTCTTCTCTGCCCATATCATTGGTTGCAAGTTACAAAGTGCCAAACCATTTATCACTTAAATACTCCAAAGCCATTTCAATATACAAATAAGATTATTATTAACATCAAAGGAGATGTAAACAATGCCTTAAATCAAGCAATAGAAGAAACATAACAGGACCCATATCTTTTTTTTTAAACACCAACAGGACAAAGAAAGTTGTCTGTATTATATTTGATACGGGAAGATAAGTCCTTTCCAAGAAAAGCCAAAACCAAGAAAGCAACAGAAAATTAAAAAAAATGTCTAAGCATTATGCTTCATAAAGTCAAAGACTAAACAGTGGATATGTGAAAGTGTAGCTAAGCAGAAACGCAGTCGTTTAACTACGGAACTAATCACAGGTCACAATTTAAAAGTTACTAGATTCTGAGAGGGCGGGTATATTTTTTGTTTTTAATTTTTTATTTGTGTTTTATTTATAATCATATTTACTATATTTAAAAATTATTAGTTAAATGTTTTGATAATTATATTGAATTTGTGATGTTATATAACTATACACTTGTACACAATATTTTGAAACCGATCCGGATTCGCGATTAAACCGACAAACCCGTGGATCTGGTATGTAATTCAGTTTGAGTTTTAGGAAAAACATCATTGTTTAATAATCTGGTAAAACCCACGAAACTTGGTAAAACCCACGGAAACCTGGTAAAACCAATGGAAATCCGCTAAAACTCAAAACTCGGTTACCAATTGAACCACTGGTTAAACCAATACGTAATTTTTAATTATTAACTTTTTAGATTTTTAATTATATTATTAGAATATGTTTGTATTCTAATTAGGAAATTAGATTTTTGGTTTTTATATAAAATATATATATATATATATATGATCTTGTGGATTATGAATCTATTAACAAATCTAATTGTTGTGATTTGGTATTAGTTTATTTTTGTTATCAATTATCAATTATAATTTTATGTTTTACTTTTAGATTATTTTAGATTTTAAATTTAATTTTATTATTTACAATAGACATTTAAATACTTAAAAAGTTATTAATATTTTGTAAAATTTAGTTCAAGCACATGATCCTTTCATAGAAAACCTACCCGTATACATACATATCCACTTTCTATATTTTATAAAATAGGAGTAAGGAAAAAATACATAAATACAGTATATTAGTCCATATCGTATATGTAGAAGGCGGTTATATTTTGATTCCTGAATATTTTTGGTTGTTAAATAAATACTATGATTTTGGAATTAGATATAGGATAATTAATAGGTGAAGCAAAAGAGTAAGGAAAATGAAACAAAAATATATATATTCGTACATTTATGTTGCAATATTTGTAGCCCTTAAAAATAGGACTTAGTGGTTATGGAGGTTGACTATATATTAAGTTATGCAGTTTTCTTATTATTATTATACGGTTATTTTAGTTAGTTATATTTGGATGCCACTTTTTTAAATTGGACCTAACCCATATCAATTGGACATGTTGAAGAATTAATAGTATTGATATCATAAAACCCGCTTTAAAAAAAAAACGTGATAACTGATTTTGGTAGAGAAAATTATAATGTGGTCAGTGTTTTGATATAGTTATAGATGCAGTTATCTAGATTTTGACCCGCCCTTTCAAAAGGGCGGGTATATTTTTTACTTTAATTTTTTTTGAAAATTTTAATTTTTATATTTATGT
This sequence comes from Raphanus sativus, assembly GCF_000801105.2. Taxonomy (NCBI): domain Eukaryota; kingdom Viridiplantae; phylum Streptophyta; class Magnoliopsida; order Brassicales; family Brassicaceae; genus Raphanus; species Raphanus sativus. The sequence continues at coordinate 4,958,750 of NC_079518.1, read as the reverse complement.
TTTCTATAATCATATTTTTCTTTAATATTAATTTAATTTTGGTAACTATATTAAATGTATCAAGTTGCATAACTATACTTCGTGCCATATGCATTTTGTAAATTATTTTTAAAGTTTATTCATTAAATTTGCAATATATTATATTTTCTTAGTAGTTATATAATATAATTAGTTAAGAATAATCAAACCCAAAACATCTGACTCGGAACCAACGAAAATCAAAGTCTCGTACACTATTATACATGACCTATATACTCGAACCATGTTATTAATGTATTATATTCGAAAACTAAAATCAAACCCAACCCGAAAACCGAAATTTTTTTTTGAAAAGTGTTTGAAAAAAAATAAAATTTAATATATTTTGTTAAGTATTTATATATGTAAATGGGTTAATATGGTCACTAACTTTAAGTAAAATCAAATTAATAAATATTTTTAATTGAATAACCTATTAGAACCCGTTAAACTAAATGAGTTCATGTAAATATTTATTTCTATTAAAAGTTATCTTTAATCCTGTTAAACTCTATTTCAACCTAATTTGTTAACTTTAAACAATTTTATTATATGCTTTGAAAACGCATGATTATTTTTGATAATTTTATTTAATAAACATTATAAATATAAACATTTATATAGTTTATGTTTTATTTTTTTATTTATTACAAATTTTACAATCGAACTTGTGTACATGATTTACGTAAGATAAAATTTTTTAGTTTTATAAAAAAAGTTCTAACCCGTACTATAGGCAAATATTTTAATTTACATTAGATGTTGATCTGTGTTACAACAAAAGGATTTGCCGATTTGGTATATACACCAAAAGAAAACAATAATATTGATTTTTTGTAACTATCAACTTGAACGACATATGGGTTCTGAATCATATGGAAGTGGAAGTTACAACGTTATTTTATTAGTACAAAAGCAGTTATGGTTAATATAATTTTCTTATAAATGAATATTGGGTTGAAAATAATAGTTGGACACAACTAAATATTAATAGGATATGTTGAAGAATTAATAGAATAGATTCACAGGAACGGGGTTAAATCTGTAAATACGCGCTAAAACGTAAGCACATCACTGATGAATGACGGAGAGGCCCCTGCACTTAAAACACACGTGGCTTTCTCCAGTTAGTCCTTATATGAAAATCAGTCGAACTACAGGAGGGTATTATAGTAATAGACTTCTGAGGGGCCTTTTTATCGAAACGGATAATCAGAAGAAGAGGCTCGATCTCATCTCATCTCCCCCAAATCAAAGTAAACCCTAATTGTCTGTACCTTTATCTCTCTCGAAGGGGATCTTTGCTTTACTTACTTTCTCGTGAATCTCTCTCTCTCTGTATCTCTGTGGATTCGTCAAAGAGAGACGACAATAGATCCGGTATGGCGAGTGATAACACGGGCGCGAAATCGAGCTCATCCTCTGCGGATTCATACGTGGGGAGCTTGATTAGTTTGACTTCGAAGAGCGAGATCAGATACGAAGGCATCCTTTACAACATCAATACCGATGAATCCAGCATCGGTCTTCAAAACGGTAAGACTCCGTTTCAGGATTGTTAGATGCGTAGCGTATGATTCTGATTGTGTGTTCTTGAGCTTGGGTACTTGAGCTTGGATATTCATGAAGAAGTAGTACTCATGTCTAAGCTTATCAGATTGTAATCAAAGTCTTTGAAACTGTTGGTGAATAAGCTTAGTAGTATATCCTGCTGATGCCGTGTAATTTGAATGGTATGTATGTATTGTAGTCCGATCATTTGGAACTGAAGGAAGGAAAAAAGATGGTCCTCAAGTTCCTCCCAGTGACAAAGTTTATGAGTACATATTGTTCCGTGGTACTGATATCAAGGTATCCAATTGTGCTTATGCTTCTCCTTGTATCATCACCTTTGTAGACACTAACTCTTCTTGTTGTTGGCAGGATTTGCAAGTCAAAGCTTCTCCTCCAGCTCAGCCTCCAGCTCCACCTACTCTTAACAATGACCCTGCTATCATTCAGGTGATTATCGTGCTACTGTTTATAGAATAATCTTGCACAGATGTGTCTTCATTCTCCGGTTGTCTTTGTTTTTGCAGTCTCACTACCCTAGCCCCATCCCAACATCGAGTAGCCTGCCTCCTACTGTGAGCAATTCACTGTCTGACACTAGTTCTCATATCGGCCAACCTGGGCAGCCTGGGATGGGATTCCAAAACTCCATGCCTTTGTATCAGCCTGGTGGAAATCTTGCTCCTTGGGGAGCCTCACCTCAACAACCACCTATGTATTGGCCAGGATACTACAACCCACCTCCCAATGGCCTTCCCCAATTGCATCAACAGTCTTTGATTCGACCTCCTCATGGGCTCCCTATGCCCGGTTCCCTGCCGCAACCTATTCCATATCCTAACTTTAATACCCCTCCACCTACTGCTGGATCATCAAATTTGCAGGGTTCAAGCTTGCCGGAACCACCTTCCTCACTGTTTCCATATAGTAGCAGTTCCCAAACTCTAGCACCCAGTTCCTTGCCTTATGCTGGTCTACCTATGACACTGTCTTCAGGCCTGCAATCAACACTGCAGTCAGCACCATCTCCTTCCCTAGCTTCAGAGATGGCACCTCCTTTGTTTTCGAACAAAGCTCCTATTGCTGTACCTCCTACCCTACCTCAGGATACTAACTTGCTTCCCTTTTCTCTACCAACTACTAGAGCCACTGATTCAAGTGCTGCTGGCTTTCCACTGTCTAACAAGTCTGGTGTAGTTACTGATCCTATTTCTGTGCCACAGACAACACCATTAGCACCTGCTCCTGATTCTGGAGTTTCTAGTTCGATTAGCCAAGATAAGCCAAAACCTTTGCTGGTTACTCCTGGCCAACTACTGCAGTCTGGATCTGCTTCTGTCTCTTTGTCCCCACCCTCTAACAACGCTGATAAAGATGCTGAGGTGGTTCAAGTATCATCGTCAGCTGCGTTGGAACAATCTGTTCCAGTCACATCAGAAGCTCAACCTCCAATACTGCCATTGCCTTCCTCTGCAAGGCCAACTCAGAAGGTTTTGTAACTTACTTAAATTTCCAAATCTTTTTATTTGCTCTTCCATCCCTTTAAACGATAATTCTACTTCACTTGTTGATATGAGAACGAGCCTTGAATTCTAGATTAAAGAAATTGAGGAGTAATAAACCTGTAGCTGTTATATTTGAACTTGTGGTAATGCTAATCCTATACCTTTTTTTCTTTGTCAAAGAGGCATGAAAAGCTCTTGTCGTCTATATTAGATTTTGTAGCTGATCTTTGTTGTTTGATGATTAGTTGAACTCATATACTGATTTTTTTTCCTCAGCCAAACGGACACTCCTACCCAACCCATAATGGTTACAGGGGACGTGGGAGAGGAAGAGGAAGAGGAGCAGGGGTAAATATTCTTCTCTCGTATTTAGAATGCGCCAAGATCTACCACTTAAGTTATAGCTCATCAATCGTAACCATGCATTCTAATAAAGTAGTAATCCTCCTTGTTGGCAGCGATCACACCAGGTAATGAAGTTCACTGAAGATTTTGATTTCACAGCAATGAATGAAAAGTTCAATAAGGATGAAGTATGGGGTCATCTTGGGAAGAGCACCAATGGTGATGGTGACGATGATTATCCAGTCGTAGATGAACCAGAGCTGCCTAAAATCGAGGTCAAAGTAAGTGCAAGTAAACTCATAATCAAGTAAAACCCCCATATTCCCTCACCCTCTCTTGTCTCATTCACCTTTTATTGTTTAATTGATGTAGCCTGTTTACAACAAAGACGACTTTTTCGATAGCCTCTCGTCAAATTCCGGTGACAGAGATTCCCAAAATCCAAGGCCTAGGTTCTCAGAGCTACGTAAACTAGATACTGAGGTACACCCTTTTATATATTTCCACATTCAAAAAGCAGGCTGGACATAATTTCCAAAATCTGAAGAGAAACTCATTGACACTTTTGACAAACGGTATTGGTATATGATTCCAGACATTTGGTGAGTTCTCAAGATTCAGAGGAGGCCGAGGAGGGCGTGGTGGTTATGGTCGAAACGGTCATTCCCGTGGTGGTTATGGTGGTCGTGGCTATGGCGGCTATAGTGGGCGTGGCTATGGCGGCTATAGTGGGCGTGGCGGTGGTGGAGGCTACGGGTATGGTGGTCGTGGCCAAGGGAGAGGCGTGTGAAATAGTACTACCCTAAAAGTTGTGCTAAAAGGATTTCTAAAAGACTCGGGAATCCGATGGAGCTCATCATACTTTGAGTGCTTTTGGTATGTTGCAATAAAACAAAACACTTGAAGAGTCTTATGTAATGCATTTTGTTGTTAGAGAAACCCCACCTGTGTGGTTTTCGAGTGTATCAATTTGATTTGCGATCTTTTGTTATAAAGACTTGGTACGACCGTCTTTCAGTATTCAATGACATTTCCTTTTGTTTCTTTATAATTCGTATTAGCCTCTTCGCCTTGTGTGGAGTTTATTATGGTGACCATTGACTTAACAACTGAAGTTTTAGAGTAGTAGCAGCCTTAGATAAAAATGGGCCATACAAGGAGATAAATAGACAGAGGTCCATATACATAGATCCATAATGTCTTCTTGTATTTGAAGAATCACTTTGTCGGCATTTCTTTAAAGAGTGAGTGTACAGTCACACTGTAGACAACTTTGAAGAGAGAGAGAGAATAGAATGGGAAGTGCTTCACTTGTCTTGTTTGCGCGGCTCTCGGGTTTAGTAATAGCGGTTTTGGTTGTGTACTGGGCTCTCTTGCTCGTCCCTCATCAAGGCCTTACATACTCTGTAATTTCTCACGCTCCTTGTTGATTTCAACTGGACCTCTCTCTTATATTGTGGTCTGTAATCAAGTTTGGTCCTTTTGTAGACTCTGCATCCTCTGCTGATGGTGATTGGCTTCATTATCGTAAGTGGAGAAGGTACTAGTGATCCATCCCTCTCTCTCTCTCTCTTCATACCCTTTTGAAGATTTCATCTCCTTTCTTGAATAATACATTTGATTAATTGGATAATGCAGCGATTCTGATACACAGATGGTTGCCTGGTTCAAGAAAAACGAAGAAAGCAGTTCATTTATGGCTACAAGGAGTGGCATTGGTCTCTGGTATGTTTGGGATATGGACAAAGTTCCATTACCAATCTGGAGTTTTCTCAAACTTCTACAGTCTCCATTCTTGGATGGGTCTACTCTCTCTTTCTCTCTTCTCTGCTCAGGTCCGTCCCTTTTTTTCTTCTCACCAACATTATTAAATTTTAATTCAATTGTAATAATCATCTGACATTTTTAATGCATTATCAAATTCATCATCCAAAAGTGCGAAAGACTAGATACTTTCTTAATGAAAATATAATTCAAAAGTTGGATTACCCGTTGTTGTCATTATTATCTGAGTATTTGCACCCCATGCACACAAAATCTACCTTATTTGCACTCCATACTCTATTTCCCCCCAATTTTTTTTCCCCATCTTTATCATTTTCCCTCTATTCTATGGTATCCCACTTATTTGAGTTTTTTTTTTAAAAATATTTTTCAATCAATAATGTAAAGAATGACCAAGGAAGAAACTGAGTGACCCACTTGGGATTAGTTTCTAATTGTTACGGAAACTGACAAGATTCCCCGCCAAAAATATTTAATTACTAATTATTAAAACACGATAGATTAGAAGTTAGAACCATTCATTATTGTCACTTCAGTTCAGTCTATACGCTATGTCCTATTTATTTCAGTGCAGTAAGTATCCCACGACACGAGGCTCTTTAATAGGGTCAATAAGTTCGTTTTAATAGATGCGGGGTTTGATTGTAATTACTTCCTTTTTTTACTGATAGAATATTTATTAACGTTGTGTTGCAGTGGGTGACTGGATTCTTGAGCTTCTGGCATAGAGGAGAAGTCCGGACAACAAGAACCACGTTTCTTCCATGGCATGTCTTCCTCGGACTTTACACCTACGGTCTAGCCATTGCCACCGCCGAGACCGGACTACTTGAGAAGCTCACTTTCCTTCAGACAAAGCGAATCGTCCCAAGACGCTGTCATGAGTCAACGATCGTCAACGGTCTCGGGCTAGGCTTGGTTCTGCTCAGTGGTGTTGTTATAACAGCCGCTGTTTTGCCAAAGTATCAGAGCCATTCTGGTAATGAGAAACTCGTTTATTCATCTCAAGATCGTCCCAAATGTTTGACTTCTTAGAGTTATTTTTTTCTTTTCAAATTTTAGTTTTGTATTGATTTTTGGAGACAACTACACACGTCTCTCTGGTTGTACAAATGAATGTATTATTACCGCATTGTGATGATGAGACTTGTGTCAACAAACTTGGCTCCTCCAACTTTTCCTTGAATCTGAGACGGTAAAGGAATCACTCTTCTTTGGTCTCCAGCTTCTATCAATAGCTCAGAGCCTCCTCTGTACTGCAGTTTCATCAAAAGCAAAGATCGTTTTTTCAGTAACCAAAGAGGAGTTCAAATGGAGATGAGATGTTCTTTTGTTACCTGGTACAGCTTGATTTCTGATTTTTCAAACCCTGGCATGAACAGAGTCACTGATTTGTTAACTGTATCAAACGTCACTGGTGGTGTCAAGCTACTTCCTTGGCTTACTGTACCAGAAAGAATCTCCCTTACACTCAAGTTCGCTTGGTCCAGTAGAATCTTGTCCCAGTCCAGACCATTACTAGTAAATGGAACTGATGCAGAAGCAAAAGGCAGCGGCACAAACTCCTCTTTTGAGGCTTTGTAAGACTCATGAGTTGTCAGGTTCGAAGAAGAAGATATAGCAAAAGCAGCAGAAGCATGAGATCCTGCTTGTATTGTACAACCCCAATAACGTAATGCGGATTTAACAGACATGGGATTGTTTGGATCCATTACAAGAAAGCTCCTGAATCTCTCTGGATCTCTCAGCGTAGAAGCACCAGTCTGTAAGTTTGCATAAAATTCACAATCAGGGCTACATTAGTAACTGAGGTATGGAAGAGATAGAGAGATACCTCCAAGAAACGTTCCAAAGTATCCCACATGGCAGGACTTGTCTGGCCATCAAAAGGAGACTTATTGCCGCTTATGTTCATTGACTCATCAACAAATCTCATAATGGAAGGACTTGTTAGCCTCCCAAGATCTGTCTTCTCGGCCAGACTCCTCAGATATTTCACATACAATCTGCCGCACAAAACCATATAATAATACTTAAATAAGGGTTGCAAGAAAAGAAAAGAAACACAGAACATTTCAAACGAGAGACCTTGTTTTACTGCTTAAACCTATCATCCGAAGAGTCTCTTCAGTGCTGATACCATCGTAAACTATAACGTCGAAAGCCTTTCCCTGGTGGTTCTTTCGGGTTGCTTGCCTGAAGAAACCAACAAGCCTCTCGAGTTCAAGCATTGAGAAGATGGAGTCCATCCCTGGAAGCACTCCTAGCTCTTCTCCAACAACCTAACTTCACAAAAGGACTTAAATAAAATCCCAACAATTCTTTCTGAGACTAAAGCAGATAATAGAAGATGTGTTGTTGACATACCTACCCCTTCAAGAACACCTTGGGTCATATTAAGTCGAGCATCTGCTTGCTTCAGCTGTTTCAGAGGTTCTAGTAGCATCTGCATTGTTTATTTTCCATAGAAAGGTTTGTTAAGTAATAATGTTCAAACTTTTATTACCAGAACTAAAAGAGGGACACACACACACACTTACTTTTGTTGTTTCCAGCCTGATAACGGATAGGTTGTCGTTGAGTAAGGTAGGAGAAGTGCCAATCTTGGTTCCAAGGAGGAAATCAGGAGAAGGGTCTTGACTCTGTACCACAAGGCATGTACTGAGCCCAGCCAATGCGTAGTGCTATGAGCATCATAGTTATTAGTTAGTAACAAACATCAAGTATTCAACTTTATACAGATGACAAATACCAGATGCAACAAAACATGTTAAAGCTTTGATCTTTCAGGTACTGAACAGTCAATGCGACACCGAAGTCTAACATTATAGATTCATCATGGTCTTGTTTTTTACCTGAGCGGCGAAAACAGAGGCGGTGGTCTTGCCGGAGCCGCCTTTGCCGAGAAAGGTGACGAATTTGGTGGGTTTCTGAGAAGATTCAGATGTTGCCACTGCCACCACCACAGAAGCTGGTCGGTGGTGTTTCCAGGAGACTGACGTCACCACAAGGGATGAGAGGATATCCAGACCAGGGCTTGAGCATGATGTAAGAGAATAAGAAGAAGCTAGCAAAGTCACCATTTTTTTTTTTTGGTATGAATTCAAGATAATGAGTAATCTGGAGGCTTTGAGCGGCTTTGTAATAAAGGAGTAACGGATCTGACACAGCGACGCACAATTGACGCTTTGAATTCGACCCGTACCGACCGAACTCTTCACATGTTCGAACTACTTTTATCCACTCGTGAATGTTTGTTTTTCTATTTGGTCATTTAGTTGCAACTAATTATTTAATTAAACCTATTCTCATAATCCTTTTTATAATGCTTCTAGCGTAATAAAATTTGGTTTGAGTTGGATTGAACCGGGTTCAACAAAATTAAACCACATCCTGAACCGACACGGAGAAAAAAAGAATCTTAGCCGCTTTGTGTAAGCAAATTCCTATATACTAAAGCGCAAATCGTCTTGCCAATAAAATTCTGACACGTGGCGTTAGCATCTATTTTATAAAAAAATGTATAAATAAAAAACCTTTTGTCAAGCTTCTAAAATTTTTCAGATTATCATCCCTTGTTCAAAGTCAGTTGTCACGATTTCAAACTGTTTAGTTAATCGAATGACTGCATTAACTTCCCAAACCACAACCGTTCGATTCAGATTTCTCTTATTTAAAAGCACTATCTCTTTCCAGTTTAACTCAATCTTCCACACAATTTCTGTGTGCTTTCATAAACTCTATATTCTTTAGGGTTCTCAATCAGTTATTTTTCTTTCTCAATCAGGTGTTCTATAAGCAATAGCACTCCAACGGCGAAAAGAAAATTTGTCGATGTCAAAATCAGAAATCAATAGGTTCTCTCTCGTAAAGTGTATTTATTGCTAAAATGCTATAAATACGTTCTTCGGCTGTTTTTTTTCTTTGAATCCATTTCTTATATACAACGTACAAACTCCATCACTGGTTTCTCTCGCAATCAATATCTGATATATATATATATAATTGTTCCATAATCTTTGTAGCAATCGAAGATGGTTTTTCATAGTAAAGTTTTGTTATCTCCCATGTGTTTTAAACTTTTAATCCTTTCACAGTTGCCATTTTTAATACAATATATAATTTTATTGATTGAGTCAATTTCTTAAATATTATTCAGATTTAGCATAACTGTCAAAATGTCAACCGAGTAGCAGTTTCTGGTGATGCCGCAGTAGTATTGGAGCGGGGGAGGCGGCCAGAATATCACAGGAGATGATGACATGTCTTTACATCGGCGGACAACTGTTTGAAGCGTTTAGCCATGTATCTTTTGGATATGGCTACATATCTATGCTGCTCCTCAAGGTAGTTAAATATCTTAAAAGTTTTCATGATGGGTTCATAAGGGACAATGTTTTCCTATTGTGTTCTCTTCTATCGATTTTGTTTGATTTAATTCGTAGTGGTCAAAGTTTAAATTTAGGAAAATGTTATATAACTCTGAATCAAATCAGAGACAAGACTGATTATGCTCAATATCATTTTTAGTTATATAATAGAAGTTAGATTTTATTTGTAAGAAAGAATATTCCCATGCAAAGCATGGGCTTAATACTAGTATGTACTAAAACGGAAACGTGTAGCTGAAGAAAAGACTGCTTCAAGAAAGCTAGGTTTGGGGATATGCGCAGGGTCAGCGTCAAACTTATCGAGTGGAGGATTCAAACCTTCATCATTGTCTAAAACCCCATCATCAAGCAAGTAAAAGGAAGCTGTAGTTTATTATCAACTATGCTTGAATCGTTGAACAAAAACTAGTTACAACCTTTGAAAGAGCAATTGCAACTAAAAAAGTCTACTACAACAGTACAACATAAACCTACTTGCCTACTTGTTGCTGTGAGAGACGACTCACTGGAAGCTCTTTCTCCACGTCGGGCGTTCCCCTCTCTAGAAACACGTTGATTCTCCACAACACCATCCTACTCTCCATCCTCAGCCCTTTGATCTCACAGAGCTTCCAAAGCAAAGCCTTGAGGAAACTGTAATCATTACCACCATACCACTCCACCTGTTTCTTCACAATGCTTTCAACATCTCTCAAGGCTCTCCTCACAACCCCAACTTCCATCCCTCTCCCCACAAGCTCCCTCGCCGAGTCAACCATCGTATCAACAATCTCCTCAGCTGATCCAGCGTAGACCTCTAACAAGTGAACAGCAACACAGAACCCACCCACAAACGCCAGCACCCAGCAACCGTTATCCACCAACAACAACTCTCCTCCCTGTGGGGGGTTCAACCTTCTCATTATCTCCGGGAGAAGAGTATTAACCGCATGAACCACGTTCTCGTTATCATCAAGCACCATCGTCGTCAAACACTGGAAGATATAAACAGCTCTCTCGAACTGCGTGCTGCATTCCGATGCGATATAGTCCCATACCTCGAACCATTTGTCCTCTTGGTAGTAGTACAACTCGACCGCGACGTGATACACCACCTTGCCTAGAATCTTGAACGTGTTCTCCGGAACTCCTACTTCAGTGAGGCAAGAGATAAGCAGTTTCTTGAGATGTCCCATCTCCACAACATCGATCTCCACTCTCTTCGACGTGTGGTCACAAAGCATATGGTGGAGCCTTCCCACCGCTATCTCCCTAGACTTGTCATCCATCTTAGTTGACGCCACCATGCGCAAGATCTCCACTGCAGATACGGTCTTTAACTTGTTGTACAAGTCTAGGTCAAACCCTTGAGACTGGTCGAGTTTGAAGGCTTGGTCATCAGAGACAATTTGATAGATCTTCCTCGCAGACTCTTTGGTGTGTGTTCCTCCGACACCTGAGATCTTGAACGCAAGCTCTGACAAAAAACCGCATTGGTTCCTACTGTATCTACACGTGTTGGAGTCTTGCGCAAGGAACTTGGCGAGATGTGCAAGCCCTCGTCGCAGAAACTCTTCCTTACCTTTCCTCACGAGCTGATTAGCTGACTTGAGAACAGTGCCAAGAATCTTCCTCGCCAAGTCGAAACCTATTTCTGAATTCGAAATCTGAATCCCAAGCTTAACGGCAGTTTCAAGAGCCAGAGTCCAGCGCTCTTCGTCTGTTTCTTGCTGATCAAGCAACACGTCATCGATCTCTTCGACAAAGTGTTTCAAGAACCGGTTGATGAATCCAATATCATCGAGTAAAGGCAAGTCTAGGAAGACGTTGAAAGCTCTAACGGGATCAGTGTTCACGAGCGTAACCATACAATCTCCAAGCTCGTCCCATCCGTGACGATCAAGCTTCACGACATTGCTTGCCACGCAAGAAACGATTCTTCTTAGGATCTTTGTATCAGGTTTCTTGGCTTCAGGCATCGTCAGGCAAGAAACAAGAAGAGGCTTTATAACACGGAGCGCGACGAGAGAGAGATCGAAGCCGCGGTTTCTCAGACCGGTGAGAGCTTCGGAGAGGAGACAGATGGATCGGAACCTGAAGAGGTCGTCGGAAGAGTGTAGGTACACCTTGAGGAGCTTTAGGGTTAAGCAGTTGGGGAAGTTGGCGACGCAGAACTTGTGCAGAGCTTGCGCGTTTTGATGCGCGTTGGTTTCTTGACGGTTGAAGAGGTGTTCGACGACGTACGCTAAGCCTTCGAGTCTTGGAGTCGCGAGAATGTCCCTGGCTGCTAACATGAGCAGTGAAGATTCCGCCATTAATGTGTCCAATGCAAACGTGTGTTCTCATGCAAGTGATGATACATATATGACTTTACTTAGGAGTAGATAGTATATATAAGGTTAATAATCTGGTTTTCGTTTTTTTTTCTTCCGGTATACAGCTTCTTTACAACTTAATACCTCATCAAATGTACGTAATTATATTTGGTTTAACAAAAAAAAAATACTTGTTTGGTTCGATTTTTTCTATTTCGTTTGATTTAGTTTGGTTTTGATAAAAAATAGCTTAAAAATGTAATAAATTTGTTTAGTTTATACTCTGATCATTTGTTTGGCTAATAGAACATTTATTTTTGTTTCCAAATTTTAAATAATTAATATGTATATATATGTATTATATTTTATAGATCATAAAAATGAATTTTTATAAATTTTACTTTGATATGTTTGTAGTCTACACACTACACTTTATGGCCGGTCCTGCCAACTATATATTATAAACACTTTGGAGTTTGTAAACGGGAAAATCGCATAAAAAACCCTCAAGGTGGCAGCCACTTACACTTTAAACCCTCAGAGTATTTCACAAGCACTTTAAACACTCAAGTTGGCAAATTTAGCATATTAAACCTCCAATCCGGCTTACTTGTACATCAAGTCAAAATCATAACCGGTACTGTTTAAAACTGATGACGTGTCGGTTTTTTTTTTTTTTTAAATATATTTTAATAATAAATAAATAGAAAATACAGAAAACAGAAAAATCATAAAAAATTCATAAAAATTCAAAATAAAATTCAAAAAATCTTAAAAAAATTACAAAAAAATCACAACAATAATTATTTTATTTTATTAATAAAATAAATAAAAAAATAAAATATATAATAATAATAAAAACTTGAAAAAATCATAAAAATCATAAAAATCCCAAAAATAAAAAAAATTCATAAAAATCAAAATAAAATAAAAAATAAATTTAAATAAAATAAATATAAATTCATGATAATGATTTTTATTTTATTAGAATCTACGAGAATCAGTAGAATCAACTACAAAAAAATCACAAAATAATTATTTTATTTTATTAATGAAATAAATATAAATAAATATATAAAAAATAATAAAAACTTGAAAGAAATCGTAAAAATCCACAAAAATCAGAAAATTCATAAAAATCAAAATAAAATAAAAAACTTAAATTTAAATAAAATAAATATAATAATAATAGATAAAATAAATATAAATTCAAGAATAAACTATATTTTGATGTTTATGGTTCGAGGTTTTCTGAATCAGAAAAAAATCATTATCTTCAAATTGATTCTCGTAAACCAAATCAAAGCAAACAAATTAAATGATACACGAGTTTTACGAGTTCATCATACTAAGTCGATATTCTAAACCGTAAACCATGAGCTAACCACCTTGCTGAACCAGATTAACCATCCTCTTCAATCTTGACTTCTCCATTGATATAACCAGTCGTGGTTTAAGTTAACCAGAATTGATTCTCATCACCAAAGCACTACACGAACAAATTAAAGTCCAAGTGTTTGCTTTTGAATAGCTTCTAAAAGATTTGGACCCTTTAATTTGTCTGCTTTGATTTGGTTCAAGAGAATCATTTGAAGATCATGATTTTTTATGATTCAGAAAATACACGACCCATAAACACCAAAATACACTGTTTTCTCAAATTTTTGTAGAAAAATATAAATTTTCATTATCTTGAATTTATATTTATTTTATTTAAATTTAACTTTTTATTTTATTTTGAATTTTATGAATTTTTTGATTTTTTTGAGATTTTTATGATTTTTTCAAGTTTTTTTGTATTATTATATTTTTATTTATTTTATTAATAAAATAATTATTGTTGTGATTTTTTGTAATTTTTTGTGATTTTTTGAATTTTTTATGAATTTTTATGAATTTTTTATGAATTTTTTATATTTTTCTGTATTTTTATATTTATTTATTATTAAAATATTTTTAAAAAAAAACCGACACGTCATCAGTTTTGAACAGTACCGGTTACGATTTTGACTTGATGTACAAGTAAGCCAGATTGAAGGTTTAATATGCTAAATTTGCCAACTTGAATGTTTAAAGTGCTTGTGAAATACTCTCAGGGTTTAAAGTGCAAGTGGCTGCCACTTTGAGGGTTTTTTATGCGATTTTTCCGTTTGTAAACCCTATCCAAGCGCATGTGATGATGTTGACAAATAAGTTTTTCTTAGGTTCATTCCTGTGATGAATCCTAGGTTCACTTATAAAATGATAACCAACGAAAATTTGCCAGAGTCATATTTGTTTATTAAAAATAGAAAATAAAAAGATTGTGGAAAGAGGAATTAAAGTTGGGCATGTGAGGAGAGCTTTAAAGAGATCTTGAAAGCATTGTGAAGAAACGGTTGGAATGGTATGATGCTAATGAGTACAGATGAATCAAAGCTCTGTGAGATCAAAGGTCTGAGAATGGAAAGTAAGATGGTGTTGTTGAGAACAAATGTGGATAAAGAGCTTCCAGTGAGTCTCACATAGCAACCTCGCTGAATAACATGAACGAACTTTTTCAGCATCACCACCTGCATTGCTCTTACAGCAACCAAGTCCAAGAGTTCAACAGTTTCTGTAGCTACAGTTACTCTTTTAAGGTTGTTGTAGCTTTACTCTTTTAGTTAATACGATGTAAGCAGATTGGTTTGAGATCCAAAATCATAGTATTTTTCTTTTCAACTCATTTTAATAATCTTTCTCAACTTATTACAATATAGTTAACAAGACCACACGTATAAAGATCATCACTGACAATAAGTTGACCTTACACTGATTTAACTTTCTCAACGATTCAAGCACAGTTGATAAACTACAGCTTCCTTACAGAAACTGTTGAGCTCTTGAACTTGCTTGATGATGATGGGGTTTTAGACAATGATGAAGGTTTGAATCCTCCACTCAATAAGCTCGACGCTGACCCTGCGCATATCTTCCTTCTCTTTGCCTCTAGCTCCAATCTTTTCTTGCTCGATGACGACATAGAGTAAGATGACTCCGGAAAGATGGAAGATGCATGGATCAGCGCTCGTTTATCCTTTCGGTTCTTATCAAACTTGGTCTTGAACTTGACGTTTGACGCAGCTGCAATATCTTCTTCGCTTTTTGGAAGAAGTCTTATCCCCAAGCCTAGCTTCCTTGAAGCAGCCTCTTCTTCAGCTACGCGTTTCCTTTGTCCCTGGAGAGCGAGCAAAAGTTAGAAAGGAGGAATCAACAAAAAAAAAAAACAGAGTGCAAGCAGAAACTTGTGACTTTACCCTAATCTGTGCACGTAGAGCTTTGTTCAGGGAGTAGTCATCTGCATGTCTTGCATCTGAGACTCGCTGGAGACGGACCAAAAGCGGTTCTGCTGCTTTCTTCTTCTGCAAATCAACTTCTTGGTGCTCTAAACGATAAAATGGGTCTGCAAGCTTTCCCTTCTCTGCCATACATATTGTTATAAAATCATAATCGAGAATGAACGAATAAGTAGTATGAAAAGCCAAAACAACTATTAGATTCTAAAAGCAAACTTGTGGAAGAAGAAGGTAGAAACCAAACCAACCTTCCTCAGCAGTGAGTTCCATGGTTTCAGCGTCTTCAACGTCATATTCCTCAACCTTCTTCTGGGCACCGCTAGTAATCACATACTCGCAGTTCTGAGGATCAGTCTGAATGACTATCTCCTGTTTGCAGCACGGTGCTTTCATCGCAAAGCTCCATATCTGACCCCACAATATAAAATATAAACCTCAGCACATCGTTCCAAAGCAATAAAGAAAAAAGCGAAAATAAAATGCAGACAGTGCACATTGCTTTTTTGTGCAGATCATAATCGTACCTTTGTAGAATAATAGTTGCCAACTTGCTTCTTTTCAGCATTGAAACGAACACCCTTGGCAATCATCGAATTGCAGCCACCACACCATATATTATATGGCATCTCGAACCTGACCAAAAAAAAGAAGAAAGTATGAAAATTTCAACCAAAGTGACAGAAGAGCCTCTGATCAGGGAGATAAGGACACATTTGCCAACAACTCAAAGGCTAATTAATACACACACTTTCTCCTACACTGTTTGATGCTGCTACATTCATCAACTGTGTAAGAAAGAATTAACTACCAAAAAAGTAGAGCATATCTCCTAAGTGATTATATATACTATTTTATTTATACCTTATGATGAGAATCCCTTCGCCTAGCTTCCTAGCCCTCTCTCTGAGAGGATGTTGTCCTTGGAACTTGTTCAAGGAACCTTGGTCGGGTGTCCATTCTGGGGGATAGTAAAAGTTGTCTGCCCTCGCAGCTGAAAGAGTCGACTGCAAATATAAAAATAAAAGGACCATATGTTAACAACATGGAAAACTAAAATCAATGGAAACACCAAGCTAAATCATAGAGGAATGATTAACACATGAAACTAAACCAATCAAAAGTCAGATTATTTCGCTGAAACATATACAAAGCAAAAAAAAAACTGATAACAAAGCTAAAAAAACATGTAAAAGCTGATATCAATACAAAAACCTCTAATTATATATAGACCATAAACGCTAAAAATCTATTGAAATAATCACGTTAGATCTACAACGAAACCTAAACCTAAATCTCCAAATAAATCCAAATTCATTGCGAAAAAAAAATCGATCTTAGGGCTTCGGGGGATCAATTTGAATCGAGAAAACAAAGAGATCAATTATTTGAAAGCTGGATTGAAGGAAAACAAACAGCAAGTACGTACCATCTTCTTCAATCGAGATTGATCGAATCCTTCTTCCTAAAATCTCTTTTGGTCTCTCTCGCCCTATGAGTTGTAAATTTGGGAAGTTTTGTTCTACTATAGAACGTTGCCGTTTTGGTGTTGCTGACAGACGCGGCTTATATGCTTTTTTTGTCAATGTCGGTTCAGGATGTGGTTTAATTTGGTTGACTCGGTGCAATCCAACTCAAACCATACTTACTATCAATCAATTTGCAATTCAGACCGAAATTTGTTAATTATAAATTAATCTCCATAAAATAATGTATATTTTTTTCTGTTTTATCTTTTAAGATTATAAAATTTTATAGGATAAGTTCTGCAATTACATGACCAAACAACAATTAGCCTGAGATTATGGACACACAAATGGAACATGATCCATATGGATGAAGTATTGTAAAAATATGAAGAGAGTTCGGTAGTATCAAATTCAAGCGTCAATTGTGTTTCAGATCCTGTCCCGAGCTCCAGCCAATCTTGAAGTCAGTCAGTCACTCACAAAAAAAGAAAAAAAAATGGTGTCTTTACTAGTTTCTTCTCTTACATCATGCTCAAGCCCTGGTCTGGATATCCTCTCATCCCTTGTGTGGACGGCATCGGCTTCAGCTTCCGGGAAACACCGATACCGATCAGCTTCTGTGGTGGTGGCAGTGGCAACATCTGAATCATCTCAGAAACCCACCAAATTCGTCACCTTTCTCGGCAAAGGCGGCTCCGGCAAGACCACCGCCTCTGTTTTCGCTGCTCAGGTAAACCCAAAAAAAAAAAAAAACTAAATCTCTTTCTTGTTGCCTTCATGGGGGAACTCTAGTAGCAATTGCATGAATCATTGAATAGTTTGTACTGAAAGACCGAAGCTTTAGCATGTTTTGTTGCATCTGAAACTAAATTGAATGCTTTGATGTTTGTTTGTTACTAACTAATTCAAAATGGCTATGATGCTCATATAGCATTACGCATTGGCTGGGCTCAGCACATGCCTTGTGGTACAGAGTCAAGACCCTTCTCCTGATTTCCTCCTTGGAACCAAGATTGGCACTTCTCCTACTTTACTCAACGACTATCTCTCTGTTATCAGGCTGGAAACAACAAAAGTAAGTGTGTCCCTCTTTTAGTTCTAGTAATAAAAGTTTGAACATTATTACTTAACAAACCTTTCTATGGAAAATAAATGCAGATGCTACTAGAACCTCTCAAACAGCTGAAGCAAGCAGATGCCCGACTTAATATGACCCAAGGTGTTCTTGAAGGGGTAGGTATGTGAACCACCACATCTTCTATTATCTGCTATAGTGTCAGAAAGAATTTTTGGGATTTTAAAGTCCTTTTGTGAAGTAGGTTGTTGGAGAAGAGCTAGGAGTGCTTCCAGGGATGGACTCCATCTTCTCAATGCTTGAACTCGAGAGGCTTGTTGGTTTCTTCAGGCAAGCAACCCGAAAGAACCACAAGGGAAAGGCTTTTGACGTTATAGTTTACGATGGTGTCAGCTCTGAAGAGACTCTTCGGATGATAGGTTTAAGCAGTAAAACAAGGTCTCCTTCGAAAGTGTTCTGTGTTTCTGTTCTTTCTTGCAACCCTTAGTTTTTAAGTATTATTATTATATGGTTTTGTGTGGCAGATTGTATGTGAAGTATCTGAGGAGTCTGGCAGAGAAGACAGATCTTGGGAGGCTAACAAGTCCTTCCATTATGAGATTTGTTGATGAGTCAATGAACATAAGCGGCAACAAGTCTCCTTTTGATGGCCAGACAAGTCCTGCCATGTGGGATACTTTGGAACGTTTCTTGGAGGTATCTCTCTATCTGTTCCATACCTCAGTTACTAATGAAGCCCTGATTGTGAATTTTATGCAAACTTACAGACTGGTGCTTCTACGTTGAGAGATGCAGACAGATTCAAGGGCTTTCTTGTAATGGATCCAAACAATCCCATGTCTGTTAAATCCGCATTACGTTATTGGGGTTGTACAATACAAGCAGGATCTCATGCTTCTGCTGCTTTTGCTATATCTTCTTCGAACCTGACAACTGAGTCTAACAAAAGCACAAAAGAAGAGTTTGTTTCGCTGCCTTTTGCCTCCGCATCAGTTCCATTTACTAGGAACGGTCTGGATTGGGACAAGATTCTACTGGACCAAGCGAATTTGAGTGTAAGGGAGCTTCTTTCTGGTACAGTAAGCCAAGGAAGTAGTAGCTTGACACCACCAGTGACGTTTGATACAGCTAACAAATCAGTGACTCTGTTCATGCCAGGGTTTGAAAAATCAGAAATCAAACTGTACCAGGTAAGAAAAGAACACCTCATCTCATCTCCATTTGAACTCTATTTGGTTACTGAAACGATCTTTGCTTTTGATGAAAGTGCAGTACAGAGGAGGCTCTGAGCTATTGATAGAAGCTGGAGACCAGAGAAGAGTGATTCCTTTACCGTCTCAGATTCAAGGAAAAGTTGGAGGAGCCAAATTTGTAGACAGAAGTCTCATCATCACAATGCGGTAAATACATTAATTTGTACAACCAGAGACGTGTGTAGTTGTTGTCACCAAAATCAATACAAAACTACCATTTGAAAAGAAAAAAAAAGAACTCAAGAAGTCAAACATTTGGGACGATCTTGAGATGAATAAACTAGTTTCTCATTACCAGAATGGCTATTCTGATACTTTGGCAAAACAGCAGCTGTTATAACAACGCCACAGAGCAGAACCAAGCCGAGACCAAGACCGTTGACGATCGTTGATTCGTGACAGCGTCTTGGGACGTTTCTCTTTGTCTGAAGGAAAGTGAGCTTCTCAAGAAGTCCGGTCTCGGCGGTGGCAATGGCTAGACCGTAGGTGTAGAGTCCGAGGAAGACATGCCATGGAAGAAACGTGGTTCTTGTTGTCCGTACTTCTCCTCTATGCCAGAAGCTCAAGAATCCAGTCACCCACTGCAACCCAACGTTTAATAAAATATTCATTCAGTAAAAGAAAAGATGTGTTTACAATCAGACCCCGCATCTATTAAAACGAACTATTGACCCTATTAAAGAGCCTCGTGTCGTGGGTTTACTGCACTGAAATAAATAGGACATAGCGTATAGACTGAAGTGACATTAGTGAATGGTTCTAATCTATCTGTTTAAATAATTGATTAAATATTTTTAGAGGGAATCTTGTCAGTTTCCGTAACAATTAGGAACTAATCCCAAGTGGGTGGGGTCACTCAGTTTCTTCCTTGGTCATTCTTTACATTATTGATTGAACATATATTTGTATAAAAAAAAGAAAAACAATAATGACAGCAACGGGTAATCCAACCTTTTTGAGTATTTTTTATTATTAAGAAAGCATCTAGTATTTCACACTTTTGTATGATGAATTTGATAATGCATTAAAAATGTCAGATGACTAGTATAATAATAATTGAATTAAAATTAATAATGTTGGTGAGAAGGAAAAAGTGACGGACCTGAGCAGCGAAGAGAGAAAGAGAGAGTAGACCCATCCAAGAATGGAGACTGTAGAAGTTTGAGAAAACTCCAGACTGGTAATGAAACTTTGTCCATATCCCAAACACACCAGAGACCAATGCTATTCCTTGCAGCCATAGATGAACTGCTTTCTTCGTTTTTCTTGAACCAGGCAACCATCTGTGTATCAGAATCGCTGCATTATCCAAATTAATCAAATGTATTATCCAAGAAAAGAGATGAAATCTTCAAAAAGGTATGAAGAGAGAGAGAGAGAGAGGGATGGATCACTAATACCTTCTCCACTTACAAGAATGAAGCCAATCACCATCAGCAGAGGATGCAGAGTCTACAAAAGGACCAAACTTGATTACAGACCACAATATAAGAGAGAGGTCCAGTTGAAATCAACAAGGAGCGTGAGAAATTACAGAGTATGTGAGGCCTTGATGAGGGACGAGCAAGAGAGCCCAGTACACAACCAAAACCGCTATTACTAAACCCGAGAGCCGCGCAAACAAGACAAGTGAAGCACTTCCCATTCTATTCTCTCTCTCTTCAAAGTTGTGACTGTACACTCACTCTTTAAAGAAGTGCCGACATTTTTATGTATAATGGACCTCTGTCTCTTTATCTCCTTGTATGGCCCATTTTTATGTAAGGCTGCTACTACTCTAAAAAATCAATTTTTAAGTCAATGGTCACCATAATAAATTTCACACAAGGCAAAGAGGCTAATACGAATTATAAAGAAACAAAAGGAAATGTCACTGAATACTGAAAGAGGGTATTACCAAGTCTTATAACAAAAGATCGCAAATCAAATTGATACACTCGAAAACCACACAGGTGGGGTTTCTCTAACAACAAAAGTAATACATAAAGACTCTTTTTAAGTGTTTGTTTTATTGCAACATACCAAAAGCACTCAAAAGTATGATGAGCTCCATCGGATTCCCGAGTCTTTTAGAAATCCTTTTAGCACAACTTTTAGGGTAGTACTATTTCACACGCCTCTCCCTTGGCCACGACCACCATACCCGTAGCCTCCACCACCGCCACGCCCATTATAGCCGCCATAGCCACGACCACCATAACCACCACGGGAATGACCGTTTCGACCATAACCACCACGCCCTCCTCGGCCTCCTCTGAATCTTGAGAACTCACCAAATGTCTGGAATCATATACCAATACCGTTTGTCAAAAGTGTCAATGAGTTTCTCTTCAGATTTTGGAAATTATGTCCACTCTGCTTTTTGAATGTGGAAATATATAAAAGAGTGTACCTCAGTATCTAGTTTACGTAGCTCTGAGAACCTAGGCCTTGCATTTTGGGAATCTCGGTCACCGGAATTTGACGAGAGGCTATCGAAAAAGTCGTCTTTGTTGTAAACAGGCTACATCAATACAACAATAAAAGGTGAATGAGACAAGAGAGGGTGAGGGAATATGGGGGTTTTACTTGATTATGAGTTTACTTCACTTACTTTGACCTCGATTTTAGGCACCTCAGGTTCATCTACGACTGGATAATCATCGTCACCATCACCATTGGTGCTCTTCCCAAGATGACCCCATACTTCATCCTTATTGAACTTTTCATTCATTGCTGTGAAATCAAAATCTTCAGTGAACTTCATTACCTGGTGTGATCGCTGCCAACAAGGAGGATTACTACTTTATTAGAATGCATGGTTACGATTGATGAGCTATAACTTAAGTGGTAGATCTTGGCGCATTCTAAATACGAGAGAAGAATATTTACCCCTGCTCCTCTTCCTCTTCCTCTCCCACGTCCCCTGTAACCATTATGGGTTGGGTAGGAGTGTCCGTTTGGCTGAGGAAAAAATCAGTAAATGAGTTCAACTAATCATCAAACAACGAAGATCAGCTACAAAATCTAATATAGACTACAAGAGCTTTTCATGCCTCTTTGACAAAGAAAAAGAGGCATAGAATTGGCATTACCACAATCAACAAGTGAAGTAGAATTATCGTTTAAAAGGATGGCAAGCAAATAAAAAGATTTGGAAATTTAAGTAAGTTACAAAACCTTCTGAGTTGGCCTTGCAGAGGAAGGCAATGGCAGTATTGGAGGTTGAGCTTCAGATGGGACTGGAACAGATTGTTCCAAGGCAGCTGATGATGATACTTGAACCACCTCAGCATCTTTATCTGCGTTGTTCGAGGGTGGGGACAAAGAGACAGAAGCAGATCCGGACTGCAGTAGTTGGCCAGGAGTAACCAGCAAAGGTTTTGGCTTATCTTGGCTAATCGAACTAGAAACTCCAGAATCAGAAGCAGATGCTAATGGTGTTGTCTGTGGCACAGAAATAGGATCAGTAACTACACCAGACTTGTTAGACAGTGGAAAGCCAGCAGCACTTGTATCAGTGGCTCTAGTACTTGGTAGAGAAAAGGGAAGCAAGTTAGTATCCTGAGGTAGGGTAGGAGGTACAGTAATAGGAGCTTTGTTCGAAAACAAAGGAGGTGCCATCTCTGAAGCTAGGGAGGGAGATGGTGCTGACTGCAGTGTTGATTGCAGGCCTGAAGACAGTGTCATAGGTAGACCAGTAAAAGGCAAGGAACTGGGTGCTAGAGTTTGAGAACTGCTACTATAAGGAAACAGTGAGGAGGGTGGTTCCGGCAAGCTTGAACCCTGCATATTTGATGAGCCAGCAGTAGGTGGAGGGGCATTAAAGTTAGGATATGGAATAGGTTGCGGCAGGGAACCGGGCATAGGGAGCCCATGAGGAGGGCGAATCAAAGACTGTTGATGCAATTGGGGAAGGCCATTGGGAGGTGGGTTGTAGTATCCTGGCCAATACATAGGTGGTTGTTGAGGTGAGGCTCCCCAAGGAGCAAGATTTCCACCAGGCTGATACAAAGGCATCGAGTTTTGGAATCCCATCCCAGGCTGCCCAGGTTGGACGTTATGAGAACTAATGTCAGACAGTGAACTGCTCACGGTAGGAGGCAGGCTACTCGATGTTGGGATGGGGCTAGGGTAGTGAGACTGCAAAACAAAGACAATCGGAGCATGAAGACACATCTGTGCAAGATTATTCTATAACAGTTGCACGATAATCACCTGAATGATAGCAGGGTCATTGTTAAGAGTAGGTGGGGCTGGAGGCTGAGCTGGAGGCGAAGCTTTGACTTGCAAATCCTGCCAACAATAAAGAATAATTAGTTTGTACAAAGGTGATGATACAAGGAGAAGCATAAGCACAATTGGATACCTTGATATCAGTACCACGGAACAATATGTACTCATAAACTTTGTCACTGGGAGGAACCTGAGGACCATCTTTTTTCCTTCCCTCAGTTCCAAACGATCGGACTACAATACATACATACGATTCAAATTACACGGATCAGCAGGATATACTAAAGCTTATTCAAGGCTCCACCAACAGTTTCAAAGACTTTGATTACAATCTGATAAGCCTAGATAGTAGACATGAGCACTACTTTTTCAAGCTCAAAAACACACAGGCTTACAAAATCAGAATCATACACTACGCATCTAACAATCGTGCGACGGAAGTGAAACGGAGTCGTACCGTTTTGAAGACCGATACTGGATTCATCGGTATTGATGTTGTAAAGGATGCCTTCGTATCTGATCTCGCTCTTCGAAGTCAAACTAATCAAGCTCCCTACGTATGAATCCGCAGAGGATGAGCTCGATTTCGCGCCCGTGTTATCACTCGCCATACCGGATCTATGTCGTCTCTCTTCCACGAATCCACAGAGATACAGAGAGAGAGAGAGAGATTCACGAGAAAGTAAGTAAAGCAAAGATCCCCTTCAAGAGAGAGAGAGAGAGAGAGAGAGAGAAAGGTACAGACAATTAGGGTTTACTCTGATTTGGGTGGGGAGATGAGATCGAGCCTCTCCTTCTGTTTATCCGTTTCGATAAAAAGCCCCCGAGAAAATACCTATATTACTGTAATAGCCTCGTGTAGTTACAGTGACTTTCATCTTCTAACAAATTGGAGAAAGCCACGTGTTTTAAGTTCGGGGGCCTCACCGTCATTCACCAACGATGTTCTCATACGAGCCACTCCAATTGCTCGGCTCGTGTTCGTAATGATTAGTCGTGTCTTTACAAATGTAACCCTGTGCCTGTCGACAATTTGCGCTCGTGACCTGTGTTATTTGGATTCCGTAATTAAACGTCTGCGTTTAAGCTTGGTGAAACCTCACAAAACGACGAAGACGCAGAGCAAAGTCACTGATTAGCCTTTTGCTTACGAAACATTTGCTTAACATTTTATAATGTTCACATAACCTTTTGTTTTCTTCTATTGTCTTTTCTTGTAAAGAGCTTATTACTGGCAACTCTTAGAAGAAAGGAGAAGATCAATACAGTTTAATGAGACTTCAGTAAATATAAACTTTTTACTTCACTGATCTTTCCTGTTCTACAATTACACAAACCGAAGAATGACACAAGAATCAACGTGTACTGCAAACTGGAAAACAATTTCATCATCATGATCAGAGTTCAAAAATCATCTGTATCTTTGAAGTACAATGGATCTGTCTCCTTGTTAAGTACTTTATACACAGATGCATTAACTTCCTCTGCTCTCTTTGGGAAATATAAAGAGAGTGAGAGTTAGAACGGACTGACCCAGTGAGCCAACTTCAACATGAACTCAGGCACAAGACGCCTTCTGTCTACGCGTTTACCAATCACTTCCGGGTCGTCTCCCAGGACCACCGATACTATATCTTCAAACATCTCGTCTGTTCCACCTCTCATTGGATCCTAACATATATAACCAACTTTCTAGATCAATATTCAGGTTCTTGTACAAGTAGACATTCAAGACCTGCCATTTTATACCTGTAGAAACAAATCCGTGTGTGTTTTCCCCTCGTAAAGTATCACTTCTGCTTTCCCTCCAAGTCTCTGGAGAGTTTCCGCAAAAGTTTTACTACAAAAAAAATAACGTACCACAAGTTCAATCACCATATCAACCACCTGAACTACACGAGACAAGACATGTACACGCTAGGCTATGGAAGTTTAACCATACCTTGCATCTGAAGGGATGGAGTAGTCAGCAGTACCATGGAATAGAATAATAGGTGGGAGACGAGCAACAATGTGTTTGAGATTTGGGTTTTGCACTACTAGTTCAGGAGAAAACTGACTTAATGATTCCTCTCCTTCCATGATGCTGAGGAAAACAAAAGTCACAAGTCACACGTTAAACCTTAGGTTGCTCTACATGTCAGGTGAGCATCGTAAGCTATACCAAGATTAGATACTGTACCTCAGAAAGATGGAACGATATAGTCCCCTGCTATGGAAGTGGTCTACAAGGCTCAAAAGGTTGTACCTGTGGATTAGGATCACAGAGATTTTTAAGGAAAGTAGAGTAGATTATTGTGAAGTCTTGAAAAGAAACTTGGTTTAACAGCTTTCTTGAGTCTTGACACATCTCAATTCAAATGTATTGTTGTTGTGGGATCAGATGAAAGACTTACCCTCCAGAGAGACCAAAATAAGCATTTATCTGTGAGCTACTCCAAGAAACACTGTCCCCTTCCCCTGACTCTTTAACAACCTGATCTACAAGGGTACAAGCAGCGATGTGTGCACCAGCAGACTGACCCATCAGATAAATTCTACACGGCAAAAAAAAAAAGATCAGAAATCAGTGAGCCAGAAATCTAAAACTTGAGAGCGTCCATGTTCAAGAATTGTGACAGGATTAATTACCGGTTTGGATCACCACCATACTCAGCAATATGATTACAAATATATGAGATGCCACAAGAAGCATCTTTGACCATGTCACTAATAGATCCCTGAGGAAAATTCCTGTGTAAAAAAAGTTGCCACCAATGAGATGGAGAAACAGTGAATCAAAACATTAACCAAAAAAAAAAAAAAAAACAAACTACATCGTGGAAAGTGATGGAATATGAGAGGAAACCATCAAAATTCAGCGTGCCAGAAAATAAACATTAAGCACACATATATCATGTACCTGTAGTCGATGCATGCCACAATAATATCTCTCTCTGATAACTGCTGTCCTAGAAGAGAACCCCACGCCTTATAACTGCATCAAAACACAACACAAAACATTCTCTAAGATGATTGCAGTTTCTTCCTCAACGAAACAATAGCATGAAAATAATGTCAATAACTCACCCAATAATCCAGGCTCCACCTGTCACAAACGCCACAACTGGTCTTGGACCATCAGAGTTCCTAGGTAGGTACAAGTCAAGCCTGATGAAGAAACCAAACCAAACCAAAACAAACAAAACATAAAGCATCTATCTACATAGTAGAAGTGATAAGCAGTAAAAGAGTATGACCTGTTTCTTGGTTGATCACCGTAAACTATACTTCTACGGACGTGAGGAGAGAAGAAGTAGTAATATCCGACTGCAAAGTAAAGTCTTTTAGCAATGAAAAGTTATATATTTATCATCTTAGTGACAGTAACAAGATCCAAACTACAACAAGAACCTTGAACAAAGCCTGGCATCAGTAAGAAAGCATAGCAACCAAGTGCCAGAAACCTTGTGATCCATCTATAGCCTACCCTGAACAACAGTTTACGATCAGCGATCAATGATCTTAAACCCAATAACAGAAAGATCATTTTTTCCGTCAAATAGATACCCAAGATAGCTCAAAAGCTTCAAGCAGAGACGAGTCAACAAAAAGGTCTCGGCGGCGGCGTGCGTAACCTCCTGAGCGATGGTTTGCTGGCCGCTATCACCGCCGCCGTCGGTTCCGTTAGCGTGATCGGGAAACGCGGAGAGACAGTTATTATCGCTGCTGGAACGTCGCCGTTTGTTGTGAAACCAAGCAGTTAAACTGCCACCGTCGTTGGCGGTGGCGACGAGAGAACCGTTGAAGCTGGAGGCCCGGGAGAGGAGAGGCTTGACGGAAGGATCGTAGATCAAAGGCTTGAACATGGTTTGCTTAGCGGGTGGTGGTGATTTGGGAGGGAGGTATGAGAATGGGAGAATCTGCGACCGCATATTCTCACTCTTTCGCCGTTTTTGGCTAATTTTAGGGTTACAGAGAAGAAGTCGGAGACAGTTTGTTGTGGAATCAAGTGGAGTGAGCGAGATGTCTGGGAAGTACTAGGAAGTTAAACCGTGATGAACCAGATGGGCTCTAAGACAAATGTATATACTTTACTTGTGCACAGATTCAATAATGCTTCCCACGTGACTTGAGTCGTTTTTTTTTTCTATTCACACTGATTGTAGAGCTGGACGACATGACTCGGTCATATACATTTGTCACAGAGCCCACACGAGTGAGGTAATGTAAGTGAAGTTCTGCTTTGAGAGCTTTGAAGCTATGCTCTCTAGTGACAAATGATACATGACTACCTCCAAGTGGAAGACTGCAAATGAGTTGAGAAAAATCTACAAAAGTACAACTTAGTCTTAGCTACCTATCTCTTCTTCTCCGTCTTTTGAGAAAGAGAATTGAGGTCTCTCTCCTTGAGCTTCTTTTATTCGTGATCAATGATAACACAAACAAGAATTTAAAGCAAACAAGATGTGTAAGAATCTCTGATTTTTTCTTTTTCACTATTTGACATCTAGGATGACAGAAGAATCTTCATGGCGCCAGAAGCTTCCAAACACCAACTCTTCATTCATAGACAGCTCTTGCAACATTCCCTCAATGTCTTCAATGCAATTAAATCTTGACGAGCCTTCTTCAAAACCAAACTCATTTCCACACCAGTGCTCATCCTCTTTGACGACGACATCCTCCTCCATCCTTGGCTGCAAGGTCTTTCCACGTCTTCTCTTCACAAACTTCTTCACCTTCTTCACAAGTTTCAGAGGGATCTTGAACAAGACAAAGCCAGTGACTTGTAACACAAGGCACTGGCAGCAGCATGACAGAACAACACAGTCCGCTACAAATGCACCACAATCTTCTTCCATCACTCTTGTGTAAATGCACAAAACTTCCAAGTGATTTACAAAAGATAATAAAATATATAGAATGTAAGTGTTATTACATTACATACACCACGTGAGGATTGAGACATATCTACCGGCATATTTAGGAATCTTGACGTCAAAAGAACTGTAGCTGTTTGAATCCTTGTTCCCTCTGAACACTATTCAACAACATGAGTGAGGTTCATCAAAAGGGCAAATAGGTCTATTTTCGTCTTATATTCTGGCAAATTTAGTCAGTTGACCAGATGTCATTATAAAGTTTGGTGACATAAAAGAAGATTGCTGACTTATTATTAGCTTAACATTGAGAGGACATGATAACAAGCAGTTACATCACCGAAGTAAATATAGATTGGCAGAAGTGACTTCTCATGTACGAAAATGAAAACTCTTTCTACGCCCCCCGACAGAGTATGTTACTACGCGTCGTCCTATCGTATTCCCATCTGTTCTTTCATAGTTTCGGACTAATACCAAACCAGATGATTGCAATTTGAGGTTCTAACCACTCTCTAATGAGTTTTGTTTCTCTGATACATCATGAGTGAAAAAAAAATATCTTAAAAGGGTTTTGATAAAAACAAACTCTGATCCACTTTCTCTCAGCAACAAGAATGTCTTAAAAGTTTGGTTACTACTTAACCAGCAACTGAAAGTGAAGTTAAAAAGAACCAGGTGTTTGTGATCGTTGCACAACAAAATTGAAAATTCCAACAGAAAGCTTGCACGTTTTGGTTTCAAGAGGCATCTGCTTTAGTTCTGGAGTTGAAGATTTCTAGTGTTGATAGATGTGGGAGATGGAATCTACTATTGCAACTGGATTACTATCTCTGTCTGTTTGTCAATTGGGATCTTCTCCTGGCGTTGATCTCAGCAGCCCAGCTCTTTCCAATTTCGGTTTGAAACTTGCCTGCATTTGAAGTAGGAGGAGCAAAGGTATTTCGATGAAGTCAGATGATTTTGACTTTACTCTAAATCTGTAAAGAGAAAGAGAGGGAATGAGATGGGTTGTCTACCTGCTGTTGATATGAAAAACTCGTCGAGCACTTTCCCGTGTTCTGCCACAATGTCAAACGTCGACTCAGATTTCTTGGGATGTATTGTAAGAGAGGGTAACAAGCACGAAAGACTAGAGAAAATAAAAGATTGAGACTTACCTGATTCATATTCTAGAGCCTGGAGAATCATCTCAACCTTTAGAGCGCCCCACGCAAAATAAGAACAAGAGTCAGTGTAAATCATGTGCTGTTAAAGTTTATACTAACTATTAACGGTTGCAAAACCATGATTTTAATTTACCTTATCAAAGTCTTTAACGAGATTTGCCTCTAGAGAAGCATTGTTCTCATACTCCAACCAAAGTTCAGTGATCTCCTCAGCTGCACGTTAAAAATATTTGACTTATTAATTACTGTTTTTGAGAACCAAAACATTATTAGTAGATGACAAAGAGCAAAGGCGTATGTATATACACACACCTCTCAGGCCTCCACCCAGAACTTTGCACATCTCCTTTAAAGCTGCTTTCTCTCTCCTACTCTTTTCTTCCTTAGGCACACCATCAGATGGGGTAATATCTCCAACAATAGCTGTTCAGAAGCCAGAGAAAAAAAAGATGAGGCTTTTTTCAATTTTGTATAGTTTTAAGTTCCGGAAGAAGATCATATAAAATGTGTATATTTACCTTCAGCAATGTCATGCACAATTGCCATTTTGATACACCTGTTGAAGACACACCAAGAAAAAAAAAAGGAACATGGAGAAAGAGACCAATAAGCTTCAGAACACTAGCTGCTTCACTTTAACTCTCAAAACCATAAGTATAGTAACAATCTAAACAGTAGCCTTCCTATGTCATCTCAAAAATAAAAGAAGGGAGGCAAAGCACGAACCTTTCTCTGTCAACACCACCAGTAAGATCAGCAGCAATGAGGGCCATAAGAGACATACGGTACATATGATCAGCAATCGATTCAGCTCCGTTGATCCCCTGATTGATCCATCCTTTTCTCTTTGTTGTCTACACATCCAACCAAATATAAAAGATTGTAACTTTGGGATTTTCGGGAATCTAATATGTTTTTTCCTTCACACAAACATTACCTTGAGCCGATGGCAAAGGGTTAGGAAATCGATGGAAGACGAAACGGAAGAGGCTTGGTTCGTGGGTTCCGTCGAGCTGTCGGAGAAAGGTTTCTGGCACCGGACGGCGACGATCGGGGGACTGGGAGCGGGGTTTCTGAGGAAGAGGAGATTCTTGGAGGCGGAAGCGAGTGTAGAGCGGTGGTTAAAAGGCCGGTGAAGCGGCGGGGCGATACGTGTAGCTGGACTGATCACCGCCATAGATGATTTGGGGAGAATCTAATGAGAAAAAGAGGAAGAATGGTTTTTTTCCAGTCTCTCTTTGCTTCACCTTTTGGTCTGTGAGCCGGTTAAGACATCCAAATAGAACAGTTGGGTGTTGTGTCGGATTTTGGTTATTGATTTTCAAATTTTTTTGGTTTTCGGTTCTTCTATTTCTTAAAATGGGTTTGGTTGACCAAAAAAAAATTGGGTTTTGTTGTTATTTTCGGTTTTACGGTTTGGTTTAGATAACAAATTTTAAATTTTAGTTTAAAACATTAAAATAATCGATTGTGTTGTATAGTCAAAGCTATGAATAATGTTTTGAGAATATTTAGTTATTTTAAAATTAAATATTACCAATAGTTAATTATTTTTAAATGTATAAACAGTATTCATATATTTGTTTTTTAGATTTAATTTCGGTTTAATTTTGGGCTTTCTGATATAAATCTGAATCGGTTTAAATTTCGGTTTTGTGGTTTGGTTTTAATTTCGGTTAAAATGCCCAATGCTACAAACAGTTTTATTATCTTCAAATAGACGGAGAAGAAGAGAGTCTTCGTGTGGAAAAATATTCTCATTCTCTCTCTTCTTCCTCCATGAATCTCCTCAAAACGATTCATCACCAGTCCACCACTACTCAATTTTACCGTTTCGCCACTACACACTCCTTTGCTTCCTCTTCCTCTTCCTCTTCTTCTCTGCTGTCACTCTCTCCACAAAGACCCAGAATCTCTCTCCTTTCCACCTCCAACCGAACCTCCTTCGCACTCTCGAGCATCTCCAGCACCAGAGCTTCGTTCTCAGGTAATCAAGAGGATGATGGGAAGAGAGAAGAATCTGGAGATGAATTGGTTTACCAGAAGACGCTGAGGCTGGTGGAGTGCGCCATGTTCGCTGCCGTCACGGGACTCGTTTACTTCCTCAGCAACTCTCTCGCCATCGAGGTTTAATTTTACCCGTTTCGTGTTTTGTTCGTTTGATCAAGAAAGGAGGCCTCTTTCAGCTTTCTAGCTCTATAAAAATGATAACTTTTGATGTTTTGGAGTTACGTTTTCTGAAACGAGCAGAACTACTTTGGGTGTTTCTTCGCA
Source organism: Raphanus sativus (assembly GCF_000801105.2). Classification (NCBI taxonomy): domain Eukaryota; kingdom Viridiplantae; phylum Streptophyta; class Magnoliopsida; order Brassicales; family Brassicaceae; genus Raphanus; species Raphanus sativus. The sequence goes on along the minus strand of NC_079518.1, from coordinate 4,927,230 downwards.
TTGCCAATAGTGATCTCTTCGTTAAGATGGAACATCGCAGGCGGCAGGAAGACAATGGTAATGTAAAAGGACATTCCTTTTTTTTTGTTGGTTGGCACATGTGCTTCAAGTCTTTGTGGTGTTTGGTTTTGTTTTAATCAGGTTGCTACTGTCATGCTCTTGTTCATATTATCAGGTCCGGTCAAAGCTTTAACTTACTTTGTAAGCCCTCCCCTCCTCTTTGCTAGCTTAACAAGCAGAGTTTGTATCTTCTAATGCCTTCGCGATTGCATGACTTTGGTTTTAACTTTGGGGGGGTACCTCTTGTAGCTTATGCATGGTCTTCTGGGGCTTGCAATTGGTTCATTGTGGAGGTATGTTAACTCATATATACTCGTGTCTCTATCCTGCACTGCTTTTAGTTCTCAACCACTACAAAATGACTGAAGTTTTGGACTTAGATTACTTCAGATTAACACTATCTCAGTTACTTATGTTTCACAATGTTATTCTGTTCTCAGGATGAAGGCAAGCTGGCGTCTCTCCATTTTCTTGTGCACAATGGTGAAATTTGTGCTTCCAGCAATTGACAGATTAGTTATATAATTTTAGTCTCTACCTTGTTTACTTGTATTTACGTGTTTCTTCTCGTGCAGGTCCGAGCATTGGGTCTCATAGGATATGTTCTGACATCATCCTTCCTAATAAGAGAAAACATTCTTGCTGTGGTAAGCCTCTTTCCCTTTAAACCCATCACTCTTTTCACCCAAAGAAACAATCTTGCATAAACAAAACTCCTACTGCACTGTTCTTGCAGATCACAATCAACATCCACGCCTCTCTCTCCTATGTTTTCACTGCCATGGGCCTGAACCTAATGCCTTCCATGAGCCTCATCTATATGATATTCGGAACAGTGGTACGCAATCTAATCTCTTTATCACTCTTCTCCCCATATACACTGGAAGATAGAAGAAGCTGAGAAACTTACCTTTGATATTTGTCAACAGCTATTGCTAAACAGTGGATTCTTTGTGCTGTTGCTGCATATCCTCTACTCAATCTTCCTCACAAGACTTGGGATGAAATCTTCGTTGAGGTTACCTGCCTGGTTAGACAAAGCAATATGATGGTATTCACAGGATCCACACAGAAACAGAAAGCAGAGTTGGTGGTAGATTTTGTGTAGAGCATCTTTGGTGGAGCATATTTTTGTAAAACTTGTAGTGCTCACAAGCAAATCCAAACCCCAAACAAAAATTTGTTTATAATCTGATCAGTACTCTAATTTTCATATCACACTCAGAAACCGAACAGATCAAAGGAACACTCTGTGTGGTCCTCATCAGCCTAGGTAGATTGTCTCATTTCAACGACTCTAGCCTTTTCTTTTATGTAAACAAAGTTGCTCTTGGCATTTGATGTCAATAGCATTAGCATCCAGGTCTCGTCTTTGAGTAAGAACGAACATAAAGAAGAGTAATCTTATTAAATATAGAGCTACTCAAGAATGTATTCCAAATGTCTAACTTAGGTGAAGCGAATCAGTCTCATCGTCTACGTAGAGAAACCAAACCACGGAAGCTCTCACAAAACGCCTCCAGTGAGAAAAATAACCAAAAAAAAAAAAGAAGAGAGAAGATCCATCATGGTTATTTGATGTAATTGCCGCTAGTTAATAATGTAGCTCTTGATCACTACAACTCCTACGCTGCAAAGAGCCAAGGTTAACACGAGAGGGAGGCTACTAGATTCCACGTTGGATAAGAAGAAGCTTTTGCTTGATCTGCTGCTGCTATTGCTGCTTCCTGTTCTTGCTAGGCGTGCCAGTTCGGCCGATTGTCCTCTGACCAAACTGCTCAGATTATCCATCTGATGCATCATCTGACGCTGTCCACGTGAGAGAGTCGATATCTGCTTTGCACCAGCAAACAGCAACTCAAGTAAAATGTTAATACAAATCCAATTTTTTACAAAGCAAGAAAAATAATGTAAAGATGACTTGCCTCTTCAATTATTGGCATTAATGGCGAATCCTTGGCTAACTGGGAAGATGAAGATGAATGAGGCATTATGGAACTTGTCAAACAGCCATTGTCCAGACCAGAAATGAAATACGAAGTTGGTGCTGAGCCATTGCATACTTCTGCTTGGAGTGACATGCTCTGCTGTATTGGAGGGGTTTTATTGCAGTTCAGCTTTGAGTTTAGCTCTTCCATCAGGTTTGTGAACTCATCCATCCTCTCATTGAGAGTTGATATTTGTTCTGAAAGCTGAGTCATAAACCCCTAAAAAATACACAATTGCACTGTTAACTTCAATAACGACACTCCAAAGTTGCCAAGAGAGGAATGAAGGAAAACAAAATTTGAACCTCGTTCGCTAGTGAGTCGTGGACTCTTTCTTCGTACCTCCTATCGCTTGAAGAAAAACCAGCAAGCTTGGAGATATTCTTATCTCTTTGAGTCGAATACGACTGTGACATACCTCTGTGTATCATAAACGGCATAACTACTTAAAAGGACACATGGATTTGGAAGCAACAAAGCTTTACTCAAAACACTCTTTCAAAAGAAGTGTGTGTGTACCTTTGGAGGTTCTTATTTCTCAAGGCTACTCTATCTGCAGACGCTCGTAAGAGTGCTTCCTTGGGGCTTGAACTAGACACCAAATCCTTATCTAAACTAAGCTTGTTCTTCAGATCATCTGGCAGGGCCTGTAATAAGATGGGACTTCTAATCAGGTACCAATTGAGATGTAAAAAATCCAAAAAAAAAATGATCATAGCCTGAAACAGCAAATCATACCATCACTTCATTTATAAGCTTTTCTAGTTGGATCTGTTCAATATAGGTGCGTGGAATGAACGACCCTTCCAGTCCTAGCTGCTCTGCAGTGCTCTGTACAATTTGCCGTTCTTTACCTTGCACCTGATTACAACAAATTTACATTTCTATTTATTAGTCATATTGATAAACAAATGTTATACTTACTGGGAACAAGCATGCCATCATAAAGCCATTATATATAAATTTCTTCTACAGTTACTATGCCAAGATGCTACCAATTTTCAAGGAAATTGTGATGAATGAGTTAAGATAGACACAAACCTGCATGTAGTGACGATTCAGTTGCTCAAGCCAATCGATTTTCACAATCACTCTATCAGTAGCAAATACATGGCTGTTCCTTTTAAGTATGGTTGCTATTGTGTATCCCAGTGCCATGAGACCACCAAGTAAACGAACGCTCACTTCAAAAATAATCCTTGGGGATATGACAAAAGGAGCATCCGTAACCCATTCCTGGATATCAAAAACCATTACCATAAGTACTCACCACATCATTTTAAGCTTGTCAGAAAACATGAAAAGAAAACTCTGAAAAGGAACAAAACCTCGAACATGAGGCTGTACTTTCCATCTTTATTCCTCATCCTCAAATACGACTGGCACGACTCTGGATCTTCACCCGGAGGAAGAAGATATATATCATAAGTCTCCTCCTTAGACTCTGTATGTCCTTCAGAAAGGACCGCCTTGATCTGATCAACGGATACATCCTTTTTTGACTACCAACAAAACAAAAAAGCAAAAGAACTTCAGATTAACCAAACGCAGACAAGATTACAGGACCAAATCAAACTCATTTTCCAAACCTTCAAGATGTACGTTGGGCTCTGAAAACCAGTGAAGGGGTTGAACTTATTAATGATCTTAATTTGAGCAGTCTGAAGATCTGGCTCTATAAAAGCCTTGTACATCGGATACACCTACATGAACAGTGGATCTTGTTACTCTACTTCACCAATAACAGCCAAGAAGCAAATATATAAAAAGAAATAAAGAACAAACAGTTTCAGATATCTGATGGATGATCTCCTCCGGCTGCTGCCCTGCACGTTGTATATCACGAAGAACCCGTTTAACGAGATCAAAGTGAACTCCACCAGTAACAGACACACGAAGGTCCAACAAAGGTCTCAGTTTTTCACTCAACGCATAGATTCCTTCAATGATCACAATCCTAGAAGCTGGAACATCAAGTGTCCTAACAAAATTTTTTTAAAAATGTCTTCAGTAGAATAAACCACAAAGAACACAATGGTTGACCATGCTGGTTGTCTGTCTACCTGTATCCAACACGAGAACTGGACTTAAAATCATATATAGGAACCTCGACTTGTTTCCCTTGCTTCAAATCTTCAAGATTCTTGAGCAATGTGTCATAGTCCGTTAACCGGGGATCTACATTTCCAATTAAAAAAAAAAAGAATTTGTAATAGCTTATTCATGGGGCCAATATCAAAGATGAGACTTTTTAAGTTACCGTCAAAGTTGCCATCAACAATTCTACTAGCGTCATTATAGTTATCCATCGATATGACAGCAACACTAGGCAGGAAGTTGAGTATCTTCTCGGTGAAGACGGTCTTGCCAGCACCAGACGGACCAGCGACACCAACCAGCACAATCCCATCGTTCTTCTGAGAAAGCAGCTGGCACGCACGGATAACCGCAAGGAAGCCCTTCTCGAATGACAAGCGGTCTTGAATAGGAACTATCTCGTACCGTACCGAGTCTCCTCTTCTCTTAACCAACTGGACTTGCTCCTTCACAAGTCCGTGTCTCTGCAGATGAAACTCGATCCCATTGACGTCTTGACCCGTCATGAAACAAACTGCAAAACAAAACAAAACAAAAAAAGAGCATACTTGAAATTGAAAAAGACAGAACCTTTTGGAACACAAGGTTACACAAAAAGACAAGATTTTTACAACAGAACAGTTCACATTTTACAGTTAAAACTCATAGGAACAGTAACAATTAGGCCAAAAGCTACAAACGAATCCTTTAAACCCATTAAGAAGAAACGATCAAACAGTGAGAAACACACAAACAGAGAAACTAGATTGGGTGAAAAGGGGGTCGAACGGGAAGGACCCATTAACGGAAAAAAATGAAAACTTGGAAGGCGATTTGTGTGGAGGCACTCACAGAGAGAGAAATGGTGGATAGGCTCCTGGTTGTGTCTCACTTTCGCGGAGCAGTTTCAATTCGATTTTGACACAAAAATTTGGGGATTTGGATTTGTTGTGGAGAGCTTTTTATCGGGAGGCGAGAGATTTCTAGAGAATCTCTGGCGAAAAGATCTGGCCGACCCACGAGGTAACGTTACTCTTAGAGAGAATGAATGAGAGAGAGCCAATTTATTAAGAAACTCATTTATTATTAATACCTTTTCACTGCCTCTCTCTCTCTCTCTCCATATTTAAATATTTCAAAAATATTTAACGGACTAAATATTTTTTTTACGTTAAAAACGATTCTATTAATCAGATTAAAGTTGAAAATGCGTTTAGTTTATATATACTACTTTCTATAATTTTCACAACATGTACTATTTGACTTTTTGTTTGATATTTGTTTTTGTTGTATAAAATTATAAATTTCTTAGTTGATATATTTTCTATTTTTTACTTTTATATATTTCCCATAGCAGCTATAAACAAAATTATAAATTTAGTACGACGAGTGAATGTTTCTACCAGTTAAAGGTTATGTATATATTTGATATAAATTTATAAGTCGGATAATATATGTATATATATATATATGCAAAATATTTCACTATCACCAAAATAGAAAAATATAGATATTTGATATTTCTATCAATACAAATATTTTTGATTTAAGTGGTGGATATATTAGAGAACTTAGAATGTACGTCCAGCAAAAATTAGATATGCTTACTATAAGTGCACAAAAATAAAGTGGTGGATATATTAGAGAACTTTACTTCTTTAGGTAGTTTTGGGCACAGAAGGAACAAATACAATATTTGAATTTGTAGTTGCTTTTTACAGTAGTTTTGTTAGGTTTTTTTACTATTTTTACTAGGTGTTTTTCTGCACCATGTGCAGAAATAAAAGTTTAAAATATAATTTATTTTAAAATAAAAATTTTATTAATTTTTTATTTTGTTAATTTTTGATTTTATTATTTGCTTACAATATATAATCTTAATTTAATCATATGTAAAACTTTAAGATTAAAAAAAATATTTTTATTCAATGTATATTTAGTAATATACTCCCTCTGTTTCATTATAAGTGTCGTTTTTAGACTTGTGCACACGGATTAAGAAAGCATTTAATTTTACATATTTTCAATATAAAAACATCATTACCGATACAATTCAACCAATAGAAAAATAGAATGGAGAATAAAGTTAATAAATTTTGCATTGAAACTCTAAAACGACACTTATTTTGCAACGAAAAAAATTCTCTAAAACGACACTTAATATGAAACGGAGGGAGTATATGTATATCTTTTTCTAAAATATATTCAATCAAATTTTGTAAATGTAAGAGAAATTTTGTTAAGTGTATAATTATCAAAACATAAAACTAAATAATTTTCTAAAATTTATGGATATTAAAAATAAACTAATAGTATTGGATTAGAAAATTACATTTAAAAACTGTATAATTTTGAAGAATTGTTTTACTAATAATAATTATAAAAGATAATTAACTTTTGAAAAATCCAAAATAATATTATATTTTTATTTATAACATTATATTATTTATTGCTAAATTAATGATGATCTATGAGTTATTACCATATTTTCAAAATTTACTAAAAATACAAATCAATAATAAATGTAAATGTCTATGTCACTATTTAAAGAAAATTATATATTTTTTAAAAATATGCATAGTATTTTGAAGAATTTTTTTTAGTAATAAAAATTATATACTTATAAAATATAGCTAAATAATATTTCGAAATTTTAATTATTATTATATTTCTATTTAATTTATTATTTATTGTTATATTAATTATGATATATAAATTATTGCCATATTTTAAAAACTTACCTTAAATATAAATCAATATTAAATGTAAATATGTCATAATTATCTTTAAGTTATTACCATATTTTTAAAAAATTATCTTAAATATAGATCAACACTAAATGTAAATATCCATGTCATAATTTATTTCAAGCTATGTCATTAATGTTGGTGTGCCATGTCATAATTTTTCTTTCAAAATTAATATGGTGATGACATATGTCAAAATCACTTCTCAAATATAGACTAGGAGATTTGCTCAAAATAGAAGCCTATTTTCTATGAAAATTTTATTTTAAAGTGTTCAATAGTCATCACTTTGGTCACGCACTTATTTTTCCAACATTTATTATTCATATCGGCTCATACGGCTAAGGATCCTCCCGAGTTAGTAAGTAGACAACAAATCAAACAAAAAATAATTTGTTTTTATTTTATTTTTGTAAACTAAGTTAATTTGTTTTGTGAATCATAAATATAACCATTATTAAATTTAGTTGTATATATCTATCATTTTATATATATGCATCCTACAAAAAACATTGGTAGCATTTTGTAGTTTAGCATAATAAAAAGAGTTTTACAGATTTGAAGAGATGATCACGGTAATTCTGGTTGGAGTTTTGTACTGGTATTAATATGTATAGTAAGCATATCTAATTTTTGCTGGACGTACATTCTAAGTTCTAACATAGACAATTAAGAATATATTGTTGTATGACCTTACATGTTTTATACTATTTTGTATTTATAAACAGGGCCGTGCCTGAGCACAAACAAGTAAAGCATGTGCTTCAGGGCCAAACATGATATATAAATTTATAGGGCCAATTATTATGTAAGTTTTATATAGTTTTACTGGCAAAGACGCAAGGTTATGCAGTTATGGTCGTGAGTTCAAAGTCTGAAGCTGCATTTATAGTCTATTTTTTTTTCAACGGTAAAGGGCCAAAATAACTTTTTTGCTTCTGGATCAAAATTTCTCAGGCCCGGCTCTATTTATAAATCTGGAGAAAATTGCATGTTAATATGTACTAGTCAATCTAACTTCTGGTAATATCCCATGTATTTTGTTCTACAAAAATATCTCTTATATCTACTCTATTAAAATAGAGTCCTATTTGAAATTACCATGACATATTTTTTTTTTGCACCTATTAAACATGTTGTGACTAAAATTTACGGACCCTTACTAAATACTTCCATTAATGTGACTTATTATTATATACACTGCTTAGTATTGCACTAACCGACAAAAATATTTAAATCATACCGCTTACTAATGCATTAACTGATATCTATTCTATTAATTCTGCAATTTGCCCTATTAATAAAAGTTGTGTCCACTTTTTTATAACCCACATTACTTAATTAAAAATAAAATAAATATTTTATAACTGCATCTAAATAAATCAAAATAACCACGTTCTCTATTTATCTAACAACAACAGTTACCTCTCTTTTTCATCACAACAAATATTGATTCATTGATTTAACAGAACAAAAACCCAGAATACTCCTCGGACAATTCATGAATTTCAAGTTCAACAACCTCTATCTTCCTGACTAACAGAACAAAACCCAGATTTTGAAAAACAAATTCTACCTTATCTGAAAATTCCTAGAACTGAACAACTACTTGATTATCATGAATACTCTTCAAACTATTCATGATTATCAGTAACCCAGATTGTGAGAAACCAACTCAAACTTTTTTTTTGTAACTTAAAACCAACTCAAACTTAACTGTCAAATTACTAAAACCGAACAACCACTGGATTATCATGAATATCCTTAGACCATTAGTGAATTTCGAGTTCAACATCCTCGATTTTTTTTTGGTCAAACATCCTCTAAAAATTATTAACAGGCCATAAACCCAAATTACGAGAAACAAACTATACCTTACCTGAAAAATTCCTAAAACTAAACGATTACTTGATTTTTATGGATACTCCTCAAACCATTACTATCACGCAACTTCTAAGTTGTCCTAAAGGACTTACATGATTTTGTTTTGGGACACAGAGTCGCTCAAACTTAGATTTTGTTTTCTAGGTTTTTGTTTAAAGATTGGGCCATAAGTCACGATTTTAAAAATAAAATACAACTGGGTTTTTCACAACTAAATTGGATCTTTTTATTTTTATTGCGTCAAAATTTACAAAACCCATTTTTTAATTGTATGAAATTTTTTTATGTGTAATCTATTCTATTAATTTAGCAATATGACTAATTGATAATAGTTGAGTCTAATTTAAAAAATACATGAAACCTATAAATATAACTTTAACAATCTATATATACATGTTTATATGCCGAGATATAACTGCAACAACAACAAAGAAGTTCCATAATGATAAATTCCTATTTTCTAGGAATGTCATATTTTTTTGTATCGAACTCATTATCATGGAACTTAAATTCATATTTTAAAGGCCTATCTATATCGAACTTCTTATCATACCAATCTCAATTTTGAATTTTGTATATTTTTTGGAGCTATATTTATAGGTTGAGAGATGTGACAGATAAATCAAATATATCCTAGAAAAAAAAATATTCAGAGATATAATTGGTTACAACCTGGATTTTATAAAAAATATTTCCTAAAAAATATAAAACAAAAATATACCCATCCTTTTAAGGGCAGGTCATAAATTTGGTTCAACTATTTGAAATCAAATGTGGATGCGGGTTATGAGTATTTCATTTGGGGTGGGTGCGACTTAGTAGATTTTGGATTGCGGGTACCAGCCGACCCGAAAATTATTTAATAAACAAAAATAAAAAGTGAAGTAAACACTTTTTTAAAAATATGGTAATTAAAAAAACAATTTAAATTTAAAAATATATTTTTTATGATTAATATATTTTTATAGTAACTAAATTAAATAGTTATTTAAAAATTTATAACCCGCAGATAACCGCAAAATTAAATGAGACAGATGTCGGTACAAATTATTTGTTTGCGGATTGTGCGGGTCATATTTTTTTACCAAAACAAAATTGAAACCCCCGAGTTGGCGGGTTTGACTGGTAATCCAGCCCTAACCGAGCGTATACCGGATCCGTTTTTTAATTGTTATTATTTAATAAAATATATTTTGATTAAAATTTACACAAATATAACTAAAAAAAAATACAAATATAATCACAAAAATATATCCGACCTTTAAAGGGCGGGTCAGAATCTAGTATGTATTGAACAAAGTGACAAGAACAAAATATATGTATTGAACTATTTACAATATTGTAGAAAAAGACAAGAGATAAGAAGTCGTAAGCTTGTGATTTATGCGCGAACTGATGCCAAAATGACTAGTCCACATGTGGTGTGCAATTTAGATTCTCTGACTAACATTCACATCCACTCTTCACGACCCTCTTTAATTAGTTTACACACATTAACACCAAAAGCATATATATAAGAAACCTTGAACAAAAAGCATATTTCATTGTTTCTTTCTCAAAATTTTAAAACGATAAAATAATAATAACCTTAATTGATAAATTGAAGATAATTATCCCAATATCCCTCTCCATAAAAAGTGGGATTAAAATTGTGTATTTCTTGCTCAAAATTTTTTTTTGTGTATTTCAATCATTTTGTTTTTGTAACTGATGTATTTCAATCATTGGGTCATGATTGTTTGGTGGATAATGATTCAGTGTCAATATTGTTTTGGGGTTTCTTTTTAATCAAGTAGGGTTTAGCTTTTCAGTTTACACTTGTTTGATTTATTCTCCTTTGTCTGTTTATGTTTCAAGTTCAGGCTGATCTAGTTATGATAGGGGTGTACGTCCCAAAGCTTTGTTATTTCTCATCATTGCTTTGTTCACGCATCCTCAAAACCACTGAACTAAATACAGATATATATATATGGTTACGGGTATTCGCAAAAACTATTGTTTTTATTCGGCAAATGTATCTAACAAGTCGACATCACTGATGTTGATTGGACAAGAGTCCAGACAATTAATCTTGGTGTTCATCATCTTCACCTTCTGAGTCTGCAAAGAATATATTGAAGTGGTTAAGAAAATGCTGAATATATTATTTTGAATATCAAAAGAACATATATAAAACATTTGTTGGTTTAGATATGTATGCATTTATAAAAATCTAACCAGAACGAACGTCTCTATCGATTTTGCCTTTGGAACGGAGGCCGATGATGAGCACACGACATATCAAGACCCACCAGTAGATGTGAAGAATCTGTAAGCACCAGAGAAGTGTGTTGAAAACGTAGTACACTGTAAATGGCAGTCCAGTTTCCATCGTATGCTTCTTGTCCCACTCCAGTTTCACGTTTATAGATTCATAGCTGCGTAGGTCAAATATCATACATGGAGAGCAACCAAAAGACATAAAACATCAGTGTCTAAGGTTTAATATAGTATAAACCTGGTACTCCATAGGATCCATAAAGGGTAATACACGAGTCGCAGAAGCGTCCACGACAGGAAAAACAGGATGAACGAGACACTAGTCATGGATTCTAAGCCGCTGTATTTGGACATCTTGCCTATCTCTAGAAACACGTCGCTGATTTCGTGAAGAGCCAATATTACAGAACCTATACGAGCAAATCTTGTATAGAAAATATAACAAGAGGAAGTGAAATTTAAAAGTCTCTTTAAAAGTTAAAAAAAAATGTTAAACGTTAATATCTTTTAACTATTATAGGAGTACCTGAAAACGTAAGACAAAATGATGAGGAATAAAGTTACAATGTGATGAACTATCATGACTTTGAAATCAGATCGTCTTGTTTCCCAAAAGAACAAAGCAAAGAAAGAATATACATTCAACCCGCCTACAAACATGTACAATCCCTTCATTTTCATCCTGTAAAATTAATGTATTATTACTCAAAGAGGAAATTAGGGTTTGAGGGATACTTGACCGGTTTCTTGCGTCTAACGTAACACATTAAGTCAAGCTCGTTCGTGAATCTTACTTTATCTTTTGTTCAGGCCATATCTGGTCTCCTGGTCCTAACCAGAAGCATCTCGTGTCTTTAAACCATGGCTCCTTATAAGTGACGTGGAGAGCAAGTGCTTCGATAGAGATGGAGCAGAGACATTTACAAGCTGATTCTTTGAACTTCACTATCCTCTTTCTTCTACCGTTTGAATCAACACAGTTTCCTCTAGGAAACACCATACTGTTAGCGACTCTCTGTAAATGTGATGGTTACTCATGAGAGATTACTTGCTTCTCAAGTCATGGTGAATACTAAGAGATAGAACTCAAGCAGATAGCGGTGGATCACTTACCTCGAATACGGATCCGTCGAGTATGATTCGGAGAAAAAGGAAGAAGGGAGCGAAGAAGATGAGGACCCAGAAATCAGAAGAAGCTGGGTAAGATTCTTGATCCCAGTCCCAATTCAAGATTTTGAGATCCATTTTAGTCAAGATCCTACAAGAACGGAAGTGTTTGGCTTAACATTATTCTGTTTGTGTTCACTTCTTGTTCTTAGTCTTTGTCTAAAAGTCAACCCCAGAGGAGAAAGAGAAGAGGAAAGTATCCCACTTGACTTTACTTTTGCAAAAAGAATACATCAGAAAAGAAGAACTAACCGTTCAAGCCATCACGAACCAAAAGCAAACTGTTGGACCGACATCGGTTTAAACATCAGTACAATGATATTTGACTACCGATGTCTCGGAAAGTTTATTATTATTCTATATAAAAGTTTGTAGATAAAAAGATTGGTTGATAATAATATAAAGTTGGTGAAATTTGTTTTGTATATTGGATAATGGAAGTAAGTAGAAATAAACCACATTTTAAAAAGAAGAAAAGAAAGATTGAGTTGGTTGGTGAAAATGGGTACAGCTGTGAGAAGGAGTACAAATACGTAAACAATGAATGTCGGCTTGTGATTATTACCACTAAACAAATTTACATACATGATTTCGTCAGGAGGGAGCCGACAACTTCTATTTTTATCAAATATTGATTTACGTGAAACCAGCATCGAGGTTGTAACTTATGGACATCAAATTAGAGAGCCAATCTAACCAAGCTTTCATATTGGGTTAACAAATAACAACCAGTATAAGTTAACTCAAACTCATTTGTAATTTACAAATTCTATTTCACCACTCAAGAAAATAGCCGTCTGCGATGATTCCATGTTTTAGACTTGTTTCACAAACTGATAATAAGTTTGCTATTGATATGGATGAAGATAAATGTCATATTAGTCAGAATCTTAAGAAACCAAGCGAGCATTTTTTTTGGCTCAAACAACAGCTTTATTATTACTTTTTTTGCTAAACTTTATTATTACTCAAACTCGGTTTCCTACATTTGTGGTTAATTTCTTGTGTAGAAGCGAGCATTTTTTTTTAATTTCTCTATTCAAGTATTAACAAGGACATAAAAGAAAAAAAAAACTTTTTTCCAATTTTTGTGTAAAAATGTTATTACAAAACGTAAATGCGAACATTAAACACATTTAAATAGCGTTGACAAAAACACACATTTAAATAGCGTTGACAAATAAACACATTTAAATAGCGTTGACAAATAAACACATTTAAATAGAAAATATTATATTGGATCATTGGATGTTTACGTTTTAACATTTTTAAGATGGTAAAATATTGTGGACCATTTGTCAAAAAAAAAAAAAATACACTTCACTTATAAAAGCCAAAGTAAAGAAGCAAACAACAACCAAGTTATGAGTGAGAGGGGCATGCATCGAAAGTAAAAACAGTGAATTTGTTAGAGACGTGCGTTAATGATGTGGCTGACGATAAATAATATGTTAAAGATTCATAAAAACAATCACGAGAAAGTTTAAGTTCTACCTTCTTAATCAAGTATTACACTTCTAAAAACCATATATAAATGGTTAGGAACAAGTTGGACAAAGAAATCTAGTGGAGTTGACCAATCGGTGTGGTTATGCTATATGTAACTATCCAAAACCATAAGTGCATGGATATATATCAAAGGTATAGTAAACAAACAACCAAAGTATAGGAAAACAATAGATGAGGCAAACAACACAAAGTCCCGTCCCTTTTCTCACTGACTTGCCAACCAAAGTTATCAATTACTTCAAGCCAGTGAATCTCTGATGATGATGCTTTCAATATCTGTGACTTTTCCATATTTAAACCTACAAATAAATGAATCAGTGACAATAATAAATGACGTACAATGACATTACACAGTCTCACATGAAAAGAAAAAAAATCCAATGAGTCCAACTCCATTGTCTCCAGACATTAACGATGTGTACAAACTCGAATAAATCTTCACACACACATCTCTCCAAGTTCACGAGGCCCACTGTAGTACCACCCCCTTTCAGAATTGTTTTTTTTTTAACTACAATGAAATGAAAATGTCTTTAGTTTAAACCCCAAAGCTAAATATGTTTTAACTCAAATATGAGTTAAACAAAGTCAAAACAAAATATAAACTTTTGTAATATGGACTCTCACACACACTTGAATGTGCTAGCTGTCACCAAGAAGGACTCCATTGAAGAACATGGTAAGGTGACGCCAGAGAAACAGGAAACATTGAAGACAAGTATTATGGACTTGATTAGTTTTTTTATTGTGACAGTTGTTATACTCCTTTTTTCTTGTCTTTCTCTTTAAGAAAAACAAAATAATACAGCGAAGGGGGAAAGAAAAGGCTGCAACAGTTTTAAAGACACTGAGAGGATTGGAGGAGGAAGAAGAGAGTATTAAAGGAATGAGGAAGAGGAACAGCTCTTAACCTAATTAAGTAAATGCTTCTTTTATTCCTTCTTGTTTGTTGAGGTGGGTCTCTTCTGGTTTCCACCTCAAAAAAGCTGATCTTTAATATTTAAGATACATAAAGAGAGAGAGAGTGCAGAGAGAAGTTAAAACTTGCAGTAACATTTGGTTGTCACCAATCAAAAGAGCACAGAAAGGACAAGTAAAACTTATGAACTTTGCTTACACATCACTAATTGTTTTGTGTATTGATGTGTTCTGACTGTAGATAAGATTACAGTTTGTTAGGAACCAAAAAAAAATTTAAAGGAAAGTTTAGATTTATATATGTTTAGTTATGTTTGACAAAAAAAATATATATGTTTAGTTATATTATAGAAAAAGAAGAAGAGCATAGGCTTACAATTTTCATAGAGTAATTTTATAATGAAGATGCACTAACCTTCCTTGAAATATATATATCTGCAGTTGGCTTTGTCTGGTAGTGCTTCAAGGGAGTGAAAACAATGGTGCTAAGGGTTGCCATGTGGTGAAACTTACTCCTTCTCTTCAATTATATGAGGCTTCTTATAGGCTCCTGCTTTTCCTGATATTTGACAAACAAATAAAAAAGAAACTTAATATTTATTGATGTTGGAAGAGCAGAGCCAAAGAGAGAAAGAGACACAGAGCCTATATCAGGGAGTAAATTGCTGAAGTGGATTCAAACAAGCAAGGTAGGTAACTTATTTAAAAAGCAAGTGTATCTTTTTTGCATATGTGCTAAACTCAAAACCTTGCTTTTGTGTTCTTCTTTGCGTTGCTCAAAGCCATGGAGTCTCCAAGGAACCATGGAGTCTCTGAGGAGGAGGAGGAATACAACAGTTGTGAGTCAGGGTGGACTATGTACATAGAAGACGCCTTCCATGGAAATGACCATTCCTATATTGTTGCTGATGATGAAGACGATGATGATGGTGTTGACATTGATGATGATTCAAAGGTAAAAGAGGCTGATGATGGTGGTGGTGATGAGGAGAGTGATGATTCAATGGCTTCTGATGCATCCTCAGGGCCTAGCAATCAGCTCCCAAAGAACATCAACAAAAATGCAGCGAGGAAGAATGTTTCTAAACAAGTCTGCATTCAAAAAAGCCAACACGCAGAGAAAACATTAAGCAACGAAGGAGAAAAGTCAGAGCTCAAAGCTAGAACAAGAACAAGTGCAGCTAGTCGTGTCCAGAGTAAAGGCAAGGTGAGCAAAACCAAATAAATACTCATGAAGAAAAAGAGAAGAAGATATGATGATGGTTCACTTAGAATCCAAATCATGTAATGCAAAGAGAGGTTTCAATATCTCTCACCCAAGCCCTGTTGTTTGCCCTTAATAAGCCATGTGTGTAGGTAGTTGCATTGTTTTTCTTTTTTTTTTTTCCAGCATATGTTCTTTTGTTTTTTGGTAGATGCTGTCACGAATAAGTTATCTGCACGGTTCTCCGTTAGAACATCTTGTTATATCATATGAACCCTGTTCTTCGTATACTTCTTTCTTAACACACAAAAAACAAAGCATATCTTGATCTGCATGTTCAACACAAGAGCCACCAAGAAGATGATTCTTGGAAGAAAAAATCCTGATTAATTTACGGTAGTAATCAATTGATAACTACTCTTTAGCATTGAAAAGAACACATCATTCAAGAAATACTAATCATCTTTTTTTTCCAAGAAAAAGAAACGCTCATTCATGGTAGAGGACAAAGCGGTTAATGACAAAAACAGGAGTTTTCTTAGGTTACCAATATTGTTTCTACGATGTGTGGCCCAAGTAGCTAACAGCAGATCTTTGATTGTTTAACAAAATGTCAAGCTACTTTCAAGAGCTTCACATGATTTGTTTACAACACAACAAACTGTAATCATTCACAACCTGTCATTTCCAATTACTATAAACACTTCTTAAGAAACTATTTGCATATCAGGAAATGAGTTATTAGAAAAGATAAAAAAAACTGGTAGATATAGCAACTTAGCTCTAGATAATCATTGCACAGTAATAAGCTTTAGTGAGGCAACAATTAATGGGAACAGAAGAGAACAAAGAGACTTTATAGCTGGCAACTTTCCAGAAGAGGAAGACCCTCACGTTGATGTTATTCTTAGGTCGCTTTCGACTTTGTATAGCCCTCTAAATCCCATCATAATGCTTGTAGGAGCAGTAAACAGAAGGATGAAAACGAAAGATGGGCCGTCACAACCTAATTACGTGACCCACAAAACGTGAAGATACATGAGAGAATATTGCTTGGTGAAAGCATAGATTAAAGATTGAAGGACCAGACTAGTTCAACGATTAAAGGCCAAGAACTAAGCATTTGTGTCAACAATAGCATGTGCATGTTCCATTCCTAGTTGACAATGACTGCCGAGAAAGATTAGTAAAAGCATTTAGACAACCTAAGAAAGCACAACAGTGTCTTGGTACACCAAACAACCACCAATCATTATTGATTTTCGAAACAGTACCTAGGCCTAACAGTACTAATACAAAACAAAACTAGGTTTAAAATCTTTCTTGTCAAAAAAGTCATGTCTTCAAGAAACTATATGAAATCCAATCAGCACATCGAACTAAGAGAATGTCACGTTTGAATTTCCAGATTTGATTTTGATTGTAGTGGGCTAGTGCCAAGATCAAGTCCTTAGAAAATGATAAGACAAGATCAAGTCCTTGGAAATGTCAAGAAAGTTTTGAGAAAGCATGAGACCTGGAAGGACAAGAAAATGATAAGACTTTATTAACCGCTCATTTGCTCCCTCTCATTGTGCCTACCACCTTCAACCTACCGTATCTCTCTTAACACTTAAGGATGATATAGTCTGCGCATTTTTCCTGGGGGTCTACCAACAGCCTTAGTGAATACAGAGAAGGTGCAGGTCTTTCATGTACACTGTTGGATTAATCAAAAGCAGAACATAAACATTAAACATTACCAGCGGGTTTACAAGCTGTAGAGCTGGAAAGAAACAATAGTAACAATGGTACTGAAGATATGCACGATCGGGTTGCAGTGCATCAGCGTCTGATACTCCAATATATACTCCAAAAACAGATAGTTATTTTAGAATTTTCACAAATATTAAGAAAACTTATTAAATTTTGATTGTAAGTGCATTGTGAAAACAATTTTTCATAACTTTTAGTCGATATAAATTCAATAAACACTATTATTTTTTTTGAAACTTACAATTTTTCACTAAACCAAATATTGAAAATGTAAAAAAACTATCTTTTTGAAACAATTTTTTTCTAGAACATCCATCATTTAAAAACGGATGGAGTATTTAACAATGGTACTGAAGATATGCACGATCGAGTTGCAATGCATCAGCGTCTGACTAGCGAATACTCCAATATATATTTCTAGTTTTGGTTACTGTATAAACGAGGACAAGAGCATAAGAATATGCAAAATATCTTAGTATAGTTTCAAACAAGAAGCAACCCCGCCATGGAAGCAAAACCATTGTCCAAACTACCATATAAAAACAATCTTTTGAATAGGCCAGATAGATACGAGAAATGTGAGCTTCTATATTATAAGAATATCCTCATCAACTCCAGGACATATACTTGGAGAAGGAATCTAGAAGTCTTTGATGAGCAAAGAAAGAAGACGTGCCAGAGATCTTAAAACTTTCTTACACACAAAACAGGCACAGAACAATCAAATCACTAACAGCTACTTGTTTGCATTAGACAATGAGGCTGTGATAAGAATCTACAGATTTAACCATAAGAATGATACAAACTAACAAGGAGGGATCACTGAAGCAAAACTCAAAGTATTGTTATATATACATTTGTTCTCTTCTTTCCAAGTAACTAACAACTCATTTGACTCTCCAGTCTTGACTACCAAACGACAACGGTCTCTCACAACCACGAGTTTCTTTAGTCATCCACAGCCACACACAGAGTTTATCCACTCTTTATCCCCAATTCAGTGAAAGAAACAAAACAAAAAAAAAGTTTCAATCTTTCAACATTTCGTTTGCCAAAGTTCTAAACTTTAACAAGAAACAGAGTACTACCGCCATGCTTCTCAGAGGCCCAATCTCCACTCCTCCTCAACCTTCTCTCCGGTTAAGAGCCACCTCAAACGCAGCACAGCCATCATCACAAGCTGTGTTTCCGTCGGCGAGCTACTCGATTACCGACGAGGATCTCCACTCCAAAGGCTTCCTCCTCCGCCGCACCGCCGAAGGCCTGAACCTAGACCATCTCAACTCCGTCTTCGTCGCCGTGGGGTTCCCGCGGCGAGACCCCGCGAAGATCGAGGTCGCCCTGCGGCACACCGACGCGATGCTGTGGGTGGAGAGCGAGAAGACGCGGCGGCCGGTGGCGTTCGCGAGGGCGACGGGGGACGGAGTGTTCAACGCGATCATATGGGACGTGGTGGTGGATCCTTCGTACCAGGGCTCGGGGCTCGGGAAGGCGGTGATGGAGCGGCTAGTGGAGGATCTGCGGAGGAAAGGGATCTGCAACATCGCTCTGTATTCGGAGCCCCGGGTTCTCGGGTTTTACCGCCCGCTCGGGTTCGTTTCCGACCCGGATGGGATCCGAGGGATGGTGTATGTACGCAAACAGAGAAAATGAATAAACTTTTTTCTTCGATTTAACATTACAATGTGTCTCTGTAGTCACTACACTCTGTTTTTGGAAACAGAGAGCTAAGATAAAGTTTGAATCTTTGCGATACAATTGTGATAAAAGTTTGAATCTTTGTGTGATACAATTGTTTTAAGAAGTGGATTTGGCGTGGTGGAAGAAGGCGACGGAGCAGAGGATGGTGGTGATGAGAGCGAAGAAACCTAATCCGATCGTTAGTGAGATTCCGGCGACGATTAGATCCATTGCTGTCTGCACGCTTATTCCGATCATTCTCTTGCAGAATGTTTCTCTTGATTTTCTCTGCTACGGTTAAGATGTGGTCGAAGAAAGAAGAAGAAAAGCCTTTTGTTTGGACACGTATCACAACACGACCAGAGCTTATAGCGCAGTTTCAGACAGAACCCCTCGTGTGAATATACAACACGGACAATACTTTTTCTAGTCATATAGATAAATAGATAATACACGTGTACTATAGTTTTGAGATTACTAAACGAGACGTTCGTGTTATCTGGTCGTTTATTTTTATTGAAGTAGACTATGGTTGATTCCTACTTCGTTGGAAAGTTGCTTCGAGTTATAGGCATGATTTGAGGAAATTTTGGCAAGTTTCCGTCAGGGAAACGTAAGAGGATGTAACTACAGAAGTAGGCAATGGTGAAGTAATGATTAGTTTCTGTTTGATTTATTTTATCTCAATAACAACAACTGGTGCAGTGTGATACAATGAGAAGCTGAAAAAATACACCGAAAGAGGGAGTTTTATTGCTGGCTGACGCCTTGAGGTTACCCTTTTGTTATTTTCTTATCGACAAGAGCAGCATCTACGACAAAAAACGGAGGCAGATATACTCATTAGACATGGAATCTGTTGGAAATCATCGTCAAACTGCTGCAACATCAACTCATGATCCTCAAATCTGCAAACATGTGCTTCACTATTTGATCTATAAAAGACTGACTAACTAACTAACTAACTCTTTTTTCATGAATACTTTTGAATTCTTTCAAATCTCTAGACATTTGAGAGGAGCTCTAAAACAAGAGCTTATGCAGTTTCTTCAGTACCACGAACGAAATGGATTAGATTTGTTCCGGCAGAAACCACAATCAGAAAAGACATGTGAAATGGGTTCATAAGCACAAGCACATGTAATCAAGTATTTATCCAATTGTCGCACCATGTAATTTTTGTACTCGATAGATGTAGTAGAAACAACACCGACAAGGTCATTAGTCTTAGCACCAGACTGACTCACAAGTTTTCATCTTTTGTTAACTACTCTTGCGTCTCAATTGATTTTATGCATTTCAATTTCCCAAAGGCTAACCAATTCAAATAGATTCATATGAGAAAACAAAAACACGATTCTTTGTTCCTAAAAGATAATTAAGATAAAAGAAAATGTTCTTTTAAAGCCAAGCCATGTCAACATTAAATAATCAACATGGCAATGAACAAAAACTCATTGAAGAAATTTCATATAGCACCATGCTCGTGTAGTCTGAAGCATTAAACCAGCTTAAACAGACTATGATTTTCTTAGGTGCGATGCCAAAGGTACTTCACAGCACAAACTAGTTATAATTGACCCAAATTAAAAAACAAATCTCAGACTCTCCTCCAATGAACTCAAAAAGCTACAATAGTAGAGAAAAAAACTGATTTCAAAGAGAGAGAAAGCAGAGCAACTCAGAGAACTTTGAAGGTATGTAAATATAAGATCCACATGAAATTAAATTCAGAGGCTATTTTATATTCTCATCATCATGCCCTGCTTTACTTCTAACACAAGTTAAGCAAACCCATAAAACCTAACCCCACGAACCAGAAGACCAATATCTGAATAACTATTGGCCAATACGCATATTCTGGGAAGTTCCAAAGCTATTGAACATCCCAGATATAAGAAAGAGAAGCAAGTGCCAATATATAGCACCAAAAGAGTACCCTTTTCTCGATTTTGTTCCTTGGCATCTATATACTCAAAGATGCAAGGGGCTATAGGGTGCTGATACTATCTATCACAAGTAAACATACAAAGAAAAATCCAAACTTTCTGAGCACAAAACCAATAAATCAACAAACTTTGCTATATGATCCTAATGATATGACCACAATTCAATAAATGATAAATGACGAATCAGAAAATTTGTCGAGAATTTTGTTTGGTTGATGCTAGTCGCGGCTGTTTGGTTTAGGGATTTCATGGACAAGCATTTTATAACAAGACAACAACCATGTAGGTTAACAAGAACTGGGTTGGTTGGGCTTTTCTTTTTTTTTTTTTGGTAAAAACGATTGGGCTTTTCTATCGGCCCAAAGTGATTTTTGTTTTACTAACCACTCCCAAAGTAACACTTTATGCTATACTATGAAATATAAGACCACTAGGGTCGGCCCGCCCTACGGGCGGGAAGTTATAATAAAAACTATTTTTTATGATTTTTTATTGATTTATGAAGCATTTAAATCATTATAGAAAATGATATTATAAACAAACAAATAATGTAAAGAATTTTGAGATCATATTGTTATTTCTAATAGATATTTTCGGTTTGAACTAAAATGACAGTAACATTCATTAATTATTTTTTATTTTTAGAGAATACAAAATTAGCTCCATTAATATAAGGTTTCTTTGATTCTTTTACTTTGAGGCTGCGTTTAAAGCGTTATAAGTTATTCTATTCATTGGGTTTTAAATATACGACCAGAAAAGTTGTTGGTATAACAAAAGCCTTCCTTTAGTAACATTTGAACGATAAGGGAAACTGAAGTTTATAAATAAATAACTTGTATTTGGTGAAAAAAGTGACTTGTAAAAATTGAACGATGTTGGGAGTAAATAATTAAAAATTACATGTATACAAACGCATTGAGCCACTCTAAATATCATATAAATAATAGACAAATAGGCATGAAAGGATAACTTTCTCAGTTTAATCGAAGTACAACTGAAAAGACAATGAATTGTAGTGTTATACAGGAACTAAGAGATTAAACTATGACAATGGGTAAATAAACTAATCATAAATATGATCATAACCTTTTATATATTTCCACTGTAAACTCAGTACAGAAACTAATGAGCTGTTTCATTCAGACTTAGAAGTTGAACTGCTTGGCTTCTTCAACATTGTCTATTTGTTAGTCACAAAAAGGCTACAAAGTTTCCGAATCAAAATGATAATCAGTTAAAGAAACGATACTGAGTTTTCGTTATGGTTCCATATAGAATCTAAATCCCCTCTAACGAATTGGTCTGGCGACAAAAATTATGATAAAAGATTATCACTTCATACGATAAAAATAATAGGGAGATTAGAAACTCCTAGCTCAGACGACTAACTCCAATAATAGATTTGTTTGGAATATGATCTTACTGTACAAAGTGCACTAAAGATGAGAATATCAACTTGGCCTTTGGCTTCTACGCTAGGCTGGCAATTAATACAAAAAATATTTTTTTTTATTGAAACTTAACCAATTACAATATAAAGTTGCTGAGATAAAGACAGCCAAGATGACATAATTCATCTGAGACTCATACATCCGTTTCAAAAAGAAAAGGGAAACGCCTATATTACCCAGTAAAAGTAATTAGGCAAAGGGCCTGAGAAAGTGAGATATTTCTTGGAGAAAACTTGGCCGCAGCAGAGTTTAGCAGGGGAGGACATCGTAAGGGTTTCAGCTTTCCAGCTCATAGCTAAAGGAAAAAACAGAAAAGATAATTAATTTAACAATCCATGAGAGATGACAATAACAATTGAAAAGATTAGCCAGACACTAAAACAGAGAGTAGAGAAGCAGTAACCTTGAGGACCTGAGATGTCGTTAAAATGTAGGGCTTACTGGAACTAAAACTTGCAAGAGATTTGATCAGATTTCAGTGCCATGAGGTTGTCGAAAATGGATCGAGGTGAGATTAGAGGAGGAGGTTTATATAACATGAGGAGCAAAGGGAGGTGAAAGGATCTAGGTTCTCTCATTAAGATTGAATTAAAGGATGGAAGTAAATGAGGAGTAATGGGTGGGATTTGTCGAAAACGCAGAGGAGAGAAAGCGTCGTCAGATTATATTAGTGTTAGAGCATAGCAGAGTTTCTGGGCCGAAAACACAATCTGAACTTAAGCCCAATAACACTTAACAGACACAGACACGTGTCGTCTCCTTAGACTTCGAATTAGTGATGTGTCGTCCTACGTGTCAGCAGGAGAGAAAGAACCTTACTTTGTATATATAGATTTTGAAAACCTGCTGAAATTTTTAAATAATAATCAATATTTTACCCAAGAAATCAAGGGAAGCGGGGGTACATTCGTACAACATATCCCCTTCTTATTATTTGAGGAGCACTATTAGTAATGAACCTTGGCTTGATGTATGATTAACAAAAATGCCATTACTTATGTGGCAGTTCCATAGCCCTTCTCAGCCCACTTATTAAAATAGACATAATTTACTAGAGTATTTACAATAGAATGCCATTGGACATATTTGTTACATCATGGACTGTTACATATAAACAAAAAAATATTAATACGTTAATTTAGACGGACCAAACATAATTTAAATATAAACTGGACCGTTACATTATTTGTTTGGCTGTCATATATCGCTTAAATACTCTTTAAATATGATTAAAAATATCATTATGTTATATATTTTCTTTTCATTATGTTATATATGACTTTTATTTGATTCATAACTTCTAATATATATAACTTCTAATGTATATGACGTTAAATACCAACATAATATAATCCACTTCTATATATCTAAATTAATCATATAATATACTAACATATTATATATGAAAGTGAAGTTGTCATTTATAGATTTACATGTAGATAATACCAAGTCAAAATATATGCCTTATTAACTTGACCAGTAAAACCAGCCGTGTTAATATAATTGGTACTCGGTTAGGGGGAATCAGATTATTTACTGTAAACTAATTTGATTTTTAAAAAAATATATTTTCAATTGTTTTGATGAATCACTGTTGAAACAAATATATATTTTTCGTACTATAACCTTAATTTCTGAATCACTATTGAAACAAATAAATTTTCTTTAGTTTTATTATATTTTCATGATCAAAAAATATTTTTAAAACTATATTCCAAATTATCTTCTATACATATATCATTTACTTGACGATGATTTGAATATATATTTAGAACTTGAATAAACAGATATAATTGGTTTTATTTCTTAATTGATTGTACAATATTAAATTTAGTCTTTGCAATCCCTTAATTTAAGCCCCAAGATTTTTTTTTTAACTAAACAATCAACATAAATGGTGACAGATAAATAATTTTGACCATATGCATTAAATTATTGGATTCCTTAATATTGTCAAATCTCATAGAGTCATAGTTAATATTGTTACCTAGAGTCAAATCTCATAGTTGATATTTTTTCTTATTTGTTGATTTCTTAGTTATAATACTTTTCAATAAATTTGAATTATAAACTAAAAGTTAGGGATTATTAGGATTAAAATTTTGGGGATAGAATATTCGTTTTATTTCAAATCGAGATGGAACTAACCCTATCAGTTATCACTATATATACATGACTTGAACTAATATCTACGGTACCTTTTAGTGAATTTGCTAAACGTAAGTTTAGGTTTCTTACTGTTTAAAGTGAGCTCTAATGAGCTATAAGTTAAAACTATATTCCAAATTATCGTCTATACATATGTTATTTAGTTGACGATGATTTGAATATGTATTTATTGCTTGAATAAACAGATATGATTGGTTTAATCTCTTAACTGATTGTACAATATTAAATTTAGTCTTTACAATCCTTTAATTTAAGTTCCAATACTTTTTTTAACTAAGCAATCAACATAAATGGTGATAGACAAATAATTTTGATCATATAAATTATTGGATTCCTTAATATTATCAAATCTCATAGTTAATATTGTTTTCTAGAGTCAAAACTCATAGTTAATATTTTTTTCTATTTGTTGATTTCTTAGTTATAGTTATTTCAAAATTTTAAATTATAAACTAAAATTTTGGGATTATTAGGATTAAAATTTTGAGGATAGAATATTCGTTTTCCTTCAAATCGAGGTGGAATTAGCCCTATCAGTTATCACTATATATACATAACTTAAATTAATATCTACGGTACCACAACTTTCCTATCAGTTATCACTATATATACATGACTAGGGTAGTCAATTTCTCCTTGACACCTTCTTACAGTTTATACCAGACAACCAACCATCATTATAAGATTGACTTTATCTTTTTAGTATCTATTAACTAAAATTTATAATTTCTTTTAGTTTATTCATCCTGCGCAAGGCGCAGGTTACCACCTAGTTGGAATTAGTATTAGGTGTGGAAATATTGTGTATAGGTTTATCACCAACATGTAATTAACAAACACTAGAAACCAAGCGACGACTATTGGTCGTAAATCAGAGTATAAATCCAGTTGGTGTTTACTAATATACGAAGCTTGTTGGTATAATTGCATAAATAATCTTCCTTTTTTTTATACAAATGAAAAATTTTCACTACGTGAAAATGAAAATGTAGACAGGTGATTTGTATCCCAGGCATAAAAGACATTCTGAACCAGAAAAACCTAAGACATCCAACTTAAGTCCAAACTAGTCCAACAATGGACAAAGCGCCTAGAACTAACCAAAAATTTAAGATACAAATAACAACAATTGATCAAGAAAATATACATTTTAGTCTGTCGGCTAACTTGCAAGATAAATTGATTAGCTAAGGAAAACACCCACGGTTTCGATTAGATTAACCGGGGAATCCCACCAAAATTCAGATCAAGCAAAAAAGGAAACAAATTCCAGGAGATTAATTGGATAAAACAAGATGGAAAACAAATTAGGTTACTGAAAACGATGATGAATATTTCAAAATAACTTTTTTGAGAGAAAATAAGAGAGGATGTAATATAATATATCAGAAATTATAGTATCGCATAAATAATCCCAAAGACAATATTTTTCTTTCAATAAATGTAATCAGTTTTCTAGTCCTTCTATGTTTCATTATTTTTTCAAAAAAAAATAGACAAGAAGGAGCCCTCGTGTTTTGATCTCAAAACCCCACAAATCATGGTTAGGAGCCTAATGTCTGTCTTTTTGTAGTGCCCATTATAAGATTTTTTTTTAACCCATCCATTAGGAGATATCTCTGCGGTGTAGCGAGATTTTACTATACATGCATAACGGTTCACACCTTTACCTTCTCCAGTATTCTCACAACCTTGAAGTCGATATTATCAAATCGAAAAAGTAAGTGACACTCTGAACACGAGCACATTTACGTGACTAGTGATATGTTCATAATAAACATTGTACATGATGTATTACACCAAAAAAAACTGTACCATGCAATAATTAATACTACAATAATCTCTAAAAAATGTATTGCATATATATTGGTTCAGCTCGGTGCACCGACAATATGATAGAAAACACAAAATCAATAAACAAACATAATTATAGAAAGATTCTTCCAAAAATGACATGAAGCTTACACATTGACAACTTCAAAGTTTAAACCAAAACGTTTCGTTTGTCATGTTCTTGCCAGTTTTTTCCAATTGTTTACACTAGGAGATATATACTTTTTGTGATAAAAAATAATTGTTTGTGATCCATAACTGTCTTTTTGAATTTGCAAGTGCAATTCTCATGGGGCCGATCGGATTAGTCGATAGGGTTTATCAAAAAAAAAAAAAAAATTGCAAGCAATTTATTCCAGTTTGAAGTCTGAAGATATTATTTTAAGAGAAACGAAATTAGCTTAGAAGAGCAAGTGAAACGTTGTTTTCGAACCTATAGCGAAAGTTTTGCAAGGTCATTTATATGTTATGCCCGTCCTGTCACGCGTACATGTGATGAATGTTAAATCATAATTGTATAAGTTACCTCAACTTGAAATGTTCTTTTTTCCAAACTTAACTATAAGAACATGGAAAAGTTCTTTTGCTTATTCTCCTTAGCCATATAACGCTACACTACTAAATGACGTTAGGTTTAAATTGACAAGTTCAAAGTCTAACCATCCCATTTGAAATTTAGTAGAAGGTAGCTACCAAAGAATTATTCCTGATATTTATCTTAAACAAACTCCTAAAGTTAATTTGACTTATTAAACAATTTAACCCTGTTGCAATTAGAAACATTCATAACCTTCAATAAACAATCATACCAATTGCAGTCATGACTGCTATATAAACTGCTTGGTTGTTATTACAACATATTCAACAATAATTTGTTTAGCAAGGCTTAGAGAGTATAACAACTTTGTCAACATGGCCAATCCTAAATGGCCATCTCTACTTATGTTGGTCTTGGCTTTCTATACCATTGTTGCTCCTTCAAGTGCACAATATTATCCACCATCACCACCTCCTTATGGTTATAGTTCTCCATCGCCTCCACCATATGTCTATAATTTCCCTCCACTCCCACCATATGTTTACAAATCTCCTCCACCACCTCCATATGTCTATAGCTCTCCACCACCACCACCATATGTCTATAGTTCTCCACCGCCTCCTCCATATGTTTACAGCTCGCCACCACCACCTCCTTACGTTTACAGCTCTCCGCCGCCGCCTCCATATGTATACAAGTCTCCTCCACCACCTCCATACGTCTATAGCTCTCCGCCGCCGCCTCCATATGTATACAAGTCTCCTCCACCACCTCCATATGTCTATAGCTCTCCGCCACCACCCCTACAAGTCCCTCCACCACCCCCATACGTCTATAGCTCTCCGCCACCACCTCCATATGTCTACAAATCTCCTCCACCACCTCCATACGTCTACAGCTCTCCGCCACCACCTCCATATGTCTACAAGTCTCCTCCACCACCTCCATACGTCTATAGCTCTCCACCACCACCACCATATGTCTACAAGTCTCCTCCACCACCTCCTTATGTGTATAGCTCTCCACCACCGCCACCATATGTCTACAAGTCTCCTCCACCGCCTCCTTACGTCTATAGCTCTCCACCACCGCCACCATATGTCTATAGCTCTCCACCACCGCCACCATATGTCTATAAGTCTCCTCCACCACCTCCATACGTCTATAGCTCTCCACCACCGCCACCATATGTCTACAAGTCTCCTCCACCACCTCCATACGTCTATAGCTCTCCACCACCGCCTCCATATGTTTACAAGTCTCCTCCACCACCTCCATACGTCTATAGCTCTCCACCACCTCCACCATATGTCTACAAGTCTCCTCCACCACCTCCATACGTATATAGCTCTCCACCACCTCCTCCTTATGTCTACAAGTCTCCTCCACCACCTCCTTATGTTTATAGCTCTCCACCACCACCACCGTATGTCTATAAGTCTCCTCCACCACCTCCTTATGTCTACAGCTCCCCACCACCACCTCCATATGTTTACAAGTCTCCTCCACCACCTCCTTATGTCTACAGCTCCCCACCGCCTCCTCCATATGTTTACAAATCTCCTCCACCACCTCCCTACGTCTATAGCTCTCCACCACCTCCAAGCTATAGTTATAGCTATAGCTCACCCCCTCCACCGATATACTAACCATATATATCATATTGAAGTGAGTTTCAAAAGAAGCTTTTACGTAATAAGTTACGACCATGGTATCCACGGTTTTAAAATATATCACTTTCGAGACTTCAATATAAGACGAAATGTTATTTCGTTTGTACTTCTACTTTGTGCATTTTGAATTTGGGTTGTTGCTTCTGATGTTTGTTACTTATGCCTACTAAAAGGCCAGTGTATTGTCTTAATTTATAGCTATTGAATAAACTCAATTACCTTTTAATGAATGCGGTAAATATATTGGTTCATGTTTTTCAAGTTGTACGATAGAGCACATATATGAAATGATAGCTCAATTAATCGGCAGATCCAAAGAGGTTTGAAGTCAAAGTTGGCCAGATCATGGATTTTTTTTTTAACTTAAACATCAACTATAGAGCAAAATCGATTTAACCGATTATGGCCGCGCGAGTAAGACCAAAAATATATAGGAAACTAAAACGTGTAAAATTATTTGTATATCTTTGCTTCTAAACGAAAAGCTGGTAGAGAATTTGTTATCGTTTGTGTACATGCGTTATAGAGGTCATTACGAGGATTGATTGATTCACATTAACAAGATTATTATTATTCAACAAACGTCACTAGACTTTTAAGTTGTATATTTTAATGGACGTGTATGTATATAATTTCATCATTGTTATTCAAAGCCTGAGGAGGAAGCAGATCTTGATCTTTGTAATGTTGTTCATATGCTGAGAAAGTGTCAAGAGTAAGAAGCAACAACGTTGTGTAATGGAGAGAAACATATGTTGTTAGGGTCATTGCCACGAGACAACTGTTGTCTTCCTTTCCTCCCCTCTAATGCTTTTTTTGGAATAAACTATGTCTCTACACAAACCATTTCAAACATCACAAGACTCTTCGCCTCTCCTTTAGCAAAATGAAAGGCATGCCTCTCTAGTAACATCAGAACTCGCCTCCTAATTCAGACAAAGGAACTAGCTCTACTTGGCAACCGAATCTTTTCAATTCAGACAAAGGAACTAGCTCTACTTGGCAACCGAATTTTTTCAACACCATTCAAGATTCTAATGACGAGAATCTCAGTTTTGATGGACGGTCGAAACAGGAAGCCAGATGTGCTGTGCTATGCTTGCTTACATAAAAACATGAGCATTGAACAAAAAAAAAACATGAGCGCATGAATAGAAGCAAACATTGACGTTTAATGATTTGAGTCGAGTAGTGTTGACAAGAGCAATAAGGAACATGTGCAAAATAAAGATGATCAACTTCATCATTTACGAACAAGTGAAAGTTCATTGAAAAAAAAGAGAGTAGACGATGATATGAGACAAAGCTCTCTCTGTTATCCCATTTATTTCTCTAATATACAAGTGACTTATAAAACATAACAAGCTATACATGGATTTAAAACGAGACAGCAGAGGAACTAACAAGATCCTAGACCTAGAGGGTTTAAGAAGTTAAAAAAAATGCAAAGAAAATTAAAAGACACGTGACTGAACTCTCTTCATCTCCTCCACACTAAAAAAGCTGAAACCAAACGAATATTTACACTAAATCCATACCACTCAATCCCATTCTTGACCATCCTTTTCCACCAAAGTCCAGTCTCGAGCAGAAGCCATTAGAAACCAGACCTCTACACGATCCTTTTATTCTTCTTCTCCAGTCTATGGCATCTCAAAACTGGCACGAAGTTCCCAGCCTCTGCCTCAGATTCTGTGGCCTTACGCTTAGCAAATGCAGGATAAAGCAGCTCTTGATACTTCTCCAGGAACATAGTCCACTCCTCTTCACTCATATCCGAGAGCTTCACAAAGCTAGTGCTTGCTGGGATCTGTTCTTCTGCACTCCTGTGTCCAGACGATGCATACGTGCTCTCTGCTCTCCCTCCTTTATGCTTCTGATACTTCTGCCTCTTCTCACCAAGAAGAGTGCTTTTCAGAGACATTGAAAGCTTGGTAATCGCCTGCATTTTCTCTCTCTCATTCCCTTCCTTCTCGTCCTTGCCTTCTTCTTCCTCTGTTGTTTCTTCAACCCTAGGCAGATCACTATGATCTATAACTGTCTTTTTAAATCTGCTAGCAAGTTGTTCGAGTTGTAGCAGATAATTTTTTTATAAAAACGAAACTAACTTAGAAGAGCAAGTGAAAACCTATAGCAAAAGTTTTGCAAGGTCATTTATATGCTATGCCTGTCCTATCATGCGTACATGTGATGAATGTTAATTCATAATTGTATAAGTTACCTAAACTTGAAATGTTCTGTTTCAAACTTAACTATAAGAACATGGAAAAGTTCTTTTGCTTATGCTCCTTAGCCATATAACGCTACACTACTAAATGACGTTAGGTTTAAATTGACAAGTTCAAAGTCTAACCATCCCATTTGAAATTTAGTAGAAGGTAGCTACCAAAGAATTATTCCTGATTTTTATCTTAAACAAACTCCTAAAGTTAATTTGACTTATTAAACAATTTAACCCTGTTGCAATTAGAAACATTCATAACCTTCAATAAACAATCATACCAATTGCAGTGATGACTGCTATATAAACTGCTTGGTTGTTATTACAACATATTCAACAATAATTTGGTTAGCAAGGCTTAGAGAGTATAACAATTTTGTCAACATGGCCAATTCTAAATGGCCATCTCTACTTATGTTGGTCTTGGCTTTCTATACCATTGTTGCTCCTTCAAGTGCACAATATTCTCCACCATCACCACCTCCATATGTTTATAGTTCTCCATCGCTTCCACCATATGTCTATAATTTCCCTCCACTCCCACCATATGTTTACAAATATCTTCCACCATCTCCATATGTCTATAGCTCTCCACCACCACCACCACCACCACCACCATATGTCTATAGCTCTCCACCGCCTCCTCCATATGTTTACAGCTCGCCACCACCACCTCCTTACGTTTACAGCTCTCCACCACCACCTCCATATGTATACAAGTCTCCTCCACCACCTCCATACGTCTACAGCTCTCCACCACCACCTCCATATGTCTACAAGTCTTCTCCTCCACCTCCATACGTCTATAGCTCTCCCCCACCTCCACCATATGTCTACAAGTCTCCTCCACCACCTCCATACGTCTATAGCTCTCCGCCACCTCCACCATATGTCTACAAGTCTCCTCCACCACCTCCATACGTCTATAGCTCTCCGCCACCTCCACCATATGTCTACAAGTCTCCTCCACCACCTCCTTACGTCTATAGCTCTCCGCCACCACCACCATATGTCTACAAGTCTCCTCCACCACCTCCATACGTCTATAGCTCTCCGCCACCACCACCATATGTCTACAAGTCTCCTCCACCACCTCCATACGTCTATAGCTCTCCGTCACCACCACCTACCTCCTCCACCACCTCCATACGTCTATAGCTCTCCGCCACCACCACCATATCTACAAGTCTCCTCCACCACCTCCATACGTCTATAGCTCTCCGCCACCACCACCATATGTCTACAAGTCTCCTCCACCACCTCCTTACGTCTATAGCTCTCCACCCCCTCCACCATATGTCTACAAGTCTCCTCCACCACCTCCTTACGTCTATAGCTCTCCACCGCCTCCTCCATATGTTTACAAGTCTCCTCCACCACCTCCTTACATCTATAGCTCTCCACCACCTCCACCATATGTTTACAAGTCTCCTCCCCCACCACCTTACGTGTACAGTTCTCCTCCACCACCATCTTACATCTACAACTCTCCCCCACCTCCAAGCTATAGTTATAGCTATAGCTCACCCCCTCCACCGATATACTAACCATATATACATGATGAAGTGAGTTTCAACAGCAGCTTTTACATAATAAGTTACGACCATGGTATCCACGGTTTTAAAATATTTCACTTTCGAGTCCTCAATGTAGACGAAATTAATTTCGTTTGTACTTATACTTGGTGCATTTCGACTTTGGGTTGTTGCTTTTGATGTTTGTTACGCCTACTAAAAGGCCAGTGTATTGTCTTAATTTATTATTGAATAAACCCAATTACCTTTTAATGAATCCGGTCAGGTTCATATTTTTCAAGTTGTACGAGCACATATATGAAATTATAGCTCAATTAATCGGCAGACCCAAGATTTGAAGTCAAAGTTGGCCAGATCGTGGATTTTTTTTTAACTTAAACATCAACTAAGAGAAAAATTGATCTAACCTATTATGGCTGCGCGAGTAGACCAATAATATATATGAAACTTTTTATTTGCTAAAATGTAAATATCATATAGTGAAAAAAAGATTTTAAGTTTCAGCCATCTTGACAAAAAATAAATAAATAAACAAAATGGGCCATTGAAATTAGGGTGATTTTGCTGTATATTCATAAGGGAGGGAAAAAATAAGAATATAGCCATGCTACAGAAGCAAGCGATGGATGGAACAATTTGTACCAAAATCTGACTAAAATCTCCTTCTAAGCGCGTGCGCTTGATTTTGGCGCTCCACAGCAAAAAATTTAATACTATACTATGTACCATGTAGTATAGTCCAGACAAAGAAATCAACTAATTACGAGGTTATATTTCATCCATAAGATGACTATACTCTACATATTATAACATAGTATAGAATACTCGAAACAAATGCATAAACCATAACATTGTGCAATAATTTATTCTATACAATTTACAAATATCATATAATATAGGTAAATACAAACAAACAAACACAAATCTATATACTCTAAACTTAAATCTTAAACCCTAAACCTAAATTCTAAACCCTAAACCCAAACCATATCATAAACCCAAACTTCAAACCCAAATCCATATACCCTAAACCCAAATCCATATACCATAAACCCAAATTCTAAACCCAAATTCTAAACCCTAAATTCAAACCCTAAACCCTAACCACAAACCATATACCCTAAACCCAAACTCTAAACCCAAAATCTAAACTCTAAACCTATACCATAATTTGTTCTATACTATTTACAAATATCATATAGTATAGGCAAAAACAAAAAAACAAACACAAACCCATATACCCTAAATTCAAATCCTAAACCCTAAACCCAAATCCTAAACCCTAAACCCAAATCCTAAACCCTAAACCCAAACCAGAAACCCAAACCATATACCCTAAACTCAAATCCTAAACTCAAATCCTAAACCTTAAACCCAAATCCATATACCCTAAACCCAAATCCTCAATCCTGAACCAAAATTCTAAACCCTAAAATCAAACCCTAAACCCTAAACCCAAACCATATACCCTAAACACAAACTATAAATCCAAAACCTAAACTCTAAACCTATACCATAATTTGTTCTATACTATTTACAAATATCATATACTATAGCCAAAGACAAACAAATAAACACAAATCCATATATCATAAACCCAAATCCTAAATCTTAAACCAAAATTCAAAACCCTAAACTCAAACCCTAAACCCTAAACCCAAACCATATACCCTAAACCCAAATTATAAACCCAAAACCTAAACTTTAAATCCATACCATAATTTGCTCTATACTATTTACAAATATTATATAGTATAGGCAAAGACAAACAAACACAAATCCATATACCCTAAACTCAAATCCTAATCCCTAAACCCAAACCCTAAATCCTAAACCCAAACCCTAAACCCTAAACCCAAACCATATACCCTAAACCCAAACTCTAAATCCAAACCCTAGAGCGTAAACTCTAACCCATTATGTGGTTGACGAGTGTGTTATCTGCTGGTAGAAGAACCATATGAAACTACTTCGAACAATAAGAGAATCCCAATTGGCACACTCGTATATAATCAAACAGAGTTGTAGTCAGTTGACAGTTATGCATAACTAACATACTATACTGTACTATATAGAGTAAATAAATAGTATAGACAACTTAATACATAAAAACACCACAATGTAAATCAGTTATAGATTAAGAAAAAATGACACTGATGTCCTGCCTCGGCAAAGGAGAAGAAGGGGGTTTGGGAGGGGTGCCACGAAGGAGGGGAGGGGGAAAGGGGCCGTGAAGGAGGGGAAGGAGAGGGGAAAGAGGAGGAAACACTAAGAAATTATTTCTATTCTATGTTTATCAAATAGAATAGTACAATACAACGTGTACTGTTTATCTTCTCCAATGGTTCTGTGTATTCTCTGTTTCTTAATTTTCACGGTGGGATGGCTTCAAAAATGATGAGATAGACTCTGCAATCTAACATGACTTACTTTGATTCCTTCGTTTCAATCTATGCAAACTTCGTCACGAAACTAAACGTTTCATGATTTGTGATGAAAAAAAAAAAAAAAAAAAAAGAAGAAGCGCGTGTGTGACTTGAGAATATGTGAGGATATTTCTGTATATATTGTAGAAAATATATGATATATCTAGCATATGCCTTGTAATGGTTATAGGGTTAATTTTTTTCCAATAATGGTTATGTCTCCAAATTTCCCTTGAAATTACTACCTACAAGGATGAATATTATCTCAGCCACAGCACCGTGAGCTTATGAAAATGCTTACTAAACTTCCTAGCTGAATGATATGATGTTTCTCATCTCTTTATCAATACCATAAAAGATAGATGCAGGCGAGATCGATATCTGATTATGCATTAAGTTATTAATTATTTGTATATGATTATGCAATACCATATATAGAAAACTAAAACGTGTAAAATTATTTGTATATCTTTGCTTCTAAACGATAAGTTGGTAGATAATTTGTTATTGTTTTGTAAAGCGTCACAAGGCTTTCCAGTCGTATATTTAATGGACACTAGATTTTGATCCGTGCTTTGAAAACGTGGAACTATTCTTTGTTTACAAATTTATTAATCAGTATGTTTGTTCTCTAATGTATTTAGGTATGGTTGATCGATTTTGGTTCAATTCCAGTTTTTCTTTTTGGTTTTGCTTCGGTTATCGTTCACTTGTTGTTGGTTGAACCGTTAGGTTATTTATTATTATGAATTAAGATTTTGTTCCAGTTTGATTTTTTTTATTTTTTATTTGATTCAGATAATAATGTTGAAAACTCGTCTGTTGTACGTCGGTATAAAAAGTAATAAGATAATCTATGTTTTTAGATAGTTCAGTTTATAAATATTATTTTTTTGCTTTTTTATTTTTGATTTGGTTCAGATAATAATGTTGAAAACTCGTCTGTTGTACGTCGGTATAAAAAGTAATAAGATAATCCATGTTTTTAGATAGTTCGGTTTATAAATAGTATTTTAGAACATTTGATATTTATAAAACTAAATATAATTAATATTTTTAGGTACATATATTATATTTTGGATAGTTTGATTTTCGGTTTAACTCTGATTTGGTTTCAGCATATCTTTTACAAAGATCAAATATTTAAGAATGTTGATTTGGTTTTGGTTTCGTTTTTTTGTTTGGATTCATAGAAAATCTTTGTGAAAATGAAACCACAACGAATGGACATTTAAAACCTTTATCATAATCTTAATTTTAAAAAGTAATTTTTAATTTATTATGTGTTTTAATTTTTGATAGTCTAATATAGAGTTGGAGAGTAATATCGTACCCAAAAAACTGATCCAGAACTGGTCCAAAATTAGGGTATCGAACCTGATTGCACAAGACCTAATCCGAACAGGTCTATTTTAAAAACCCCAAAAATCAATATCAAACTCGAGTGCACCAAAAACCAATGAATTAGTTATAATTATATTTATAGTAATATTTCAAAATTAAAAATAAATGTGTTATTTTATGTATTTATGGATAAAACGGATGCTTTGGATACAAAATATCCATATCAGATTGTATCCATGGTTACCTTTGGATAAAATATTAGAGTTGAATCATATCTACTTAGAATTTTGGGTAAATTTGTGCAGTTTAGATATAAATATTAGAGTCAGAAATATTGTTAGTCAAAAAAATTGAGTTCTCCATGACCATACAGCTACTGGCCTGAGACAAGTCTACTGAAGCTTCACTATCTAAATGAAAATACCGTAATAAGTTTACCAAAGTGTGTACTAAATTTAGTACTCCAATTCTCCAAACCTCAACCATAGAACCAGTGAACACAAGTAGGAACTGAGCACGAGCTCCTCAAAACCAAATTTATAACACAGAAATGTAGTTGCAAGGCGTGATTTGGTAATACGCCAATTTGTCCACTATTATTAGATAAAAAGTGGCGGAATCCTTTCGAAACCACTGAACTTGAATGAGACCAATCACAGAAAAAAAATTCATTATATCCTTTTTTTACAGCATGAAGAAAAGAGTGGTCGTCAAAACCAAACTGTAAATCAAACTCGTTATTCCAATATCCTCTAGATACGATATTTCAATGTTGAAATCGTATAAGGGTTAAGGGGAGTCAAATGAGATCTCTCAGGGACTTTAGGCGAGATCCCATAACCCCTTGTGTTTTGAGCAATGAACCCAAATTTGAAAAAACAATCAATTCCATTATTCCTATCTACCAGATCAATAAAAAATACAAAATCATTGTATGTTTAACATATGCGCAAATTCAGCTTTGATTCTATTTCTCAAAACCATTGTGATAACCTGAAACAATCCTCAAAACTAACTTCTTAATATTTTCCAAAAATTAGAAGAATCATATCTGGATGATTTGATGAAAAAATCTAAAAATGTGAATGGGATCCCTTTTATCGCAAATGATTCTCAGATCTTTGAGTGTTCCACGATTATTGAGCTCAAAACTCCATGATTTAGCTCATCTACTTCTGAAACCTCTTTGATTAATTGTATTGATCTCGTGAATTTGTCGTTTCTTTATTTCTTCTTGAAAGTAGCTCTCGTTGTCGCCGTTTAGAGTTTACCATCAAATAAGACAATATGTGATTGGTTAGTCTACTTTGATTTAGCTAAATATTATCAGTAAATACATTTTTTAAAAATAATTAAAATTGGTAACCATAAATGTAGGAGTGCTCGTTTAGGAAAAAAATATATTGAATTGGTTGTTACAAATAATTTTCATAATTTATTAATCTAAATTTAAATACAATGGCATTCATATGTAAATATTTGCAAAATCCAAGGGAATGTCAAAAATCAGCATACTGTTTTAATTGTATTGATGTGTATGTATATAATTTCATCATTATTATTCAAATCCTGAGGAGGAAGCAGATCTTGATCTTTGTAATGTTGTTCATATGCTGAGAAAGAGTCAAGAGTAAGAAGCCACAACATTGTGCAATGGAGAGAAACATATGTGTTGTTAGGCTCACTGCCACGAGACAACTGTTGTCTTCTTTCCTTCTCCTATAATGCTTTTTTATTGGAATAATCTATGTCTGTCTTCATTATAAAAATGAAACTAGAACTCATCATCATGATCAAAGCCTGACCTTTGTAGACTAATTGATTATAGCCTCTCCCCTATCAAACTCCTAGCCTCTACACAAACCCTTTCAACATCACTAGACTCTTCGCCTCTCCTTAAGCAAAATGAGTAAAAACATCAGCATTGAACAAAAAAAAAAGAGCATAAATAGAAGCAAACATTGACCTTTAAAGATTTGAGTGAGTAGTGTTGACAAGAGCAATAAGGAACATGTGCAAAATGAAGATGATCAACTTCACCATTTACGAACAAGTGAAAGTTCATTGAAAAAAAAAAAGAGTAGACGATGATATGAAACAAAGCTCTCTCTATTAACCCATTTACTTCTCTAATCTACAAGTGAATTATAAAACATAAGAGGCGCTATACATGGATTTAAAACGAGACAGCAGAGAAACTAACAAGATCCTAGACCTAGAGGGTTTAAGAAGTTAAAAAAAATATGCAAAGAAAATTAAAAGACACGTGACTGAAGAACTCTCTTCATCTCCGCCACACTAAAAGTTGAAACCAACGAATATTTACACTAAATCCATACCACTCAATTCCTTCTTGACCATCTTTTTCCACCGAGACTAGTCTCAAGCAAGAGCCCTTAGCAACAAGACTTTACACGATCCTTATTCTTCTTCTTCTTCAGTCTCCAACATCTCAAAACTGACACGAAGTTCCTAGCCTCTGCCTCAGATTCTGTCCTAGAGTTATGGCCTTACGCTTAGCAAATGCAGGATAAAGCAGCTCCTGATACTTCTCCAGGAACACAGTCCACTCCTCTTCACTCATATCCGAGAGCTTCACAAAGCTTGTGCTTGCTGAGTTCTGTTCTTCTGCACTCCTGTGTCCAGACGACGCATATGCGCTCTCTGCTCTCCCTCCTGGATGCTTCTGATACTTCTGGCTCTTCTCACCAAGAAGAGTGCTTTTGAGAGACATTGAAAGCTTGGTAATCGCCTGCATTTTCTCTCTCTCATTGCCTTCCTTCTCCTCCTTTCCTTCTTCTTCCTCTGTTGTTTCTTCCACCTTTGGCAGATGACTATGATCTATAACTGTCTTTTTAAATTTGCTAGCAAGTTGTTCGAGTTTGTAGCAGATATTATTTACGAAACTAACTTATAAAAGCAAGTGAAAACCTATAGCAAAAGTTTTGCAAGGTCATTTATACGTTATGTCTGTCCTATCATGCGTACATGTGATGAATGTTAATTCATAATTGTATAAGTTACCTAAACTTGAAATGTTCTGTTTCAAACTTAACTATAAGAACATGGAAATTTCTTTTGCTTATGCTCCTTTGCCATCTAACGCTACACTACTAAATGACGTTAGGTTTAAATTGACAAGTTCAAAGTCTAACCATCCCATTTGAAATTTAGTAAAAGGTAGCTACTAAAGAATTCTTCCTGCTTTTTTATCTTAAACAAACTCTGAAGTTATTTTGACTTATTAAACAATTTAACCCTGTTGCAATTAGAAACATTCATATCCTTCAATAAACAATCATACCAATTGCAGTGATGACTACTATATAAAGTGCTTGGTTGTTATTACAACATATTCAACAATAATTTGGTTAGAAAGGCTTAGAGAGCATAACAGTTTTGTCAACATGGCCAATCCTAATTGGCCATCTCTACTTATGTTGGTCTTGGCTTTGTATACCATCGTTGCTACTTCAAGTGCACAATATTCTCCACCATCACCACCACCATATGTCTATAATTCTCCTCCGTTTCCACCATATGTTTACAAATCTCCTCCACCACCTCCATATGTCTATAGCACTCCACCACCACCTCCTTACGTGTATAGTTCTCCACCACCCCCACCATATGTATACAAGTCTCCTCCACCACCTCCTTACGTCTACAGTTCTCCACCACCACCACCATATGTATACAAGTCTCCTCCACCACCTCCATATGTCTCTCCACCACCACCACCACCATATATATACAAGTCTCCTCCACCACCTCCATACGTCTATAGCTCTCCACCACCACCACCATATGTTTACAGCTCTCCACCACCACCTCCTTATGTGTATAGCTCTCCACCACCACCACCATATGTCTACAAGTCTCCTCCACCACCTCCTTACGTCTATAGCTCTCCACCACCACCACCATATGTCTACAAGTCTCCTCCACCACCTCCATACGTCTATAGCTCTCCACCACCACCACCATATGTATACAAGTCTCCTCCACCACCTCCATATGTCTATACCTCTCCGCCACCTCCACCTTATGTTTACAAGTCTCCTCCACCTCCTCCATATGTCTATAGCTCTCCACCACCGCCACCATATGTCTACAAGTCTCCTCCACCACCTCCTTACGTCTATAGCTCTCCACCACCCCCACCATATGTCTACAAGTCTCCTCCACCACCTCCATACGTCTATAGCTCTCCACCACCACCACCACCACCACCACCGTATGTGTACAAGTCTCCTCCACCACCTCCATATTTATATAGCTCTCCACCACCTCCTCCATATGTTTACAAGTCTCCTCCACCACCTCCTTACGTCTACAGCTCCCCACCGCCTCCTCCATATATTTACAAGTCTCCTCCACCACCACCTTACGTATACAGTTCTCCTCCACCACCATCTTACATCTACAACTCTCCCCCACCTCCAAGCTATAGTTATAGCTATAGCTCACCCCCTCCACCGATATACTAACCATATATACATGATGAAGTGAGTTTCAACAGAAGCTTTTACATAATAAGTTACGACCATGGTATCCACGCTTTTAAAATATTTCACTTTCGAGTCCTCAATGTAGACGAAATTAATTTCGTTTGTACTTATACTTTGTGCATTTCGACTTTGGGTTGTTGCTTTTGATGTTTGTTATGCATGCCTACTAAAAGGCCAGTGTATTGTCTTAATTTATAACTATTGAATAAACTAATTAATTACCTTTTAATGAATTGAGTAAATATATTGGTTCATATTATTCAAGTAGTACAAGTTGAAATTAAAGCTCAATTAACCGGCAGACCTAAAGAGATTTGAAGTCAAAAGTTGGCTAGATCCTGGACTTAAACATCAACTGTATATGTTGTCCAAAAAAAACAAAAAAAAAACATCAGCTATATATAGGGAAAAGATCGATTAACATATTATGGCCGTGCGAGTAGACCAATAAGATTATTTGTATATCTTTGCTTCTAAACGAAAAGTTGGTACAAAATTTGTTATCGTTAGTGTACATACGTTGTAAAGGTCAATATAAAGATTTGATTGATTCACATTACCAACCAAGAAGATTATTATTAGTATTCAATCGACGTCACAAGACAATTTCAAGTTATATATAATTTTCATTATTATTCAAAGCCTGAGGAAGGAAGCAGATCTTGATCTTTGTAATATGTACAGATGCGGAGAAAGAGTCGAGAGTAAGAAGCAACAACGACATTGTGTCATGGAGAGAAACATATGTTGTTAGGGTCACTGCTACGAGTCCACGACACTAATATTGTCATCTTCTTCATTCACTCTCATCATGCTCAATGTTTTTTTTTTTTTTTGGGAAAACAACTGTGTATATCTTCATGATTAAAATGGAACTGGAACTTTTCATCATGATCAAAATGAACCTCGTCGGAGATAATTAACTTCACTGTCCACAAACATATGAAACGTAGACGATGATATGAAACAAAGCTTTTTATCCCATTTTATTTTTCTAATCTACGAGTGACTTATAAAACATAAGAGGGGGCTATACATGGCTCTAAACGAGACAGCAGAAACCAACAAGAACCTAGAGAGGGCTTAAGAAAATTTTTAAAAATGCAAAGAAAATTAAAAGAGACGTGACTTAACTACTCTCGAGTCTCCTCCACACTAAAAGCTGAAATCAACGGATATTTACACTAAATCCATTACCACTCCCTGACCATATTTTTTCCACCAAGTCTAGTCTCAAGCAAGAGCCCTTGGTAACAAGACTCTACAAGATCCTTTATTCTTCTTCTTCCTCAAAACTGACACGAAGTTCCCATCCTCTGCCTCAGATTCTGTCCTAAAGTTATGGCCTTACGCTTAGCAAATGCTGGATAAAGCAGCTCCTGATACTTCTCAAGGAACACAGTCCACTCCTCTTCACTCATAACCGAGAGCTTCACAAAGCTAGTGCTTGCTGGGATCTGTTCTTCTGCACTCCTGTGTCCAGACGACGCATACGCGCTCTCTGCTCTCCCTCCTGGATGCTTCTGATACTTCTGGCTCTTCTCACCTAGAAGAGTGCTTTTCAAAGACATTGAAAGCTTGGTAATCGCCTGCATTTTCTCTACCTTCTCCTTGCCTTCT
Organism: Raphanus sativus; assembly: GCF_000801105.2. Classification (NCBI taxonomy): domain Eukaryota; kingdom Viridiplantae; phylum Streptophyta; class Magnoliopsida; order Brassicales; family Brassicaceae; genus Raphanus; species Raphanus sativus. The sequence continues at coordinate 4,884,710 of NC_079518.1, read as the reverse complement.
TCTTCTTCTTCTTCCTCCTCTTCATCATCTTCTTCCTCTTCTTCCACCTTTGGCAGATGACTACGAGCGTTTCCAAGAGCGAACAACGCTTCCTCACAGTCTAAATCAAACTGGAACTCAACATCACCACCACCACCACCCAAGTCTGATCTCGGAGACTCAGCGTCCTTCTCTCCTATCAAACTCATAGCCTCAAGACAAACCACTTCAATCTCACTAGGCTCCTCGTCTCCAGGACGAACCTCTCTCGTCATCATCTCCCCAATCTCAGCCAAACACAACCCATACGCAGCAGCTTCCTTCAGCAAAACAGTGCACAGAACCAGAACACGCAGACTCCCTTCACGCACCATAGGAAGCTCCCTCCTCAGCATCTCACAATCCTCAAAAGGATCAAGACTCGCTATGTACTTCACCTCCTCTTCAGAGAACGGTATCGACGCCTGAGGCCAGTGTATCCACTCGAAGTAAGGGTCCTCCATCGTCTCCGGCAAGGAAAGACCGTGATCAATCGGAATCAACTCCACTTGTCCAAACATCCCAAGCTTCCTAACCAGAAGATTCCCCGAGTGCCTATCCGTATTCAAGATCCTAACATCAAGAATCCCAACACGGTGCACAGCAGAAACAGGGAAGCTAGACGTCCCATGCTCGCTAGCATCGTAATCATGAGATACAAACTGCTGCAAGGAAGCGATCTTGCTCACAAGCATCTTCTCCATACGCTTGCTGCTCCCCCCTTTCACACCACCGTTGACATTGAATACAGAATGAGAGATCTTGACAAGAGCAGTGGGAGGAACTCTGGCGAATCCATCCTTATCAAGGAGATAAGCCGCCACTTCTCTGTACCCCGTTTCCCCTACACGCACCGAGCGTTTCAAACCAGGCTGTCCAAGCGCCTTACCAACAAAGCCTTTAGGATTGTTAGGAGCAAAAGGCTCCTCATCGGTCGGTTTCACAATCGCAACGCTCTCCCCACGGACGTTCTTGAAGAAGTAAACACCTCCAAGGCCGCTGTGTACAGCAACCGGCTCAACACCTCTCTTCAACGCCTTTGTGATATCTTTAGCCATCTGCCTCAAACAAACCGAGTTCCCGAGAATCTCAACGGAACCGCTCTCGTCTCTACCACCCTGCTGATGAAGCTCACCACCCCTCATCGGTGAAAGACAAGGAGTCGATGAGCTCCTGTGAAAACTGTTCCTAGTCAGAAGCAGAGGAGAGTCGTTCCTCACAGCCGTTAGATCGTTCTTAAGCACCAGATCACCAAAGGTCAACGAGCTTTCATCCGTGGGGAAATGAAGAGCGACCTGGAGCTTCCTTTTCACCGTGTGCGCGTTGTCGCTACGGTCAAGCTCCAACCCTAGAACACAACCAGTCTCCGTCTGAACAAAAACACGCCTGCGACTGCGACCAACCACGGGAGAGGACTTCATTCCTAATCCTCCTACCTTGTTAAACTCCCCGGACAAGGAGGGACTCTTTAAAACCGAAACAGCCATTTGTGTTTGGATAGGACTGTCGAGCTTGCGTGACATGAGCCTTGGCTACAAAAAAAAAAAAGATTGATCCTTTCTTCCTCGGCTAGATCCCCAAAACAGCACCAAATCAAATCAAAGAATGAATTAGACTTCACGAAGTGATTCCATAGTTACAACAACAAATCTGCAGAGTAACACACGATAAAGATCAGAACTTTAAGCTTAATCTCAGCATAGATCTCCAAATAGTAACAGCATACATGAACATAGCTATCTCTAACTAACTTCTCAGATTCATTGCTTAAAAATGTAACCTTTATAAGAGAAAGACTCTACGCGCCGGCGAGGGGGGGAATGAATGTCGAGATAATGAGCTAACCGAGGAGGAAGAGATCAAAAATACAGTAGAGGAGCAAAAAACAAAATCAACTCGGTCCGAGTCGACTCAGGGAGGTCTCTCTCTCTCTCGCTTGAAGCTGTTTTTTTTTTGTTTCTATCTCTCTCTCTCGTTCTTGTCACTTGCACAGACATTTAACCTCTTCCCACAGCTTAACCCGAGGGTTAAAAACTAACCATGGTTAAATGGCCTTAAAGGCCCCAGGAGACTATATAAGAAAATTAAAATTTAAGATAAGATCGCAGCCGTTGATCTTCTGGGAATAATGTTGGCGAAATGAGGAACGTACGATGGGGAGCACCGGCCTTGGAAAGGACTAAGAAACAACGGAAGATGATGACGTGGGAATAAGGATTAGAGCTTTGACGTGGCTTGGTCAAACTTGATTTTTACCCCCTCTCAGGACCAGTTTTTTTTTAGTTTCCTAAATTTGGAGTTTTTTTTTCTTTTTGTCATAAAGACAACAAGTGTGTGATCGATACCGACATCTCTAAATTACGTTTTGACGTATTCTCCAAGTGATTTTGACGTATCTCTTTAATGCAGTATCATCGGGATAGTTTAGAACAAGATCATAATCTTGAAGTAAGCCTTCACTCAAAAAAAAAAGGATCATAATCTTGAAGTAAGCCTTCACTCTCTAGCTAAAGCTGCTCTTGCTTCTTTTGTATCTGGTCTTATAGACCAAGACTTGGTTCCCGTTTAGTAAGAAATATAAGCTTGTTGTCCAAAAAAAAAAAAAATCTTGTCGCTTTAAAAGTTAGAAACACAATGATCTAATACTTCATGATTAGAGATTAGACAACTGTATTATTCTAATTATAAATCACTAAAAGCAAATTTGTCTTTGATTTTCGCATTTTTGTAACCATGTTTGATTTGCAATTCCAAAATGTGTGTGTCTTCGACTTCGTTACTGCACTTTGATTAAAACACACCCTTCCCTTATGCTGTTGGATTTAAAATAACATGCTTGCATTGAATATTTAGGTCACGAGTTGAATCTTGGGTGAGGAAAGGTTGTTGTATATGTGAAGTGAACATGTCATTTGAATAAACATGCAATGGGTGATGTATGTATCCACACATCTTTTTAGATGCATACCACCATGCATGTTTTGTACTTTTTTGTCAACTAGAAATGAAAATTTGGTAGATGAGTAAAGCTTCTCCATTGTGATTTTCACATAATATGCTGGTTAAATAAAATGACTTACTGTAACTAGTGGAATAGGAGTAAACGTGGCACAAAAAACAAAATTATTTTTTTTTTATTGAAAAGAAAAACAAAATTATTGTGTTTTAGCAGTTGAAAAGATTCATTTTACGGTTGAAAAACTATGGCTAGAGTCTCTATTGTGATTTAAATCGTGATTGACCACTATATGTGTTTTAAATGACAAGAATTGTCGGTGCTACAAAAGTTCTAGGGATTAAGTCTTGACTATGAGTCGAGATTTCTAAGACTGAGTGAATTGACCTGCAAGAAAATTGATTTGCAAAAAGATTCAAATACCCCATTTGCGATTACATTGAAGGTTGTGTATAAACACCGTATTGTTTATTGTACATGTATTAAAAAATTGAAATTGAAATTTTGATCATTGTATTAGGTACTAGAATAAAATGTCGTTCTCTATCACTCATTCAAACCCCTTTTACACAACATTCAAAATTCTTAAGATATGAATTTCAAAGATATCTGTAAACATATATTACACATCAGAATAAAGGAGTCGCTGCCACAAATTATCCCAATATTAATTAAATACCCAACCATAAATATGAACACCAAATATTTTAAACCACCAATGTTATTTTTAGCATCATGTTTAGGCACGATGTGGTAGAGGTGCAGAGCGGCAACGGCTGGGATAGATATTTTCCGAAATCCACTACAATGTTTGTTTATGCGTCTGCAGGCGTATTATATACTCCCTCTATTTTTTAAAGATACATATTTTAGACTTTTCACATATATTAAGATAATCACATCAAAAATGCATTGATTTTTGTGAATAACAATTTTCCATAACCTTTAACCAATAAAAATCCAATAAACACAATTAATTTTTTTGAAGTTAACAGATTTTCATTAAATAATACATTGAAAAAGTAAAAAATATATCTTTTTAAAACAAATTTTTTTCCTAGAACATGGATCTTTAAAAAACAGAGAGAGTGTATTATTTCTAAAAGCTGAATCTTCACTTGTTTTAATCTCAATGAATATGACGATTACTAAAACTGTTATACACATGAAGAAAATAAATAAAAATCAATCTCCACCATTATCTACAACCATTAAAAGTTATAATTGATGTTAGTGTATATATGGGACAAGTACCCAATCGATATTAGTTTTTAGAAGATACTAAAATAAAATAGTTAATCCATTCAACCAAGAGGAGAAGACAAGGTCGTGCAGGCGACTAAATGCAGAGGACTGGTGATTGGTGAATGTGAGGCTGATTCAGTGGCTAGTTGAGCTATACGACGATCTTATCCCCTCACGTGTCACTATCTCGTGCTCAAAGTCTAATACTGCAAACTCGTTTATATACATTATTACTTGACTGGTTATGCTATTTTTCTTGTTTAATCAAAATTATTAATTGTAACAAAGTTCAAGTTGACAAAGAAAAACAAAGTTCAAAAATTAAAATCATGATAAATGATGAACTGTGGTTAAGGGATGAAATGAGTTGAATATATATATACAAACCATGGGTTTTGGGCTCTAGATTTTGTCCTTTTCATATAGATTGGTATCTAATTAATAAATTAGTATGATTCTATCAGGAAAAATGCAGTTTCAAATACTCTTTAAAAATGCAGCAGCAACGGCTATCTGAATGGATATAGTAAGAAAAGAATATGAGTAAATTAGTTAAATGGATAATTATGTAAATATCAAGCTGGTAAAGAAAATTTAAGAAATTGTCAAAGGACCAAATCAAATTCTTTTTCTTTTTGTTTAACTGTTACAGCTCGAGATATTTTTCTGATCATGATTGCTTTTGCTTGTAGATGATTTATCACTAGACACTTTTTTGTCACTTTATCACTAGACACTTACAATTAAAAATAGGCCAGAAAAAAATTAGCTTATCTCATAACAGTTAAGTAAAAGACAAATTATCTAAATTCGTTTTTTAAATGATCTAAATCCGTCTAAAGTTAACTAACACTTGGTTTACTTCCATTTATATTTTGTTAAGTAAGTATTCACTTTACTTTGTCATTGAATACAAGTATTCTGAAAATACTGTGCATCGTTTTCTGTGTGATATTCAGCTTATAAAATGTCAGAATAAATATTTTATTTTGAAACTTAAAATGTCAGAATAAATATTTATTAGAGAAAAATATTCACTCTTCACCTTGGAAAAGGAAGGTGTTGGCGACAGTTATTACTTTTTTTTTTTTTTGATAACTCCGGTATCTGGGCGGCCACATTCCCAACTATCCCCCAAAGGGGGTCCAGCGCCCCAACGGAATAGATGTTAAATCCGTTGTGGCCAAGGCTCGAACCCGGGTGACGGACAGTACAACGGTACCTCCTTTACCACCAAGCTACAAGCACTTGGTTGACCGTTATTACTTTTTTACTGATACCGTTATTAACTTAGGAATTCATTTAAACTATTCGTCATTTTTCAGTATGCACTATACAAAAAATACATAAACATATAAAACGAAGATGCATGTATTGTAACGAATAAATACTTGACACAAGATAATGTATCTATTGATGATGCGTCAGCTGTATATGTAACGGTTCCCCTAGTTTCTTGATGAAACCATGTGGAATATTTTCTTTTCCGAATTATCTAGTGATCTTCTTTTGTTTTCTACTTTTGTTCTGTATATCTTTATTAAAAATGTTTTGCTTTTGTAAAAAAAAACAGTAACCCAATACAAATAAATTAGACTTATTCTTGGGTTCACTCCCTAGGGTGAACCTTTAGGTTCACCAACCAATAGAAATCAAGTATTTTTTATTTAATATCTTTTTAAAAGGAAACAAAATCTTGTTAAATTATATTATGTTTTAAAAATAAATAACTAAAAATAAATAAAAATAGTAATAATTGAAAAAAAGATTTTTTAAATTTTTTTTAAAACTATGATTCATCCAAACGGTTTAGAGTTTACCCAAGGGTTCCGGATTTCCCAAGGGTTTAGGGTTTAGTATTTAGGGTTTAGGGTTTAGTATTTTGGGTTTTAGAGTTTTTATTAAAAAAAAATTTTGTAACTACATCTGTTTTTATTTATTTTTAGCTATTTATTTGAGAACATAATATAATTTAACAATGTTTTGTTTCCTTTTTAAAATATATTAAATATGAAATACTTGAATCCTATTGGTTGGTGAACCTAAAGGTTCACCTTAGGGGGTGAACCCAAGAATAACTCAATAAATTATGACTTTGTCTTGGATTCACTTCCTAAAGTGAACCTTTAGGTTCACCAACCAATAGGAATTAGTTATTTTAGATTGATTATCTTTTGAAAAAAAAAACAAAATAATTGTTAAGTTATATTATGTTTTAAAATAAAAAAGTAAAAATAAATAAAAGTAATAGTAATTGTATAAATGTATTTAAAACTATATATAAATTAGAATTTATCTAAAGGTTTAAGATTTAGAATTAAAAAATTCAGTGTTTTTATGATTTAGAGTTTGATATTTATGAATTAGAATTTTATGATTTATCCAAGGGTTTAGGGGTTACCCAAGGGTTTAGGGGTTATGATTAGGGTTTAGGGTATAGTTTTTTTGCTGGCGGATTTAAAATTATTTTTCAAAAATTTTCGGTTTTCGTTAATTACTATTTTTATTTATTTTACATTTATTTTAAAAATATAATGCAATTTGATAATTATTTTGTTTTTTTTTTAAAGATACTCAATCTAAGATAACAAGTTTTTATTGGTTGGTGAACCTAAAGAATAACTCATAAATTATTAGAAAAGAGAAACTGTTCGTTTCTATATGAGCCTTTCTCAAAAAAAAACAGTAATATAGGAAGGAAAAATAGAATTGATCCTTTCTTCTTGTCTGATAGATTTTTCTCTATGGGCGGGACTATCTGTTGGCTGGCCAGCCTTCTTTTCTGTTACTTGCGCACGCACGGAGCAACAAATCAGCCCTCCAATATTTTTCATTTCTTTTTAACAGTATCCATCACAATACATATTTGAATATACAATATATTAGTCAGTACAGCTTATCTTTTTTTTTGGTAACACATACTCATTCAATTAAACTAGAAAAAGTCTCAGACCCAAGTTAGTCCACCAACAGGTTTGAAACAAGAGAAAACGAAGACGAAAGGATTTTCTTCGTGAGACAGTCAGCTTCCTCGTTGGAAGACTGGAGGGTTTGATTGATGTCGTGTTTATGTAGTATAAAGCAATGTAAGAATTTTACACAGCATAATTTCACTCAAAAAGTTATATATATTAATTAAGGATACATATATAGTGGCTAAAGGGTTTTTCTTGTAGTATGTTTATGTTATTTTCATGTAGTTTGTTTGAAAATAACAGTAACAAGAAAAATTATATAAAATTTTGTGGCCAAAATTAAAAAAGAAAGAAAATAGTAAAATTATATAAATTATGCACCATAATTTCACCAGTGTATATATGGTGGCTAAACATCGCTGCTTCTTATTATACGTAAATGATCAATCTTATATTAAGTTTTTTTTAAACCAATATATTAAGCATTTTATGTCGATCAATATATGGAGAGTCCACTCATGCGGCAAAGTAACCAAGGTTGCAGTTGTAAATGGGATTAAGAGTCAGATCGAGACTGTTCCTTCTCACCGCCGTTGGATCTTCTCGTTGGTACAGGCCACTGAAATCACAAACCACATGGCCAATTAATAAAAATATATACGCTGATAAAAAAAAGAGAAGCAATTCCATCTCTTTATTGTATAGTTGTGGATTTCTACTTATAAGCTAAACACAAACCCTAAATATGAAAATACATTCACCATCATCGCCTACATTAACGAAGTACCAATACTAAGAGTTGGATATCTATATATTTGACATTAGGGCAAAAACAACAAAACTTTTAAAAGATAAAAATGAAACACTACCGTTACCCCATATTTAGGAAAGGAGATGCCTGATGAGAGATCATGTAAGGATGTAACTGCGGTTGCGGCTGAGGCGGTACATGGTGGCTGCGGTTTTGCTGGTCTGATTGGTTTTGATGTGTCCTTAGTATACTCTCCCTTTCCTTTATCTACCGATTTCACAGACCAAAAAACGTTAATCAACTAAATCTACGTATTGAATCACAATCAATGTTGGCACAGTACTATGATAAGAGCAAGCATGTATGTACTACTGTATATATAGCACCAAATACATAGTAATCAGTAATTATTTTAGTTTCCAATTTTGATTAAGTAATTAGTTTCAATAATCAATTAAGGGAATATTATTCCTTAGTATTGTTACATAATTTTCCTTGTAGTATGTTATTTTCAAACAAACTACGAGACTAGGTTACATATTTTCATAATGCTCTTTCTTACTTAATAAAACTCAAAGAATATGATGTACTTGCTCAAATAAACCTACTAGCTACTGTATGTGCATCGTGCTTATATATAGACCATGATTACGAGAAGACAGTTCAAGTTCAAATCTAGGAGACAACCTTAATACTAAACGGACAAAGCCCACCTACATGTGTGCACATATGCTCATGATTATACCAATCAAATGAAACAACTATTTTTTCCTTTTTAAAAGAGTTGGTGCCGAAAGTTGAGCAGTGGTAGTTTAATGTAGATGTTGAAGTGGAGCAGAACAGTGGAACTTAAATAGTAAAACAGTTGTGAAACAGTAAAAATGCAACATACAATGATTACCTGTTTGGCAAGCATGCTGTTTTCCTCCTGTATTTCTTTCTCCTGTCATTTTTACAAAATGAAACAATTCTCAGGATCGCAGAGGTTCTCTCTACATCTATATGTAATTAAACACTAATATATTAACCTATACAAATATAGATATAAGCATATAAACCGAATATATATATATGAACCATATGTTTTGTATTTAACTGAAAGATTTAAACGGTAACATAAGTCACACACATACACAGGACTTGAGAAATGAAATTGTTTTAACGTGTACCTTTCTTTGGAGGTGGTTGAGGGACTCGTGCATTAGTTGATTCTGCATACAATTGAGTCCAAATTGTATTCATTCATTATGAGACAAACTCTATACAATATATAATTAGGCATATATATATCTTCACAAACTCAAAGACAAAATAGAGATATTTGCGTTTGTATGTGCTTATTTACATACTTTTCTGGAGCGAATATGTTTAAGAGAAGTGTCAAGCTGTTGCTCCAGATTCTGTAGCTCCTTTATGCTGATTGATTCTAAATCTTCTCCCAGATAATGCCTATGATTAATCCATACCATCCTCTTTTTTGTCAATTCCCAATGTTTAACTAATACAATAAACTATTATTCACACATATTAATTCCTAAATTCTATAAGTACCTTTGGTTCCTCTCCAAAAGCTCAATCTTAGCCTTAAGCCTGCTATATTCCATTGACCAGTTCGTTTTTGCCTACGCAAGTACTTTTCAGTATGTTTTTTTTTGGTCAAAATTAATTTTCAGTATGTAAACAGTGCATCTATTATGTTAAGAAAACACATTCAAGATATTGTACATAAATATATGTTTGATAGAGTCTTGGAGATCATTAAACATACATTGACGTGGGAGTCTGGAGCTTTTAGCTGTTTCTCGGCGTAAGAGTACCTCTCGTAGCGTTCCAGTACCTTCTCCATGCTATCATTAGGCTTAGGGTTAGTGTAGATTCATTCACCCAAAAAGTTGCCGTATTAAATTAGTATATGCGCAATTCTAGATATAATTTATTAACCACTAATAGTTGGCACACTCAACTATTTACTCAGCTTATCAGAAGAGCACATTTGTCTAAGATGCAACTATTAAGTTATTAAATCACAGTATCCAATACGTACACACACACATACACTACATCGTATAGTTTACCTAATAGTTAGCGATGCAATTAAACATTAACTTTTATTTTGGAAAAGATATAATCCCTGGTTTTGTGCTTTAACCCTAGAAACTATCTTACATCCACAGTTTCTCTACATTAAAACCCGTTAAATCACTAACCCTACACCAAAGACGTGAAGCGTCCTATATGTCCCAGTTTTGAGTTCCCAATTCTTTTTTTTTTTAACTCTGGATAATTATGCTATTATAAACTATGTTTTGATATATGTTTTTAAAAATAAATTTGTTATTAGATATTTATGTATGAAACGACATAACATAATAAGTATCTAATAGTTTGTCCTTTATGAAGAAAAAACAGCTGTTGTAGTTAAGTTTTGACCATCGGTAGAATAGAATGATCTCTTTTACATTGATCCCCAGAGGTCAAAGACCCCCTATACTAGATGTCACTTCCCTAGTTCTAGTTAATTTGCAAAAAAAAAAGTCTGAACATTTTCCCTCTAATTATAATATTAACTTTAGTATTTTAAATATTTTTTTGTGCAAGGTTAATAAAAAAGACGAAAACTATACAACCTTTTGTAACTTAAAACTATACAACCTTTATACAACAATACTGAAAGATTTAGTTTCTTTCATACTACTATGAGCTACTGGAAGATATTTCAGCAGAAGGATAGCTTTCAAAATTTGAAGGCAAAAATCACTTTAGCCTAGATCAACATAACGTTGGTTATGATTAAATTACTTAACTCTCTATTTGAGACAAAAAGATCTAATACATATTTAAATTAAAGAAGATATACAGTGAAGAATTCTTGTAAATCCATGTCGCGACCAGTAGAAGTAGATCTTGTTCTTGGGTTCACTTCACGTATTCACCTTATTATGCCCTAAATTTTTGTTTTCTTCTGATATAAGCAAATATGCTATAATGGTTTAACTTTGGTAAAATCAATCCGTAGATCCAAATAATTAAATACAAAATTTGTGAGAATTGTCATAAAGACAGATAAGAAGATACCAAGAAAAGGCCTAAAGATGAACAAAAACTATTAATTAGGGCAAACAAAGGCACACTAAAACAATTAAAGAGGGAAATATGCAGTTACCAAGATTCAGACGAGTACTCGAACAGTTTCCCCTTATGGGAGAAGACAATAAGGGAAACCTCAGCATCACAAAGAACCGAGATCTCATGTGCTTTCTTTAAAAGACCAGCTCTTCTTTTCGAGAATGTCACTTGTCTATTGATCTTGTTCTCTATCCTCTTCATTTCAACCCTACCCCTTCCCATTTCTCGTAGAATATATAAATTATATAAAAGATGTCCAAAAAGAGAAGGAAACAAACAAGCCCCAGTAATAAATAGAAACTAGAATAGAGACATGACGATGAGCTTGATCTAATTAGGAAAGTTTTTCTTCTTTCCCTTCTGATGATAATAACAATGTGAAAGAGTCTTTCTTTATTTAAGGAGAAGATATTATGGAAAGAGCGGTTTTCAGGAAACCTAAAGCTGGTTTTGGACAATGTAAAAACAAGAGTAGTTTACTAGGTTTTGCTGTCGACATCTCATTGGTCTGACTGGACTTCCATTGGCTAATGCGAGTCTATTCATTTCTCGCATTGTATTATTTACTATTAGTGAACACAAGTAAAACTAAAAGCACAGTAGTTGGGTTATATCGACATCTCTTGACGTGAAAATGGGATAGCTAGACAAGTGAAATAAGCACGGACCACGGTGCTATCCCAAGTGTCACTGTTAGATTTGGGTTTATTATGGGCTTCCAACTTAAAACCAATTGGCAATTAGTGGATTGGCCCTAACCCTTTATATATTACTTGATGTCCCTTAGAATTCCCGATGTGGGATGTAATATCCCTAATACCCCTCCTCGAGATGATGGCTCTTATCGGCCAGAAATCTCGGAACTTTAAGACAGTTATACTCGGTCGAGCGAGTTAATTACGACCTATAAACCCGGTCGGGAAGGGTTAACTACGACCTATAAACCCGGTCGGGTAGGGTTAATATTAATTAGGGGTTTAGGGTATTTTAGGATCTGGGCTCTGATACCATATTAGATTCGGGTTAATTATGGGCTTCCAACTTAAAACCAATTGGCAATTAGTGGATTGGCCCTAACCCTTTATATAGTAGTAGAATAATTCTTATATTTCCGATGTGGGATGTTTCTCATCAATACCCTCCCTCACGCTCAGACATCTAGGTCTAAAGCGTGGACAATTGTGGGAATAACATCCACAGAGGGTCCAACACCGGTGTAGTAGTAGTTGTAGTAAATTAGGTCAAAGGATCTTATCGCTCTGATACCATGTTAGATTCAGGTTTATTATGGGCTTCCAACTTAAAACCAATTGGCAATTAGTGGATTGGCCCTAACCCTTTATATATTACTTGATGTCCCTTAGAATTCCCGATGTGGGATGTAATATCCCTAATAGTCACCTTCGCTTTGCATTGACGGCGGAGATTTGCTCTGTAAATGTAAATAAGTACTTATAGAGTTTTTAATTGCTCGGCGGTAACAGTAGTGAAGTACGTAATAGATGTTTCTTGGCAGAGTTGAACACCAATTGACAATTGTGTATTATGTTGAGTCAATAGATATTCACGTTATATTTTTGGAAACATAAGAAGAAAATTGATTATCAATTCTGGTAAAATCATGAAGCAAAATATTGATTAACCTATCATTTTTATCAACTTGGGAGACTGTTTATAATTAAGTATATATGTGTGTGTGCGGATTTTAACATGTTATCTAATGGCCTTTGTTATCAATATGTATATATAATTATATATACATATATGTCTTATCACAGACCCAAAATATAACTTATATAACACAATTTACGCATGTGCTATGCAGATTTATAGCGGAATGAAGGATCGAATGAGATACGAGAGAATAAATGTTGTAGGGTTTTTCATTTGTTTATAACAATACATATATGGAAATGGGAATAAATTTCGACTTCTTCCTTTGGGCCTTTTTATATATATCGCAAAGCCCTTTTCTCAAAAAAAAAAAAAAAAAAAAAAAAAAAAAAAAAAAAAACTAAAAGAATCTAAATCTCGTGCTCTTGGCGACAGCATCCGCTGATCTCCACTATCGAGATCTTTCTTACATATGAATACTCTCCTTTGTCCATTATGTATCTTCTATGTGTGTGAAAAGTTGCAACTTACAGTGACAAAAAAAAGGTTGCAACTTCTCAACTTGGGTCTTTTTTCTCTTCGTACTTTTGAGTTTTTTTGGTATTACTAAAATCTAGACAAAAATTAAAATGTAAGTATAGATCAAGCGTGACTATTATATTTAACATTACATAATTCGTAGACAGCTCAGTGTTGTCAAGTTGCAAATGATGATAGTGGGTCTATTGTACGAGAGGCAGACTTAATCCACTCCAAAATGTAATAATAGTTTTGAGGATGAAAAATATGTTCAAACCTTTTTGTACCATAAAAGAATGAAAAATGATGGTAACAACACTCAAGATTTGGGTAGGCATATATATCGTATCTAATAAGTTGCATTTCTCATAGATCAACCGATCGAGTGAAACGAGGGATTTCGAATGTCTATGTGAGAAATGTATATGATTATACAAAAGATCTAGAATGCATATGAAACAAAAGGAGATTAAAGAGGATATACAGGTAGGAAAAACCTAATGGAAAATTCATTTCTTCGACATAAATAATTTTATTAATATGGCATATTTTTTGTATGATTACTAGATATAATTCTTTTTATTAGAAAATGTATCAAAATAAAATCAACAAATAACATACGAAATTCAGAGCAGGACCAGATAATGTTCCGCTCGGCCCAACACTCAAAAACAATCTCTAAGGTTATGAGATCCTATAACCGGTTTGGTTTAGTTTTTGTTATCCGGTTTGGAATAAAAACCAATTCATCAAACATATCAACATGATTTTTTAAACGGTAGTTTAGCTATCTCGACGAGGATTCGGTTCAAGGACTGAGGCCGAGAAAAGAACGGTGCATGATCGGCTCCTTTGAGCTGAAACACTTGTTCAGATGGGTTTAATTTGATAATTGCCTCCTGAAGAGGAACCGGTACAGCGTAATCCTCCATGGTTTTTACGTAGAACCGTCGAATAGAGCCGTAGTTTTTCTCCGACAGGTGAAGTTTTTCACCAATCGGTGCGAATGGAAACGGCCTCATGGATACCGATGACAATGCGAGGTCCTACACCAAAAATCCAGATAAATTAAGTAATCAAACTGGACTGTTATGGCTCGGTTTAGAATTACCTTTGGTGGGCTCTTGTTAAAGATAAAATCTCTAAGCAAAGATCTGTCGTAGTCAACGGCAGTTGGAGCGTTCTTTTTGCCATTGGCATACAGAAACATATGAGCTTGTTGCATCAGATCATTTGATCCCAGCTGAAAAAGGAATTAATTGAACCAATGAGCGCAATTGAAAAAGCATATTATAAGCAATGAATTTTTCATTCACCAGAAATTTTTGAATAGTCGGTTTGTAAAATCACCAATGTAATATTTTGGACGTGAATATTCATTCATGAAAAGATAATTTTCGGTTTGTAAAATCATCAATGTAATATTTTTTATAATTTGTAATAATATAATAAATTAATGTAACGAGCGGAAGATCTAGTCAAATGAAAAAGGTACCGGTTGGTTAAAGAGATGGAGAGTGCTTTGACCATTAGCCAACATAACAGCAGAGATAAAAACAGCTTTGGAGATTTTAGTAGGAAACATTTCCATCGCATAAGACATACAAGCCCCTCCAAAATCATGCCCCACCAAAATGACCTGTAATTAATTATGGTCTTAAAACATTATAAACTGTTGTAATTCCATCACAAATGGTCAAAAGACTAAGTCGAACCTTCTCGTTGGGTTTGAGGGATTCCAGAAAGTGGAGGAGAGGCTTGGAGTAGTGAGCGAGGCTTGCGATGGTGTTGGGGTCAGTAGAGCTAACACCTGAACCGGTCAAGTCAACAGCATCTACTTGGAAACCATGTTTCTCTAAGAGAGTTATGGTTCTGTACCAACACCAAGCCCCAAATCCTCCACCATGGACTAGCACGAACCTCTTCGTCTCTGAAGCTTCCATCTTCTTCGGCTCCTGTTACACATACACATATATCACTCTCAATGTCACAAGACATAGATAAGCTACTATTGTTCAAAAGCCATTTTTGTGTGTTTACATATTTTATTAAAATGATATTTAATGTTTACAACAATGTAAAAAAGCAATGTAAAATATAAACGTAAAAGAAGAAAAATTACTCAATTTATTTGCAATTTTGTAAAATTATAGAATAATTTCATTTAAAATGATAGAAGTAGTGGCTTATTCTAATTTAAAAATACGAATATCTATGAGAATTTTCTATGTAAACGAATAAGATAATACGTAAACGCAAAACGCAAACACATGTACCTCAAAATAAGCATGCACGTATTCATTAGTTTTCCATTAATTAGTAAAAGGCTTGCCTTGTCTAGGAGCTGGTTAGGCTTGATAACTGGATTGACACTAGACTTTCGCCTAGAGCTAGAGGTTCTTACGAATCCACAAGTCGATTTCTTGGGACTCTGGACGGGTGAGACAGGTCCTGAGCCGCCACTTGAGCTGGTAGACCGTCTGAAAGTAGGAGGAGCAACGTAGTTGCTGTTACGAGGGGTTTGGTTGAAAAGGAGATTAGTGGCTGCCAAAGTTTGCTCCTGAATAATATGAGAGTTTTTATCATGATCTTGATGATGTCTCTCTCTTATCTTCTTTTTTGGTTTGATTACACCTTTCTTGGAAGACGAAGTGGAGGATGAGCCAGAGCAGGAGAGCGATAGGCGACGCATGTATTTCCTGGTGTTACTTGCTCTTCCTTTGCCACGGCCGGCCGAGGATTTTGTGGGACGTTGTTCTTCCTCGTGGGAGATGCATGTGAACGAGTTCCCCATTTTTTTTTCTGAATCTTCTGTGTTAGTTTCTCCTCGAAAAGACTAAAAATGTTTATAGATGCATATATCACTACATGTTCTAATGTTTGTTCGTGCTTGCCTCTGTTGGAGAAATGTAACAGTTGAGACCTTCACGTCGTGAAAAAGGTCTTTGCATCACACTTTCAGGTTGCTGGGTTCTCAAACTATTAAATATTTGACTTGGTATTAATGAAAATATCTGAGAATATTAGTTGTTCTCAAAAGTTAGATTATTTTATTTTTATTTTTTGACATATAATAAGACAAGAACCTTTTTTTATACTAATTCATTATAATATTACAAATTAAGAGAAATGTTGTTTACACATAAACTGTAACCCACAATTCTCTCTATGTGTCTTATCTAAAGCATTAATAAACTTTTAATTAAACCACTTGATATAACTTAATTATGAACGATTTATGTACATGATTTGGTGGCCAAGATGGAGACATGTATAATGGAGAAACATGGAGGGCACATCCTTCGAGCATTATATATTATAAGGTAAAATACATTTGTGTATTGATTGTTATTCTCCTTCATCAATTCATGACCTGGCCTTATATATCTTCAGCATGTCTAAAAGGTTCTAAAATATTTTTAATTTCAGGGAAGAATTTTTGTTTCTCCGCAGTCATTGGTCTAGCCTCTTTTCGAAATATACACCTAATGTTTCTCTTTTCTAATAGAACTAACTTCAGTAGTGGTTGTCGCTATGACGAAACCATTACATGCAGGCAATAAGAGTCATTCTTATATTAGACAATGTATAGATGCTGGCATGCAAGCAATATGTGGTTGGAGGCAAATTGAAATGGTGATACGATAGAATTAACTTTCCACCTTTAGTATAACAAGAGGTACTCTTTGCTTCCTTGTTTTCAGAGTGGTCCTCATTTTTGCTTTAAGTTTTCTTTTGATAGAGTTAGATTTTAATCTTTTTACTCACTTTGGTATCTTGCTTCGCAGGCACAAGGAGCGTACATGCCAAACCATCCATTTATGAACATGCTCTTAAAATGCTCTTTTTCTTTGTACATAACAAGGTGATATTTTAGGAGAAGAACCGTGCACACCATATACTGTATGTATATATATAATTTTATATTTGCTTAAACTTTGGTGCATTTAAAATTAAATGTGGCAAGAGGTTACATAATTAGTTTAACATAAACACTCTAGAATAATGGATAGAGATCCATTTAATTTGGTGATATTACTTGCCGAGGCCCAGTATCGAGAACGGCCTAAGATGATCCATTAAGAAAGCTGGATAATAATCAATGGATTGGAGGCCCAACGTCAGAAATACGAGAAGAAACGATTGAGATCATTTTTTCAGGAGCAAAGTGAAGAGGGGAAGAAGCTTCGACGGCTAAGTGCCTAAGTTATGGATAACTACAACTGCATGCAGCTGGCTTGATGTCTTCAGTGTTCTCAATGTCTGAAAGAGGAGATCCTGTTGATAATATTTCTTTCAACTGTCGAAAAGATCGCATCCGGAGATCTGAATGATCCATGATGGATAGTATCGTCCCATGAATCCAAGACAGAGACCTCCTGATAGAGTGAGCACTAACAAACAATCAGGTAAGAGTTTTGTGTGTTCGGAATTACTCCAAGGAAATGTTGAGTCATAGATCTTACTAATAACAAACTTTGACAGTGGATAAATGGATATTTACGTTTGCTCCATTGGCAGAGAACGAGAAGGTGAGATTTTCCAAGAAGTTACCATTCCATAGTGGTGATGCCAAAGATGATGATAAAGAGATGCCTGCATTGTATTGTCTTGGACCAGATGACCCAATAAACTGAAGCAAGGGCACCAAGAGGTGGATCCAAGCAACCCCTACTGAATCATACATCCACTGGAGGTTTGAACATCAACATGCTTTATTCCAAACGCGAAGAATGTCTTTGAGCCCCAACCCGCCCTCTCCTTTTAGACTTGTCACTGTTTCCCAAGCAACACAGGGCAACCTGCCTACTTCCAAAGATCCTTTCCATAGGTAAGCAGAGCACATGGGTCTTTGCTCACAGCATTAAGTTTGTATGATAGCACATTCATTGCTAATCCATAAATATATTAAACTTAGGGGACCTCCTTGGCGGATGCCTCTTGTACCGTGAAAATAGCCATGGAGGCAGCCACTGATACCAAGGGGATATGCTGAAGTGGAGATACATTCTCTGATCCACGCAATGAAGATAAGGTGGAGGTCAAGAGCAGAGAGGCAAGCTACCACAAAGTCCAAGCTAAGAGAGTCAAACGCCTTTTGGCTATGTCAACTTTTAAGGTAAGCTGTTTATGCCCTTTAGAAGCTAGTAGTACATTTTATAACAGAAGGCGACCCATAATGAAGGCTGACTTGTTAGGAGGAATGATTGAAGGGATTAGAGGTTTTATCTTGGAAACAAGTAGTTTTGAGATAACCTTGTAGATAGTGTTACAACAAAAAAGTTGGCCTGGAAACTTGGGAATAAGTGTTAGAATAGTTGAATTCATCCCTTGATGGCATACTGATAGATGTCAAAAACCTTTTGATTGCTGTAGTAACCTCAAGGCCCAAAATAGACCAAGAGCAACTAACTATAGAATTTAGATGTAAGACTATCCGGATCAGGGTTCTTATTCGGATTTTTAAGTTGAACTATGTTTAACAATTTTATTATTTTACAATACACATCCTTTTTAACTCAAATAAACATTTGGTTAGATTACATGTCTTCAAAACACATCATCCTATATCTAACAAATTTTAATATCAAATATCTAATTGGATTTTTGCAAGTTAAACAAATCCCTCCTCGATCAAAAAGATCTTTCTAAGTTTTTTGAGAACAAAAAAAAGAAGAAAATCTATTATCTACCCCCACCACAAAAAAAAGGAAAGGGAAAAAATGTTAGTTTGCCTTATCTTGGGTCATGTGTTAGTACTACTAGGTTGGGTTTGGTGAATAAGGCCCGTCACAATATAATATATAAATGAAATATATTCAGAGAGATAAGAAAGAAAAAAAACACATTGTGGCGGCAAAGTTTTCGTTGAGTTTAGGTCAGAAGAGGCTCTTTGTGTGTTCTCCGACGGCGTCAGGAACAATGGTACGGTACATAGAACACACAAATATTGGTCGTTATCAGGTCAGATCTGAGAATCTAATGTTGTTTTTTTTTTTCGTCTTTGTGAATATCGCAGTGCGAAACAATTGATGAGAAGAAGAGGAAGAAGGAAGAAAAGGTATGCCCTTTTTGTGAGCTTCTTCTTTATCAATCACGGTTAGGGTTTAGCGTGGGGGTTATGTTGCTCTTGTAGAGCTTGATTATGAGAACATTAAATCCTTAGAAAGTGATGCCCTTGGCGCTCAGGATTTAGATGTTTTGTTTTCTCTTAGATCTACACTAAACCCGAAGGGATAAACTTTTCTAAATTACAGGCTAGAGAAAAGGAGTTGAAAAAGCTTAAAGCTTTGGAGAAAGCAAAGAAGAAGCAGGAAGAGGAAGCAAAGAAGAAGCTTGAAGAAGTCAAGGTAATCTCTCTCTCTCTCTCTCTTGAGTATTATGCTTGAATTAAAAAAAACTGAGGATCTTGTTTTTTTGTTTTGTTCTTCTTCACATGATGGTGTAGGCAAAAGAGGCGAATCATGGTACCAATGCCAGCCCAAAGAAGAAGAGTCCCAAACGGGATGATGCATCAGAAGAGAATCCTGAGGATTTTGTAGACCCTGAAACTCCTCTTGGTGAGAGGAAAAGGCTCTCCTCGCAGATGGCTAAACAGTACAGCCCTGCTGCCGTAGAGAAATCGTATGTTTGTTGCAGAGATTTTTTTTATTTTTTTATTTACATCATCAACTAACTCATCCCACCAATAATTTTTTGCTTACATCATCATCTCTGATTTTTCTCTCAGATGGTATGCTTGGTGGGAGAAAGGTGACCTCTTTAAGGCCGATGCTAAGAGTTCCAAGCCACCCTTTACCATTGTATAGCGCCCATTGTTCAACCCTGAATATTATTTACTTACTTTCTTTCTTTTATGTGTGCTTATCATATTGATTCTTCTCCAGGTTCTTCCTCCTCCAAATGTGACTGGAGACTTGCATCTTGGCCATGCCCTAACAGTTGCTATTGAGGTTTCCTTTTAACACTTTTTGCCTCTCTCTCTCTCTCCCTCTATTGTTCCTTGTGTGATGCTCACACGTCTTGAAAAATTTGCTGATGCAGGATACCATTATTCGCTGGAAGAGAATGTCTGGGTATAATGCTCTGTGGGTGCCCGGGATGGACCATGCTGGTATAGCTACGCAGGTTTAAGAAAAAAAAAACAACATCCTTGTTCAAAGCTTCTTTTGCCCCAGTTGTAGAATTTTGTTTTAAAATATGTTTTTTCTTCCTTTTTGCACATGGATTCTTCTAGACTGTGGTTGAGAAAAAACTTGCCCGTGATGAAAAGTTGACCAGGCAGGACCTTACCCGCGAAGGATTCTTGAATGAAGTAAGTTAGAATAATTTTTTTTTTTTAAATACGCCTCTTGAATCATTTTTTCCATTGTTTGAAAAATTCGTTCATGGAAAAAAAAAGGTGTGGAAGTGGAAGGACGAACATACCTGCACGATTCTTAAACAACTACGACGTCTAGGAGCTTCTCTTGATTGGTCTCGTGAGGTAAGCTCTCTGACCTTTGTTTGACTGATGTCTAATTTTACTTCATCTGTCCCCTCTGGCCTATTCATCTAACCGATGTGTTGTTGTTGTTGTTGTTGTAGTGTTTTACAATGGACGAGCAAACATCAAAAGCTGTTACCGAGACCTTTGTACGTTTATTCGAGGAAGGGCTTATCTATAGGTATGTTTTTTTCTAAAGTTTTGAGAAAAAATAAAACACAGGAGGAAATAGTACATTTAACTGACCATGACTTGTGCAGGGACATTCGGCTTGTTCATTGGGATTGTCATTTGAAAACAGCTGTTTCTGACGATGAGGTAAGTCAGTAGAATATATATGTGTCCTATCTTTGTTTTTTTTTTTTTTTTTTTTTTTTAATGCGGAGTGTGTCTATTATCGTATCTGATAGGTTGAGTATATGGATATCAAAGAAAAGACGCTACTAAATGTACCTGGGTATGAGAAGCCAGTAGAATTTGGTCTTCTTACTTCATTTGCTTACCCTCTGGAGGGAGGTTTGGGCGAGGAGGTTGTGGTTGCCACCACAAGGGTGGAAACAATGCTGGGGGATACTGCCATTGCGATTCATCCCGATGATGCAAGATACAAGCATCTTCATGGGAAATTTGCTGTGCACCCATTTAATGGACGCAGGTTACCAATTATCTGTGATGGAACGCTTGTTGATCCAGATTTTGGTACCGGTTGTGTTAAGGTATGTATTTTTGGATGTGTTATGTTTCTGGTTGGCTCCCCCCCCCCCCCCCCCCCTTGGCATCTAAATAAAGTGTGTTTCTTCTTCTTGTAAGATTACTCCTGCCCATGACCCCAATGATTGTGAGTTGGGAAAGCGCCACAACCTTGAATTTATTAACATATTCACTGATGATGGAAAGATCAACACAAAAGGAGGGCCTGACTTCACAGGGATGCCACGCTTTGCAGCACGTGAGGCACTTGTTGAAGCTTTGAAGAAGCAGGTAACTGTTGATTTGATAAAATTAAGATAACTGTTAGATCATAAACCTTTTAAAACAACTTTGTGTGTGTGTGTGTATATTCCATTAATCCAGGGGCTGTACAGAGGTGCCGAAAACAAGGAAATGAGGCTTGGACTTTGCCAGAGAACAAAAGATGTTATTGAGCCTATGATTAAGCCTCAGTGGTACCTCAATTGCAGCATGATGGCAAAGGAGGCTCTCAATGTTGCTGAAAGCAAAAAGCTCGAATTTATACCAAAGCAGTACACTGCAGAGTGGACAAGGTGGCTAGAAAACATTCGTGACTGGTGTATATCAAGACAGCTTGTGTGGGGACACAGAATACCAGCATGGTATGCTTGTCTCGAGGAAGACGAGCGCTTTGGTGCGTACAATGACCACTGGATCGTTGCTAGAAACGAGGAAGAAGCTCGAAAAGAGGCAGCTGAAAAATTTGGTGACAAGTTTGAGCTAACACAAGATGAAGATGTGCTTGACACGTGGTTTTCTTCTGGGATATTTCCGTTATCTGTTCTGGGATGGCCTGATGAAACAACAGACGACTTCAAAGCCTTCTATCCAACCTCTCTCATAGAAACTGGACATGATATCCTCTTTTTTTGGGTTGCTCGTATGGTTATGATGGGAATGAAACTAAGCAGCGGCGGCGTGGTTCCCTTCAGCAAGGTTTATTTGCATCCTATGGTACGTGACTCACGTGGGCGCAAGATGTCGAAATCTCGTGGCAATGTGATTGACCCGATTGATATAATCGAGGGGGCAACTCTTGACGCACTTCGTAAAAGATTAGAAAAGGGCAACTTGGATCCAAAAGAGCTGGCTACTGCCATAAAAAGTCAGCGGGAGGACTTTCCAGACGGAATCTCTGAGTGTGGTGTGGACGCTCTTCGGTTTGCACTCGTCTCTTACACTGCTCAGGTCTTGAAACTTGCTCCTTATTTTTCTTTTTCCCTACTAATTTTTTAATATGAAGTTTTAAACAAAGAATGTTTTGTTTGTTTTTTTTTTGTAGTCTGACAAAATAAACTTGGACATTCTACGTGTGGTTGGATACCGGCAATGGTGTAACAAGCTCTGGAATGCTGTCAGGTTTGCCTTGATAAGACTTGGCGATGGTTACACCCCTCCACCTCCGACGATGGTTCTAAGCCCTGAGACGATGCCCTTCAGCTGCCAATGGATTCTCTCTGAACTAAATAAGACAATATCCAAGACGGTGGAGTCACTGGATGCATTTGACTTGTCGGAAGCAGCCAACACTGTATATGCATGGTGGCAATATCAATTCTGTGATGTCTTCATTGAAGCTATCAAACCATATTTTGCTAATGCTGCTGCTTCGGAGAGGGCTCATGCACAAGATGCGCTCTGGGTATCTCTGGAGACGGGTTTGAGACTGCTTCACCCCTTCATGCCTTTTGTTACTGAAGAGCTATGGCAACGGCTGCCTTCACCCAAGGACTGTGAAAGAAAGGCATCTATCATGATATGTGACTACCCTTCTCCTATAGAGGTGAGAGAGAGTGAGAGATACTTTTTTTGCTTTCATTAGTTTGGTTCTTTTCAACTCTTCTTCTTTGTTAACTCGCAGAATTGGACAAATGAAAAAGTGGAGAAGGAAATGGAAACCGTTCTATCCACCGTCAAGTGCTTGAGAGCACTCAGGGCTGCGTTGCTGGAGAAACATAAAAATGAAAGGTCTGATAAAAAATCCTTTTTTTTTTCTTTTGAAAGGAACACTTTGAGACAATGTTTTTTTCTAACAAAACAAATGGTATTTTGTCTCTCTCTTTTCTCTCAGGTTACCTGCGTTTGCTCTGTGTGAAAACAACGTAACATCCGAAATTGTAAAATCTCACGAGTTGGAGATCAGAATCCTTGCAAATCTATCGTCCTTAGAGGTAATAATAAAACAGGTTCCCCACCTTTGTGGTTTCTCTCGTGTTCCTTTTTCTGAGTTTTATTTATGGGTTGGCATTCTTCGCTATAGGTTCTGCTAAAGGGAGAACACGCTGCAGCCCCAGCTGGATCTGCAGTTGAGACTGTGAACGAGAACCTCAAGGTCTATCTCAAATTGGACAGAGCCATTAACACAGAAGCTGAGCAAGAAAAGTTCAGAAACAAGATTGCAGAACTTGAAAAGTAATTCCCCCCCTTCCCTCCCTAATCTTTTAAACAAAATAAAATGTTTGAAACGTAATTAACAAGCAAACTTGGCTTTTTTGTTTCATTTTTTTAGACAAAAGAACAAGTTGCAGAAGATGATGAGTGCATCTGGGTACCAAGACAAGGTCCCTGCGCACATAAAAGAAGACAACGCCACAAAGCTCGCTAAGATTCTCCAAGAATTCGATTTCTTTCACAAGGAAAGTGCTCGTCTCCTTGCCGAGACTGGAAACCAACAAATGGAAGACTTGCAATTACAGTAATTTGTAGATAAACAGGAGGAGAGATATGTTAAATATACAATTTTTAGAAAAATCCCTAACTGCTCATGATTTACAAATTCTAATTCAGATAATTTGTTATTCAATCATACAAATTTATTTCGGGATTTGATTTCATAGTGGATTTAAATATATTTGTAAAGATTTCTTTCTTAACATGTAAATTCATTTCTGAAAAATTCAATCATACAAATTTATTTAGGGATTTGATTTCATAATGTATTTAAATATATTTGCATAGATTTCTTTTTTAACAAGTAAATGCATTTCCGAAAACCAAGTGCATATACATGACTTGTGAATTGTAATATGTTCATAAAATAAACATTGTACCATACCATGCAATTAGTTAATAGCTCAACAATATTTTCTTACTATCACAAGCCTGATAATCTAGAAAAGATTTATTGCATATTGGTTTTGCTCGATGCACACCCACTATCAGCTGAAAACTCTATAAATCAATAAACAAACATATAATGAAAGATTCGTCCAAAGAAAAAAAGAAGGATCATGTGACAATCGTCACCTCCTATCTAGAGAACAGCGTACCACCAACAAATATATTGTATTATAAAAGTCTATATATCCAATTACATTCACCCAAAACCCAAAATAAAATTTGAAGAAAAAGTTTAGTAACACTAATCGTCAATATCATATATTTGTCTTTCTCACCAGAAATAAGAAAGAAAAAGAGGTGAACAAAATGGAAGTCACTCAATTCTGAAGTCCATAGATTTAAACATAGCATTCCGGATAAATATAATTTAATCTTAACATATGAAAAGCAGCACCTAAAGTACCCAAAAAACAAGCAAGATCCCTAGTTACTTTTCTGGGGTAAGTGCCCGCTTATCCTCAAATAAAGGTCTCCCCCTATATGAGGATTCATGTATGGGACTAGTGGCCATACACACCTTCTAGAGACGCTTATTGACCTCTAGGTTATAAACAGTTAATAGGTTATAAACAGTTAAAACTCTTTTAGTCCGATGCTTAGAAAAGAATAAGAAAGATGCTACAAAAGAATGTTCTTTCGATAGAAAATAAACCATAGAGACTATTGGCAGAAATAGTTTTTAGTTTTGGACCTCCCACTGATCTTGTCGTTTCCTTGGGACCTAATTTCTCATGTTTAGAGTCTGATGAATCTAATTACCATTATTCATGTCTTCAGATAATTACCCTTACGAAGTGTAAACAGGAGGAACATGGAGCGTTTAGTTTTCGGCTTGTGGTGGTGAAGCTGTGAATTCCGTTGACGACTTGACACCTCTGAGTCGCTTGGATGGGCTGGACTTGTCTATGAGCACGTTCTTGGGGATACCATCCTCATCAAAGGTATTAGGCCAGCTTTCTATATTTTCATTAAGTTTTGAAGGTTTATTTTTTTTGTTATATTCAATTTGGTTGTCATTCATGATTTGCCGGATTTCTAGTGCCTAGTGACCACAACATTGCTCAAAATTAAGGATGCCGTTCGTGATGGTCTAAGATCGGTCAAGAACACAATAGAAGACGAGTGTGTTGTGCTAGTAACTACCTGACTATGTCTTGAAGTATTTTCGTGACTTCTTGTAAAGCAAGCAAATAGACCTATTCTATATTTTTATTTTTGCGTTATGTTGTGCAAGATGAGAATGAAGCGTGTGTACACAGATGCTGCTTGTAATCCATCGACGAAGTGTGCAAAGCTTGCTTGGATCATCGATGATGCAGGATCATCCTCATCTCACTCAGCGACTCCTCCTTTGTGGTGTCACTTCTTATTACAGAAATTTTGGCGTTTCGAGACGCCATAATCTCTGCTCTTCAGTGTGTATGCAACACTCTCTTGATCCTCTCGGATTCTCAGATTCTCATCAGTTTCGTGAAAACTAAAGGAAAGCTCTTAGAGATCGCAATTCTCCTTGTCGACATCCAACTTCTTTTTTTTTGGAAAAGTTAACGCAAAATAAAGCAAAAATAAAGCAAAAATACTTCAAAAGATAAATGATTTCAACTGTTATAGTAATAGAGATAAACAGTTATGATAAGTTCATGCATATACTTGCAATGAACACAAACATAGAAATATAAATATATGTATGTCCGTACATAGTCATTGATTACTGCTTCTTGTTAGATGATTGTGTTTGGGCTCTGAACTTTTTCTTTTGACGAGCTGGCCTCCCTTCAACCAACTTATCCCAGTCATCCAAAGCTTGTTGGTCTCCACGTGATAGTCCACTACCCTATAAATAAATAAACAAGCAAAGAGATTGGTCAAACGAGTGAGGAAGAGAAAGAATTAGAGAGAGAGAACGAGGTAGAGGTACTTCATTGTTGGTTTTGGGAGGATCGGTGGAGGTGTTGGGTTTCTTAATTTGAAGCATTGGTGGAGGTGTTGGGTGGGTTTAAGTGAAATCCAAATTTTACAATAAGGAGAGTTTTAATAGGATTTATACAGATGTTAGATCCAATAACCTAGGATTTGTTAGAACTTTTATAAATACTAGATCCAATAAGAGAGAATTTGACAAAAAACCAAAATTTTATGAAATCCTTAATTCAATAAAGTGTACATGCTTCTCTTTTACCATATGAGTTAAGTCAGTTAACCAAACTTAATTGTTTTTACAAGTAAAATTTTGAAATTTTAATATAATTGTGGGTGCATATGCATGCACCCAAACTTTATAACGTGTTTTGGTTATGTTTTGGTTAGTGATGTCATTGTAAAACTCTTGACATCATCATAGAAAATTAGTAATATAATAGCTTAATATGTATGATATCATTGGCTTCGTTTATTTGGTTTATCTTTGTGTTATTTGTCCAGAGCCGTACTGCAAAGTAAGATGAAAAATAAGCATCTGCTTAGGTCATGATTTCGATGTTAAATTACCGAAGCTTAGGGTCCGATTGATATGACTGTAACTTTAAAATTTTTATTGTGAATTTTTTTTTGTAGATTCTTTGTTACGAATTTAAAAGTTTTTGCAGATATTTGATTTTATAAAACACTTTTATAATCGTAAATTATTTCAAGAGCTGTATTTTTTAAAAAAATTACTAAAAGTTGATTGATTTGAATTTAGTGTTCTAGATATAAATAGATCTGTGAACAACACATCCATTACTACCAATCACACCCTTGATTACAATTGTATTAGTATGTTTTGTCATCACGAAGAAATCCCTCTCTTATTAAAAGGGAATCAATTTGAAAAAACAACCTTAATTTAGTACATTATTTACTTCATTGCCATTATGGTGATGTGGCATTCTCTCATGCATCTTTATAAGATTTTTATAACTATCCTCTTTTAACTAGATTAATTACAATCAGTGTCATTGGTCCAACTTATTTTTAAACTATTTGTATTAATAACATAAAACAAAACAAACTATTTGATGTTATAGTATATATCGTCTGGGTCCATCCGCTGATAAGTATAACTAGATTTTGACCCGCGCTTCGAAAGCGCGGGTATTATTTTTCACTTTTATAAAATATATTATTTGTTTGTAATTATTGAATTTATTTATTTTAATAAAATTTTCTTTATAATAAATTCGACACATAGAGTGTCTCTGGTAAACTATGTATTTCTCTAATTTTGTTTTATTCGCTTTTCAATCAACATATTTATTTGGCTTGTTGTTAAAATAAATGATTATAGACTTTGATCTCTGCACTTCCGCGGATGCATATTTTAAAAAATATGATGGTATTTGTTTTTCATGTAGTTATTAGGGTTTGGCAAAATGAATCCGAAGAACAGAACTGATACCAATCCGTAAATATAGTACCAAACCTGAACATAAATTAATTAAATATTCGAATTATTCAAAATTGTGTTAGTTAGAGAACCGAATCGGATCCGAACCGAAGTATTTGTGTACCTGAATTTATCTTAAAATAGATTTATATACTTATATATTAATTATTTGTATATTTAACGTATATAAAACATTAAGAATGATACTTTTAAATTGGTCTAAAATACTTGAAAATATATATAGATAGTCAAAAACAAATATCTGAAATAGTTAAAGTATACTCAAATCACCAAAAATACTTAAAATAATTATTGATTTCGTATCCAAAATTTTAAATCAAACCAATTGATATGTTAAGCTTAGGTATTCTGACATATGTTATTTAAATTTATAGGTAATATATTACTTTATTTATAGATTTTGAGAAATTTAAAATATATAGTGATTTAAAACTTTAAAAATAATTTAAATAGGTTATCCAAACCCAAACCGAACCCGCAAAGATCCGAATCAAACTCAAACAAAAATTTAGAAACATCCTAATAGGACTGAAATATTTGACCTCGAAAACCTGAAACACAAACCGATCAGAATCAAACCCGTATGGATGTCTGAAAACCCATCCTTAGTCATTATTATATATCGTATAATTTCATCATATAATTAATCGTATTTTTTATGTACCATCATATAAGTAATCATATAATTAATAGTATTTAATATGTATCACCATATAAATAATTACATATATTATATTTTAAAAACTTAATATGAAATATAAAAATCATAATTTGAGTTGGTATTTCAAATTGGACTTTGTATTGTATGTTTTTTATATATATTGACAACATTCTTTTATAATGGACTTAATAATTTAAGCCCATTACTTTTTCTGTTTAATACTATTATCTTTGTTTCCAAACAAAATTATTTTTTTTAAAAGACTACAGTCCATGTTTCCAAACACACCAAATTTTTTTAATACTCTTATCCAAATATCCAAACACACCGAAATTGTACTTCAGCTTTAATAAGATAGATGAAATATTTGACCTCGAAAACCTGAAACACAAACCGATCAGAATCAAACCCGTATGGATGTCTGAAAACCCATCCTTAGTCATTATTATATATCGTATAATTTCATCATATAATTAATCGTATTTTTTATGTACCATCATATAAGTAATCATATAATTAATAGTATTTAATATGTATCATCATATAAATAATTACATATATTATATTTTAAAAACTTAATATGAAATATAAAAATCATAATTTGAGTTGGTATTTCAAATTGGGCTTTGTATTGTATGTTTTTTATATATATTGACAACATTCTTTTATAATGGACTTAATAATTTAAGCCCATTACTTTTTCTGTTTAATACCACTATCTTTGTTTTCAAACAAAATTATTTTTTTTAAAAGACTACAGTCCATGTTTCCAAACACACCAAATTTTTTTAATACTCTTATCCAAGTATCCAAACACACCGAAATTGTACTTCAGCTTTAATAAGATAGATGTTTTGAACAACTTATAATTTACTAGATAAAGATGGTTTTGAACTATCCCTTATATATTGACATTCACATTATAATACAAGTATACGACATTGTAATAATAACTTTAGTGTTTGTTTTTTTGAACAAAAAAATTTTTTAGCGTTTGTTAAGTTTACAAGACATCGTTGACCAAAATGAATAGCTTAGAAGACATCAATTTAATATTTCTTATTAACATATGGTTCAAAATAACATATCATAAATACCAATACAATATTGACATATGGTCTATTTGTATTTATACAAAGACAAAACTAAATAAATTATTTGATTTTGTTTAAATATTTAAAGCTAATACAACTTTATTATATGTGGTGGGTCACTTTTAATAACATGTACTTTATGTAATGTAACCAAAACAAACAAATATTATTATAACTAATATGTTCAGTAAAACATAAGTTTACATCATATGAAAAAAAAATTAACTGAAACTTTTGAAAAACTAAATACATTTTAAATTGTATTTGTGAAAAATCCATTCTCAAACTGTGTAAATATACTTTTATAAATATAAATTTCTCTGTTTATAATCTTTAAAATTATCTACAAAACAAAATATATGCTATCACAATTTAATTTTTATTCATAGTGAACATGATAACATGTCTAATTTATATTTAATTGCAGTTGTCATAAGTTATGACTTATGATAAACATAGGTAAAGATATCTTCTTTGAAATATTTTAGTTTAAATTTATAGTTACATAATTTTTTTAATATATCGTTCTATTTTATTGCAGCACCTAAATTAAAACCATAGATATACCATATTTAAAATTTGAGTGATGCACAATTTATATTTCCTCATGATTTTTTATATGGATAATAAATACACCATCACAGCATTAATCTATACTAGTGCTAAATAGAATAAATATATATTTAGTGCTGAATTAAAATTATATGACTAAAAAAATTAGTTTGAATCCATCATTTTGGCACCAGGCCTGGTATATTAATTATGAACATGTTTAGTTGTTCCACCAGTTATTATGACTAACTTTAAAAATAATTTGTTTGTTACATATCTTAAAATCAATGTGTTAAATAAACATTTTCTAAATAGTTTCACCCTTCGCAAGATGCAAGTCTCTATCTAGGAATGATTGAAGGAGTTGAGTTTCTAATATAATAACTTCCGCACCAAAATATGTGTACATCCATATTTCTCCTAACATCTTTTAATATTTATATCACTAAGTTCCTTTTTCGGTTTTACCAGCTTCTTCTTTATCGATCATCATGTTTTTGCTTATAGTTATTTTTTATTTATAAAAAAGATCTTTAGCTAAAGAAAAAATATCAGTATGTTTTTATTAGTAAAATTCATTTTAAATGTTGTATCCATTTTATTTTAATTAACATCTAATCTCTCATCTTATACAGAGGAGACAGTGATCCACTGATCCTCGTGAAAACTTGATAAAGGAAAACTTCATACATGAGAAAGTGAAAGAAAAAACAAAAAGATGAGTTTGTTGATCCAGATGTTGAAGATATTTTCTTATCCAATTTATTATATGAAATATCTCAATAATGTTTGTTTTTACTTTTTACACATTATATTTTATTAATTTTTTTTCAAGTGGGTTTAAAAATGGTAGGCACCGCTCTGCGTGTGTCCCATGTTGGGCTCTGGGTTTGGTGGACAAAGCTCATCTTACAATAAAAATAGTTTCCAAGTCAAGACTTGACCGGTTCAGGTGTAAACTTCTATTGACACAACAACATCACAGCTCACCAGCCTCGCTCACTACTTCAAGCTTCTCATCCACTTTTTTGAATCCCTCAAACCCAGCGAGAAGGCTCCAACTTTGTCTTTGACCACTAGCGATGTAAATTACAACAATTAGATTTTCAATAATTCTCTTGTCATGGGTCCCATGTTGGTCTTTGGACTCGGTGGACGAGTTCCATTTCGTAATAAAATACAGTGCTGACGATAAAAACCCTTGGCAAATTTCCTTTCGTTTTGTCTTCTTCGTCAAAAGAGCAGTTTTTCTTTTAGAACAAATCAAAAGAGAGAGTTTTAAAACATAAATGTTAGTTCATGCTAAAATATATAATGGAGAAACATAAATGACACATAAGAAGAAGCACAAAGGGAACTTATCTCCAACAGAATAGAATCACTAATCATTGTAAAAATTATTAGTCTGCAAAATTGATCTCTAAGGAACACTGGTTGTGTTTTAACAAGATGCGTTACGTCGTCACTCTTCTGTTTTGTAATGATGAGGAGCCAACTCAGCCAACCATAAAGGATCAATTCTTGTCAGGTTCTTGATGTACTTCTTGGTGGTTTGCATAAGCTCGTTGAAGACAACACACTCTGGTTTTGAACGGAACAAACCAGAAATTGGATGGATGTGCACAATCTCACCACTTTCCAACGCCCTGTCAAAAGACATTATTAGATGATTACAAAAGTTTTATTGCGAGCAAAAGAACCATTAAATATTTATATATTTATACCTGTATGTACCATCCATTTGTCTCTGAGCAGCTTTAAGGAAGAACGACGCAGCAAGACATCTTCGGTACTCAAGCATGTCATTGCCGCATGATGACACATTAAACCCCATCTGCTCTACGTATCCACGAATTTGTCTGCAAACAACAAGCATATGTATTAACTTTCAAAACTTGTATCACAAGACAGAACCGCAATCATGTGCAAAGAATATGACATGACAAACCTATAAGTGTCACGAGCATGTTTCAAGGAACGACTATTCACGAAGTTGTCCTTACACCATTTCCTCATAATTTTATCAACTTTGGCTTCACTGTTTTCTTCCTTTCTCTTCTCCAAGAACTCATTCAACTCTCGATAAACACTCAGATAAGTTAGATGATCCCCTTCAACGCTAGTAAAGTGGTTTCTTGAAGTTCTTGCCTGTGCGACGCAAAGATTTAAAAAAAAAAACAGCTGCTTTCATGAACTGTATATATAAATAAGAAAAGAGAATCTCTACTCACTCACCTCTTCTCTCTTCTCACGAGGATCATAAAATATGGATTCCACATTGAGCATTGCAACGGTGATTAACATTTCCTCAAGACAGTTGAACTGATTGGCCAAAATCAGAGCTCTGGAGTAAACTGGATCCATTGGGAGCCGTGCCATTTGTTCGCCAACGGGTTTCTCTAGTTTACCATCATCCGTCAAGGCGCCAAGCAACCGCAACTCCTCCAATGCTTTTACAATGGCTCCCCTGTTTAAACATCATATGAACAATCTAAGATCAAAGTCTTTTCAACAAAGGCAATAAGAGAATAGATATTAACAACCAAAAGAAAG
This sequence comes from Raphanus sativus, assembly GCF_000801105.2. NCBI lineage: Eukaryota > Viridiplantae > Streptophyta > Magnoliopsida > Brassicales > Brassicaceae > Raphanus > Raphanus sativus. The sequence continues at coordinate 4,851,983 of NC_079518.1, read as the reverse complement.
TACCTAGAAGGTTTATCTATAAAATCAAATCCACCAATATCATCAATCCCCAGAGACTTGAGCTGCAAGATGACATTTGAGAGATTGCATCTCTTGATCTCTGGTTTGGTTGAATCCTCCAGCTTCTCAAACTCCCTCTCAGGATAAAGACGGAAACATTTCCCAGGACCCTCACGTCCTGCACGTCCACTAAAAGTATAAAAATTCATGTTAATAACCATTAAACCAACTTTAGTGGAAACATAAAATGAATACAGAAGAACAAGGTACTACCTTCTTTGAAGCGCCTGTGCTTTTGATGTTGGAACAACATCAAGCGACTCCATTCCTTTGTTCGGATCATAGGTTCGTGCCTTAACAACTCCAGTGTCTACCACATATCTTATTCCAGGAATTGTAATTGACGTCTCTGCTATATTTGTGGCCAAAACCACCTGAATTTTTTTTTTTCCAAATATACCTCAAACTGGATTAGTATCATTGTCTCTCAACCAATTACAATGACTGTCAAAATTTTCTAACCTTACGGAAACCAATAGGCGCAGGGGCAAACACTCTCATCTGCTGCTCTGATGGAAGACCAGCAAAGATAGTCATTGGCAGTAGCATCCTCTTGTCTTCAGGTAAATGCTGAAGTCTTTCTTGGACTAGTCTCTCAACAGACTCAATCTCATCTTGTCCAGTGAGGAAAACAAGTATATCACCTTCCTTCTCCTCCATATGAATCTTTTATAAAAATGCAAAAATTAGATTTAAGCTTTTAAATGCTGATGATAGGGTTAACAAAGATCAAATAACCTGAAATATAGTGACCAAAGCTGCATCAACATAATCTGTCTCAGGATGAACAGTGTAAAGAACGTTCACAGGAAACTGTCTCCCCTGCACATGAAGAGCTTTGGCACCACCGTAATACTCAGAGAACACACGTGCATCCAAACTTGCGGACATGATTATCAGCTTTAACGGAGATACTTTCCTGCCTTGACACCCTCTTAACACACCACCACCAGTCTCGCTACTTCTCTCGTTAACAGCCTTTGACCGATCTCGCTGCACCTTTTTAAGCAAGGCAAGAAGCACATCAGTATGAACAGTCCTCTCGTGAGCTTCATCGACGATAATGACTGAATATCTAGAAAGAAGCGGATCCACCAAGGCTTCTCTGCAAAAGAAAAATAAGTGATGAGAAGACTAATCACAGCATAAAAGTTTATTAACTTGTGGTTTAGTTTAATTTACCTCAGCAAGAAACCATCAGTCATGTATTTCAACCTCGTGGAGCTAGAAGTGGTATCATCAAACCTAACGGAGTAGCCAACCTTTTGGCCTAACGGAACATCACACTCCTCAGCTACCCTTTTAGCCACGGTCATAGCAGCGATACGCCTCGGCTGTGATATCCCTACCATCTTTCCTTCCCGACAGAAACCAGCATTAAACAGGAACTGAGGCAACTCTGTCAAAACAAAACATATGATGCAACTTGGTCCAGACAGAAACTAGCTGAGAGTATAATGATAATAAGTAAACTAAAAAACAGAACTTACGAGTAGTCTTCCCACTACCGGTTTCACCAACAATAATCAGAATATCATTCTTCTGAACCTCCTCAATAAGACGTTTCTCCACTGTTGATTAAAAAACAATCAGTTAGTCTCCACTCCACAGACATGAGCTAAGTATGAATAGGGTAAGTGAAATAAAACTCGTACCTGAAGCTATAGGAAGAGACTTTCTATGTTCTGTTATCTTCTGCCTCATGCTGTGATAAAACTCACATATAAAAATCGTTACTTTTTGTTCTGGGGATCATTTAAATAGCTCTAGAAAAGTAGAGAGAGACTAACCTGAAGCGAGAAGGAGATTTAGGGTTTGGTTTATTGCTTAGTACAGAGCTCTTGGCTTCTCCTTGCGCCATTGATGGCATTCCTGAAAAAAAAAATCACCGAGATTTGGTTTCTGCAGCGCGAAAGGTTCCGAATTAGGCGAGAAATTTAAGGACAGAGTTCGTTTGGTTGGAGTTTCGATTTGGGACAGAACAGAAAACAGTGAGGTTCTGTGTGTTGTCTTCTTCTTCTACGGTGAACGTAATTTAGGTTTAGCTCTCCTGTATAGGTTAGTTGAAAATACCGGACGGTTGAACCGGCTAAACCGCTACCTCAATTTTTTTTTATCAATAAATAAATTAAAATAATAATTGAGGTAGCGGTTTAGCCGGTTGAACCGTCCGGTATCTTCCACTAGCCTAAGACGCAAAATTTAAAAACGCTACCTCAATTTAAAACGCAAAATTGGAAACGATTTGCAAGAGACTCCAAAACGCAGTTGAGAAGATTCTGTGATTCACAGCTTCTTTGCAACTAATTAATTTTTCAACAAATTCAAGAAAGCTCAGATTATTATGTTTTAAGTTTTAACCTTTTTGGTAAAAACATATACGCTTTTTCTATACTCCAAACGCTTAAACATGATGCTTTCTCTCATTCTTTGTAAACCTATACGTTTTTGTATTTACCCAAACGTTATAAACAATTCATTTTTGTAACATATTTGGATGTTTTCACTAGAATTGGTCATAATGCAAATGGGACAGCAACGAAAACGATATATGCTATTATAAAGTCTATATAACACATGTCTCACATAACTTTATTACAAGTAAATTTTGAAAAAAGAGTAACACTACTACTTCACACGAGCAGGAGGAATACTCTGCTCGTTCTTGAAGAAATTATCAGGATCATACTTGGCTTTAACTTCCATCAGCCTCTTCAAGTTCCCCAAGAAAAACTTCGACCCATAGATCTCAGCTTCATCAACGTTTGTCTGACCACTCGGATTGCTTCCAATATCAATGTCTCTATAATTCAAAAACGCCTCTCTCGGGTTACTTGACACATACGGCTCCGCAACCTCGTACAACTCCTTCATCATATCCAAACTACCCTTCGTGGCGTTTGCGTCAAACCATGCCGTATAATATTGTATCTTGAACAAGTTCCCTAACCGATGAGGAAACGGTGTGGCACTCGCCGGAATCTTGTCCATCGCGCCGCCGTAAGGGTTCCACTGCATATACACGATATTATTGTTGATTTTAAACATCGCATTACAAAGCTTCTCGATTCCTTCTTTAGGGATTGGTTTCTTGACATAATCAGATTTGCTCTTGAAGAACTTTTCCGGTTTAGCCGGTCTGTCTAAAAGAACGCTTGTCGGTGTACCGACAGGTAGGTCTTCCCACAACAACGTGGTGTTAAGCCAGCTCATTTCTAGACATTCTTGGCGTTTTATACCTAGTTCAGGTAAGGCTTGGTTCAGTATCGACACAAGCTCATCGGCTCGACCCAAGAACTGAGCGTAGAACCCAACCGCGATGGTTCTCTCCCCACCTCTCGTTCCGTTTGCAACCTGAGGCATTGCTCTTAGGAAAAGACTCTCAGGGAGTTTGGACGAGACAAACTGCCACTTGTAGAGAACATCAATTCCACCTTGTTCCAATGTTCTGTTAACCTTAAACACGGTCACGATCTTTGGAATCTCCACTAGGTTTATTTTCCAAGAGAGGATAACTCCGAAGCTCCCACCACCACCACCACGAATCGCCCAGAAGAGATCTTCTCCCATGGTAGATCTATTCAAGAGCTTGCCGTTGACGTCAACTAATAGTGCATCAACGACGTTGTCCACCGTGAGTCCGTATTTTCTCATGAGATTCCCGTACCCTCCACCACTTATGTGTCCTCCAGCTCCTACAGTGGAGCAAACGCCAGCAGGGAACGCTAGCGTTTCGCTCGCGTCGCTGATCTTTGTGTAGAGCTCTCCCAATGTGGCACCGGATTGAACCCAAGCTTCCTTGCTTGGCACGTCAACGGTGATAGACCTGAGGTTGAACATGTCGAGGATGACAAATGGGACTGAGGAGATGTATGATAGACCCTCGTAGTCGTGACCGCCGCTCCGGATGCGTATCTGGATACCGTTGGACTTTGCGCATACCACTGTGGCTTGAATGTGAGATACGTGTTTCGCCGTGACGATGGCCATCAGTGTTTGGTAGTTAGGGGTTGTGAACCTCTCGTTTTTCGTGTAGGACAAGTAGGAAGACGAGAAGGTGGTGGTGTTATCGGCAGTGATGATGTCATCGGTGATTGGATTCTCGGGACTAGGCCAAGAACGAAGGCATCTGAGGAATTCTCCAAGAGGTGGTTTAGTGATTGCTGCTTCGGAAACCGAAACAAGAAGGACAAGACACAAAACAGAAAGTGTTTCTTTCATTTGGTTCTTTTGTTTTGTGTTTTATGAAACTTTCTTACGGCTGGTTCTTAATTTATAGAATTTTTTTTCTTGAGAGGAAACGTTTACAGAAAAAGAAAACTGTTCATACATTTCATTTAAAATTCACTTTTTGCCATAAAGGTTACTTTGAATTCTTTCTCAAAAAGGAAGGTTTTGTTTTGAATAACTTAATATTTATTTTTCTTCAACACAAATAACATAAAATATGGTAATCATGCAACTATTGGAGGACTCTTCCTCATGGTCAAGAAAACGGCTTGATTTACATTTATTTGCACTTTTCTATTCTACTTCCAGATATTTATTTCAATACTTCTTTGGGGTTTGGTCAATAACAAATGTTATTATATCCAATTATGATAATAAATGGAAAATTTTCGAACATACTCAGGTTTTTAATGAGAAGTAACGCGAGTCTTCACTAATTCAAGTAATGTTTAGTGGTTTGTCCATGAACATGTACGATATTTATTATAACTAATATTAGATCTTGATTTGCGTTTTCAAAACGGAAAATTATTCAAATTGTGACCCTGTTATAATTAGATAGATGTCATTTTAAGCTTTTAAAAGTCTAATTAATAATAAGAATCGGGACATGGGATGCATACAAGATAATTATGTTCCTACAAATCAATGTCACAGTAATAAGTTAACAATTGTGGATTGTTACTCAAGAAGTCAAGATAATTACGTTCCTAATCCTATACGTTAGCCATTGTTTAGTAGCTAATTATAGTCAAGGTTAATAATACATGTTCTTTGACCGGTGGTTTTAAGGTTGGGTTAACGATCGCCTGGTTTGTTTTTCGTAACACTTTTTATTAAATATAATTTAAGAGATATTTAACCAAAAGCTGGAATAGCTCAGTTGGCTAGAGCGTATGGCTGTTAACCATAAGGTCGGAGGTTCGACCCCTCCTTCCAGCGACAATTTTTTACAGTGCTCCAATTTCAGTCTCATTTTGCTCAGTAATAGCAAACATCTAATAACTAAATAAACTCTCTACAAGCTATGGGATTTTACTTACAGAAATCCATTTCATTTTTTTTTCTTATATAAACTAAGTCTTAACGAACCTCACGAAACGATCATATACATTGCTTCCCAATAGAAGCAATCACAATATACATTCTACGACATCATAAGAGACCACACTATATGTTTATTAGGTGAACAGTGTCTCTCTTTCTCGGCAGATGGTTTATCTGATACTTATTTCTTCCGTTCTAGAGCTGGGCTATTGGTTTTAATATGTTACCTCTGAATCTTAGAAATCAGATGGTGAGGACATTGACATTCTAAATCAAGAGGAACAGTTTACTTTATGTATTCAAAACTCTTTTTGTTAATGGTAACTTCAGATTTGTGCCCAGTTTTTATCCTATTGTATCTTATGCGATAAATATCTATATTATTAAAAGAGAAGTACACATATAAAATGTCTCTTAATTTTCAGTATTATTTACACTTCCATGTCACTGATATTAAATAATACTTCATATTTTAATGTTGTCTTTTCACTTTAATTAATGTGTTTTCCTAAATTAAATTTGAATTAAATACACAATTAAATAATATTTCCTATTTTAATGCTTTGTCTTTTCCACTTACATTAATGTGTTCTAAAATTAAATTTGAATTAAATACACTTCATTAACTTCTCAATTAAAATAATGTCGAATTCAAAAAAATGCATTTTATTGGACAAACAATTCATGAAAATTATAATATCAACTCTTCATTGAACAAATATGAACGAAAAGTATTACCAAATTTGAACCGAAACTAGATAATATCCAAACGGATTTACCATTTTGGTATCTAGAGAACCATAACTAAACCTTATCCGAACGAAATATTTCGGATATCCGAATGTATTTAAATCATATTTATATACTTCAATATGTTAGCTATTTTTCGAGTTAATATCTAACTATTTTAAGTTGATTTAAAATATAAAAAATAATCAAAAGTAAACATCTAAAGTAGATAAACAATAATCAAGACACCAAAATACTTAAAATATATATATATATATATATATATATATATATATATATATATATATATTTATTCTTATCTAAATATTCAAGTTAAATTTATTTTAATTTTTAATTTAGGTACTTTAGCTTACATTACTCAAATTTATATGTTATATTTTTTTAGATTTAAGGATATTTAAAGATATATAAATTTTTAAAATTTAAAAATAATTTAAACGGGTTATCAAACCCGCAAAGATCTAAATCAAACCGGAACCAAAGTTTATAAATCCCCGAATAGAGTTAGAATCTTTAAACTCGAAAATCTCAAACCCGAATAAATTTTAACCGAATTCGAGTGGATATCCAAATATTTATCCCTATCTTAATCAATATAAAACGATCAAATATTATATATATAACATTTAGTATAAATAAATAAAAATTAAAACTGAAAATTAATACCCGTGTGGTCGCACGGATCAAGATCTAGTATAACTATTATGCAGATAATACAATTTGATTGTTCTGTATAGAAATAGTCAAAACAAATCATAAGATAAATGCATATCATAAAATATTTGATATCCTGAGATTGACAACAAAATAAATAACAAAAAGGTAATAAATAAAATGAATATAGGACTTGAATTCAAATTGTTTCTGATCATAGCTTCTTGATAAAACCAAGCTATTGGAAATCAAAGGAATTGTCCTCCCCCCCCTTCTGGGCGTCAAATCTAAACTCATTCATTTTCCACAGCCTTTGGTCAGTTCTGAAACAAACACAAGAAAAAATAAACCACATTAGCTTATTAATGTAACAAGAACATGTTGATATATATTTACAGGTTACTCACCTCAGTGGCTTCTGCAGGCTTAGCCGGTTCTTGCTTGGCTTCATCGGTCTTAACGTTGTCTTCTCCTAAAAACAAACCAAAACATTACCGATTTTTAATCAAATCAACCAGCTCGTTTTAACTCATGCTTTGTGGCTTTCAGACAAACCTCCATCTTCAGGAAGATCAGAAGTCCAGAGGGTAAGGTTGTCTCTCAGGAGCTGCATGATCAGAGTGCTGTCCTTGTATGACTCCTCACTCAGAGTATCCAACTCAGCAATGGCCTCATCAAAGGCTTGCTTCGCCAAATGGCAAGCTCTGAAATAGTTTTCCAAGAAACCACATCACCAAAAAAGTTGACATTTCATTTAGGAATTAATGTTTCTTACCTTTCGGGAGAGTTCATGATCTCATAGTAGAAAACAGAGAAGTTAAGAGCAAGACCAAGACGAATCGGATGGGTCGAAGGAAGATCAGTGCTTGCAGCTTGTGTTGCAGCCTAATCAAAATTATAATCTATCAGATTCAAACCAATAATCTCCTAATAATTTGAGAACATAAAGTTAAAAAAAAATAAATAATAATAATAATAATTTGAGAACATAAAATATTTAAATAATACCTCATAGCCTTTGAGTGACTGTTCAGAAGCTTCCTTCCTCTCTTGTTCAGTCTTAAACTCAGCCAAGTAACGGTAATAATCACCTTTCCTACAAATTTTCAAATCAATATTCATTTCATTTACATATGATGATGATGAGGGCCAGTCCCAAAAGATTGATTAGGCCTAAACGTTTAATTACATATATATTTTTTATAATTAATTAGTACTTGTCCTGAAGTGTGTGTTTAATTTGTTACTTACATCTTGTAATAGAAAACGGTGGCTTCTCCTGAGGTAGCGTGAGGGATGAGATGCTCATCGATGATGGTGAGAATGTCCCGACAGATGTCGGCGAGCTCGTCTTCTACTTTCTGGCGATAGCCCTTGATGTGTTTCACGTTTGATTCGTTGCCTTTGGACTCTTCCTTCTGCTCGATCGACGACATTATCCTCCACGAGGCACGTCTTGCTCCAATCACGTTCTTGTAACCAACCGACAACAGATTCCTCTCCTCAACCGTCAGCTCGCTGTCCACCTTCGCTACTTTCTTCATCGTCTCCACCATCTCTGCAAAATTATTCCCAAACCCTTTCTGTAGCCTCTACGAAAAATTGACAAATTGAGATGTATCGGGACAAATGAAATTACGTACCGTCGTATCGCTCGGCTTGTTCGGAGAGCTTAGCCAAGTAGACGAATGTCTCTCTGTCTTTGTCGGATCCTGACGACATGTTGTCGGAAACTGAGATCTTGAGTTCTGTTGTTTTTTTTTCTTTTTTGGTGATTTTTTCTCTGGTGAGATATATAATAAGAGGTTTGAAGATGGTTCGTGAATGGCGGAAGAAGACTGAATCTCAACCTTCAGATCCTATGTGTTGGCGCAATTCCTGGGTTTTCCCTCGCAATTATATGTAACTAACTTAACGAACTTTTCTCTGTCTTACGATGTTGTGCTTTAGAATATTTAGTTTATATTATGTTATGGTTATCAACAAGGGGATGTAGCTCAAATGGTAGAGCGCTCGCTTTGCATGCGAGAGGCACGGGGTTCGATCCCCCGCATCTCCAATTTTTTTCATGATTCATGCACACTCAACTGGCGCTATATGTTTATTCGATAATTCCACTTTTGCGGACAAAAACCACTTAAAACACACAGAAAAAATAATTTCCGTTAACGTACCACGTACGTTGTTAACCAACTACATTTGGCTGTCTGCATAAAAACAAAAACATCATCTTGTAAGCCTTTAAACAACCCAATCAAATCAGAAATAACAACCAACAAAAGTATATCAACGTCTTGACAAGTTATAAGAGATCCACACTTGACTTTAATTTAAAGAGTCTGGACATTGAACTATGTCTTCTTCGGAGATAGAGGTGCGTAAAGTGTCATCGCCAGCTGAGAGAGTACATCTTTCAAACTGACTTTGGTCAGAGACGCTTAAAGTCTCATCACCATCTTCAAGAATTTCTGGAATAGCTGCCGTGGGTAAACACAGGATAGGCTTAGGTGGAACCTGGAGAGCCTCTACACTTCCTTCTAACATTTCAACGACTTTGATCATCGGCGGACGATCAAATGGATTGGTCTGAATACACCAAAGACCAACTAATACCATTTTCCTTGCAATTTTCTCTTCTTCTTCGGTTAGTTGATCCCCAAAACACCTCATGATTTCTCCCCTCTCAAACTCCTTATAGATCCAGTCCGGAAAGTACATTGAACTGTTATTTGATCCAGATTTCTCAAAAATTTCTCTATTTCTTGCTCCAATAATCTCGAGAACGACCATCCCATAACTATACACATCTGACTTATGCGAAACTCCTCCAAAATTCCTAGAAACCACCTCAGGGGCAATGTATCCGAAGGTCCCTCTCGCATCTAGCATTGACATGATGCTCTCGTTATTCTTGCAAAGCCTAGCAAGTCCAAAATCTGAAATCTTGGGGCAAAAATCTTTGTCCATGAGTATGTTTTGCGGTTTTATATCGAAATGCACAATCCTCGATACACAACGATTGTGCAAATATTCTAGGCCGCGAGACAAACCTACCACAATCTTGTACAACGTTTCCCATTCCATCTTCGCCGACATATTCTCGGCAATGAACTTATCAAGGGATCCATTCGGCATGAAGTCGTATATTATAGCTCTGTTGTTCCCTTCATAGCAGAATCCGAGCAGAGGAACAATATTAACATGAGACGTTCTACTCATGCTAGCTATTTCGTTGATGAACTCTTCTCCATTTCCCTTTACATCTTTCAAGATCTTCACCGCAACGTCTCGGCCTCCATCAGGTAATTTTCCTTGGTAGACAATTCCGAATCCTCCTTTCCCGAGAACGTGAGCAAATGAGTTTGTCATCTTCTTGACTTTAGCGTAACTATATTGTCTCAACATTACAACTGCTTCAAAGTTTTTTCCATTCCTACTACTCTTCCTCGCATGTTTTGCTCTTGCTATTAGAATGACCGCAATAATGATAAATACAGAAGCTCCAAAGGCACCTACAATAAGAGAACAAGCAATTTAAAGTTAGTTTTTTCTTGCCTATGTACATGAGTAACTGTCACATTTATTAGGGATAGGGTACCGAGTATGAGTTTCAACTTCCATGATAGTTTTTCTGCAAAATGTTCAACGTACGTAAAAGTCTCATTAATTAAAAAAGACGCGATAAATTTTGGTGTGGGAAAGAAAAAAAAACTTACGTTTGTGCGGTATGGCTTGAAATGGAGACTGAGTTCCACTTCCTATTGGAGCCAGAGCCGGTCCAATGTTTTTAGATGTCCTGCACAAGATTAACGATCCAGCCCTTTTTTTTTTTTTTGTCACGGACATAATTTATATTAAAACGCTCAAAGAACAACAAAGTTAACAACTGAAGCAGAATATTCCGGAGCCAAGCTCGACGGAAGAACAGAGCTAATAAACAGCACAAAACATCTAAAGATAAAGCCATCTTGGGGCGAGTCAAGCTCAGCGAAATGAAGAGACCCGAAGAGAAGCCCTTTTCATACTTCTTATAGTAAAACAAAATCTCCCACAAAAAACTGACCTAAAAAATATGACACGGATGGATTCACTTACTTATGCCTTGGACCATGCTTGTTTGTTACTGGAGAGGGAGACAGTAAGTTCTTGTTGTTGCTTCTCGAACATAATCACATATCAATTTACAAGAAAAATAAATAAGTAGCAAACTCATATGTGTTATTGTTTGAACATATACATCCAAAATACGGTCCATTTCAATTTTGATCATCTCTAAAAAGGGATTATCTCTTAAATTTACCAATATGGACTAGTGAGATGTTGACAAATATCACCTACTCACTAACATAAAATAGTACTCCCTAACGCATTGACGATAAATATACTGCTGCTATCTACTGAAACTTACTTGGTTGTCATAGTACTTGTGGGGCAAAAAGTGACAAGATAGCCAGCGGAGTTTGTGCATTTCAAGGGGTTGCCACTGTCATTGTAGTCATATGAAAGTGGGCATTCATTGCTGAGTTCCTGCGACTGCGTGTCAACCGTCAGTTGGCATTTTTCGGAAGAGGTGTAATTGTTATGGTTGTCGCTCTGGCAGCAGATCTGAGGCAAATTGAATTTTTCACAAGAGTTGATGCAAGTAAATAATGAAGATAATGCCGCCGTACAGTATGTATTATTACTGACAACCATGCAATCAATGCTGGTACATGTTAGCTCATTTTGTGGGGCAATCAGCAATGGAAGGTTATAACCCTGAGCAACGCTAACTACATAGGTATCATTCTGGCCGTGAGAATTGTTGAAGTTAAACATGGCTAGAGTGAGAGAAGATGTGCCTGCGTTCCCCAAGCACTGGATTTCTCCAGAGTTGCAGTCTCCGGTTTGGCATGAGAAACTCTCGGTTCTTTTGGTTGAGCATCGAGACCTACCCCAGATACCACCTTTCCATGTAGACGGTGGGTCGATTTCACGCCTCTCTCCTTTCTTGAGAACGAAGCCAGAGATGTTGAACGGATGATCAGCAGAGGTTGTTTGGATCCCCGGCCACACAGTGAATTCGCATTTGTTCACTATTGTAATGTTCCTCGATGTTACTCCTGCAGATTATTATAAAAATCATGAAATGATTATTAACTAAACAAGGAAAGGTCGTACACAAACAACATACCTAAGATAAATAAATTTGAAACAAGGAGGAACATCAATGGCAATCCCTCGGCCATTGTCCTGAAGAGGAAAGAAATAAGAATAACTTTACCAATTAGGAAATAAGAAATAGACAAAAACCACTGTAATTTCTGCGAAACTTTCGAGGCCGACAAAATCATGGCGAGATCCTCTTTTTCTCTGTTGAAAATTGGATGTCTCCTTTTTGAAAATTCTGCCTCAAAAAGACACACGTCAAACCATACCTAGAAAATTAGAGTATTTTATACTAACATTTTATGATTACTACTATGGGGCTTCTTCAACACAATTAGAAAAAAATAACTTTGGAAAGAAACTGGCGCTTTATTGAAAAGGCAGCGAGAGCATTGGATGGTTTATTGAAAAGGCAACTAGAGCATTGTATGGTTTATTGAAAAGGCATTGCAACTCCACAAGCATGGCCTGATCTAAGATTACGGAGGTTTTAAAACATTTTTCAAAAAGTTAAGTAAACAAATTTGTTACAGTTTGGGTATCAATCTATATAAAAAATTCTAAAATTTTTGGGAACCAATATGAATGTTTTTTGGACTGTGCTCAGATCCAGTCATGCTTACAAAACACCAAAACTAGTGAAGTTGACTGACACTCTATCCAAGTTCTCCTGTTGACCTAGATGTTGGAATGTGTGTTGAGAATGCAGTTAATCGCGGTGTGAAATTGTTAACTTTCATTATTCTCCTATAAAAAAGGAGTTCAAAATTTAGGAAAAAGTTTCAGAAGAATAATACAAACTACAGGTGAAGAACAATCTGAAAAAAATTACATTTGTTGAAAAAGAATAACACAAGATGGTTTAAAAGACCACTAGAGATTTAGTTATTAAAGGGCCTTTATTTAAACAAGGCTTAATTTTTTTTTCATTCTAGCACAATGTCTGTTTCTAAGTTTGAGCGGCCCGCTCAAAGCCCTAGTTGCATGGCATTCGCTTCGATTAACTTTGGGTGAATAAATTAGGGTTTCCCAAGTAGATGGGGTAGGGTTTAGTTCCAATTGCTATCTCTCACCCAATGGATTCCTTAAGCTGTTGCTCATCTTTGTGCGACATTAGGAATCTGTCAATATCAACTGTTCCAGAACCCGAAGGTCATCAGAGAATTGAAACCAAAATATGTGATTTGCCCGACGATTTGCTCCTTCAGATCTTACGGTTTCTCCCCACAAAAGAAACAGCTGCCACTACAATCTTGTCAAAAAGATGGCGTCAATTATGGACGATGTTGCCTGTACTGTACTACATAGGCAAAGGCAGCGAGAGCATCAGGTGGTTTATTGAAAAGTCATTGCAACTTCACAAGGCCCCAAAACTATTTACGTTGATTGTGACAGTCTGTCCAAGTTCTCCCGTTGACGTGGATCTCGGAATATGTGTTGAGAACGCAGTTAATCGCGGTGTGATATTGTTAGCTTTCAGTATTCTCTGGAAAGCAGATCCCACAAGCTTTCCGAAGAGCCTTTACACATGCGACACACTCTCTTACCTACTTCTATCCAACGAAGTTCTTGTGGATGTTTCTTCTCAGGCTCACCTTCCATCTCTCTCACATCTGTTTCTTGACGAAGTGGTGTACAAAGACGAAGACTCCCTTGTTAATCTTTTGTCAAGTTCCCCGGTTCTCAAGCAGCTGAAGGTGTATCGACGTAAGGATGACAACTTGACCAACTTTACCGTGAAAGTTGCATCCTTACAAACATTAGTTTATACGGCTGATATGAGCCAGAATGAGGATGAGGATGATGAAAATTCCAATGGATCGTTGGTAATAGATTCCCCTGCGCTAATAAATTTGGCCCTAGTTGACGAAAGGGGAGACTACTGCTTGATAGAGAATATGCCTTGCTTAGATGTCACATTTATACACTTATGTGATAACCTGAGTGACACGTTTTTGAGATCTCTTTCTTCTGTCATACACATGGACTTGTTCTTTCTTGAATCAATGGTAGTGATTACATATATACCCTACCCTCTCCTTTGTTTCTTAGTTAAGTAACGTTTGTTTTTCTTTCTATGACAGGTTGCGTACTGTAATGCTGTCATATACTCAAGTCTCGTAGAGTTAAACTTTTGTCCAGGCAGTTTTGTAGATTGTTTGGATCCACTTATGGTTTTGCTTCATAATTCTCCTAAACTAAAATCTCTTACGTTAGATACGGTTAGTACCCTCTTCCCTAAAATAAAATGCGTTTAAGTTTTGATGAACTTGATATTAAAGTAGATTAATTGATACCAGGAAGCCCATAGTTTCCCACTATCCTGGAACCAGCCTAGTTCTATTCCCGGCTGCTTGTCGTCTTATCTAGAGATCTTTCGATGGAAAGCCTATGGAGGAACAGAAGATGAGAGACAACTAATGACATACATTCTCGGTAACTCAAATTGCTTAAAGACAGTGGAGATAGAGATAGAATCTAATCTTGAAGAGAGACAACATGAGATAGAATCTATGCCTAGGATTTCAACATCATCTCGGCTTCTGTTCCCCACCAAAATGAAAAAAAAGGTTTAACGGACAAACTTTCTCTTGATACTGTTACTTATCTATGTTTAAACTAATCAAGCTACCGTTTCATGGACCCAGCCTAGTTCTGATATGAGTATTTTACATAATTTCGTGCTGTCTGAATAAAATTCATAATAAAATTAGTGTTGTCATAATTTTATTAATCTAAATTTACTTTCTTTAGAAGCATCAGCAGTGGTGAACTTCTCATCTCTTAGTATTAAATACTAATATATTAGTTTTTTAAAACCAATTAAGCTGCACAATTAAAATTAAAGTGTAAAACAACTATGTATCAATAATAGTATGACATGTGGTTTGATAGTTTCTCACAATATTGAAAGAGCTTCATTAATTATTCAACACCCTATTTTATAATTTTAACATTCCACATCATCATCTTTATTTCACAATTAATTCAACATTCATTCAATTTTTACCCCTATAATAGTTTGTTTGACAAAATTAAATACCTTAATGACAAAAAATAATTAAACACCTTACCCCACTGTTTTATCTAATATTTCTATATTATTTTTACATTTGATAATTCTATAAAATAAAATTATTTAAAATCTATATATAATAATTACGAGAAATAAAAATCTCATTATTAGAAAGTAAAATTATAAAAATTAAAATACAAGTCAACAATATTAAATTTACAGCATAATTCGATAGTTATATCCAAATCAAATGAAGCAAATCTCTATAAATAAAAAATAACAAATTCTGATATAAAAATAAGAAATAAAAATAATTTATCTCAAAAAATTGGTAAGATGATAAAAAGACAGTCTAACCAATGAAAAACAACACAAAAATATTTTATACTAATGTTATAAAAGGTATTTATGATTTGCACGGATTAGACATCCAAGTTTTTAAAGGTATTTAAGATTTGTTTCGTATGTTACATCTATCTAATATTTTTATTTGTTTTGCTTTGCAAAAATACTGATATCCGGAAAAACAGATATCTGGAAAACAAATAAATATTTGCGGATATTTACGAATACTTACAGATATTTCATCCGTCTTGATTAATACAAATAATCTTTAAAATTTTGATACAAATTTGTTTTGTAAAATATTTTTTTCATGATATATAATATAAAAATCGAAAGACGTAGTGAATCTACATATTTTGTAAACTTGTTAAACTTAGGTAACGATTATAATAACACAAAACTTAAGAAACAACTATAATTATCATATTTTTTTCTCTTTTTGTATAATACTTTTATATAAGTAATAATGTAAATATAATTTTTCAAATCATATATTAGAATAATAATTATATTTATACATTTAAACTTTTAAATATAATTTTGATATACATATATTTTATATATTGTCGGATTAGAAGATATCTGCTTGGCAAAATTTTGATATTTTATGATTATTTTCTATTTTAACGAATATTTATTTTTAATATTTGATTTGTTTTGAAAATTTACGGTATCTATTTTTACCGATTCAACTCAAGTTTGAATCCACATAGATTTCTCATTTTATTCAAAATGTCACTGCATTATGTTCAACAGTTTAATATTTTCTTAAATGGTCTAAAAGGAGAGTTGATTGTTCTATTTTTCTCATCTCTCCGAATGGGCCGAGCCCACATCAATAAAGTGGGTCCGTTATATTCCGCGAGAAAGATAATTAGAAGAGAATATATCTTCATCTATCTCTCTCGCTCACTCTTTGCTCGATCGTTCAATCTGAAAGAAGAGGAAGAACCTCAAAGGTAAAGTCATGGTCTTCTGCTCATATAGTCCCTTCGATGGGGAACATGGGTTCTGTGTTCCCTTTTGAGATATTTCCTCGTATTTAATCTAATCATTTTGAATTTGATTGATCTGTGCTTACTAAGTGTTTGATTTAATGCCTCAAAGGTCCTTCCTTTTTGAAGTATTTTGATCTGCGTTGAGTAAAGATTCCAATTCAAATTGCATTTTGGACACGATAAGATTGAATCTCTAGTGTTTGTTTCAGATGTGTTTAGGTACAAGACGTGTGTGATGGTAGTAAGTGTTGTTGTTTTATTGCAGAGTTTAGGAAGGAGATATGGGGAAAGACGGTAAAGCTGGTGGGAAGGGTAAGGGAAAGCAAGCTGGTGGTGGCAGTGATGAAGCGTCCTCCAAGGGTAAAGGCAAAGCTGGGAAAGCTGCTGATGGTCTAGGAACATGCACTTATGTTAAAGGTTTGTTCTTTCAATTCATGTGTCTCTAATATTATTGGTCTTGTACAACTTGAGACATTTGTAGTAGAATACCATTGTCAACAACATTCTATAATGGTTTTGTTTTCAGCGAGACATGTTTTGTGCGAAAAGCAAGGGAAGATCAACGAGGCATACAAGAAGTTGCAGGATGGCTGGTTGAGCAACGGAGACAAGGTTCCTCCTGCTGAGTTTGCAAAGGTGACAACCCATTTCATAGTTCATTGATATTTAGAGACCAGCGAGTTTCAGTTTTCGGTTTGCTACATGTGTGTCTAATGAATGGTGGGGAATCTTATCATTATATCTTTGCGTGGACTGTCTCAGATTGCAGCAGAGTACTCGGAGTGCCCATCAGGGAAAAAAGGAGGAGATCTTGGATGGTTCCCAAGAGGAAAGATGGCTGGTCCTTTCCAAGATGTCGCCTTCAACACACCTGTTGGTGTCACTAGTGCACCTTTCAAATCTACGTATGACTACTAACTTTTTTTTTTTTTTTTTTTTGAATAGAATGTTAAATTTTATTCAAAGAAAAAAGACCTTTGTTACAACTAAGTGTATCCTTTGTTTAATAAGAGAAATCTTCTTAAAAAGTCAAAACAAAAAAAAAAAAAAACTCCTCATGTTTCTCTACTAAACCATTCCTCCATCCCCCTCTCATAATCTGTGTCTCCTCTTCTTCTTATCACCGTAAATTGATTGCGCATATGCTTCTCTAGTCTCCTTATTGTAACCTCTGCAGAGACCGCCACTTCACCATGTCTGCGCCTGTTTCGTTCTCTCCAGATAGTGTGAATAGATGCTTGAAACATGTAACGCACAATGTAGAGCTTCACTTTACTCCATACTGAGGAACCCGTAATCAGGCGAGTGATGTTCTCCCATCCAACCGCGTGTTGATCTTTAAGTATCCCTCTCATCAAATTATCCCACACTTGTGTCGAATAAGGACACTCAAAAAATAAATGGCTCAAGGTCTCCAAAGGATTCCTGCAAAGAATACAACTCACATCTGTGTTTCCATTCCAGTATTGCATCCTCTCCCCCGTAGCTAATCTCCCACGCATAGCTAGCCAGGTGATAAAGGAAAACTTTGGAGTGGCATGTTTGAACCAGACTGCTTGGTGCCAATAGCATTGCAAATGTCTTTCTCGTATACACATCCAAGTTTCTTTTGTGGAAAACTTCTTCTTATATTTCCCCTTCTCTGTTTTCCATAACGACACATCTTCTTCAAGCGATCTGTTCTCTTTAATCCTCTCAATCTCCACCTCCACTCTATTAAGGATAGAAACTCGATGTGATCTTCTTCTGTGCTTCATACAATCCTCTACTGTCGCATATATAGGTATGCCCATATCTATATAGCTACCTTCGCGCAGTATATCTTTCAGAATGCCCAGGGAGCTCCAAGATTCAAACCAGAAAGAAGTTTTACCTCCATTTCGAACATCCACTTTATAGAACAGCTTCGCTATATCTCTGCATTTTAGAATTTTCCTCCACATCCACGAACCCTTTTGAGTATTCTCCTTGACCATCCAAATCGAACCCTTCCTGATCAGATAAACTTTTATCCAACTAACCCAGAGTGAGTTTGCAGACAGAATTCTCCATACAAGTTTCAAGCCACAAACTGTATTTACTTCTTTCAGTGGTCTTAAACCCAAGCCTCCTTCCTGCTTTGTCTTACAAACATCCACCCACGACACTTTCGCTTTCTTGCTATTCAAATCTGGCCCAGACCATAGAAACGCAGAGCATAGCCTCTCAATCTCTTTGATACATCCACTGGGAAGTCTAAACGCTGCCATCCAGAAGTTTGTGAGACTTCTTATTACAGAGTTGATTAATTGTAATCTACCTGCAAATGAGAGGAATCTTCCAGTCCATGTACTAATCTTTTTCCTTATCTTCTCCACCAAAGGAAGAAAATCAGTGACAGTCATATGTTTTGTCAAAAGCGGAAGACCAAGATATCTTACAGGGAGCTTTCCATTCGCGAACTGAAACTGCCTCATAATTTCTTCATTTCTCTGCTCAGAACCAGCCATAAACAGAACAGACTTTTCCTTACTGATCTTTAATCCACTCATTTTATCAAAATCTTCAAATACTTTGAGAATGCCCTCCACAGAATGTCTTGAACCATCAGCAAAGATCATTAGATCATCAGCAAAACATAAATGAGTAAGCTCAATGTTTTTGCATTTCGGGTGGTAGCCTATTCTTCCTTTCACTACCGCTTCATCCAACATCTTAGAGAGCACGTTCATACAGATCACAAAGAGATACGGGGATAACGAACACCCTTGGCGAAGCCCCCTTTTACTTTGGAAATATCCGGCGAGCTCACAATTTACTTGTACAGAAAAAGAAGCTGAAGATATGCAGAGGTATATCCAGTGTACGAACCTACTAGGCAGACCCAAAGCTTTCAACACATTCATTAAGAAAGACCACTGAACTGAATCAAATGCTTTAGAAATGTCTATTTGCATAGCACATCTAGGGGATATATCCTCCTTATGATAATCCTTAACAATCTCCGTTGCTAGCAAAACATTCTCCATTAACAACCTTTCACTTATGAATGCCGACTGATTCAAGGTAATGCACTTAGGTAAAATCTTTTTCAATCTATTCGCTATGAGCTTTGAGATTACCTTATAGAGAACATTACAACATGATATCGGCCTGTAGTCTTTCATCATCTTCGCTTCCACCTTCTTTGGGATGAGTGCTAGTATCGTTGAGTTTAAGCCTTTTGGAAGAAATCCTTTGTCAAAGAAAGATTGAATTGCTATTGTGACATCTTCACCTATAACACTCCAAGCTTCTTTGAAGAATTCTGTCGTGAAGCCATCAGGCCCTGGAGCTTTGCTTCCCGGCATATGAAACAAGACTTCCTTTATTTCTTCTTTGGTTACTGCCCTTTCTAAACTGCTGCAATCCATCTCACTACACTGAAATCCCAGCAACTCTTGTAACATCTCAACCGAAGCACCCTCATACTCCAAAGGTTTATAATTCATGAATTCTGCAAAAAACCTCTCTGCCTCAGCTTTTATATCCTCCTCTGAGATAGCAACTGATCCATCTTCTCTTTGTATCTCATGAATAGCATTACGAATCTCTCGAATCTTCGCTGAGCAGTGGAAAAACTTGTTATTACCATCTCCAACATCAAGCCAATGTAGCTTCGATCTTTGCTTTAAAACCTCCTCCTCCAATAAAGCAAGTCTCTGCCACTTTGACCACGCAGCATTTTCAGCACTAATCTTCTCTTCCGTTGGGTTTACCATAGTCTCCTGTTGTTTTGAGCAAAGATCTTGATAAGCTTCTCTTGTCTGCTTTGATAGATTGCCTAATTTGATTTTGCTCAACTCCCTAATAGGCTGTTTGAGGGCTTTCAAACGCTTGGTAAGCATGAACATAGCAGAAGTAGAAAGATAGAGAGCTTCATAATCTTTCCAAGCATCTTCTATTAGAGAAATGAACTCTGGCATTTTCGCAATGACATTAGTGAACTTAAAAGGCTTCCGTTTCCTGCTCTCCTCATTTTTAAAATGGATTCGGCACCTTAAGTGATCTGAGCATCCTCCCGATTCAAAAACACAATAAGCATCTCTAGTCATGAGCCATTCTTCATTAATGAGAACCCTGTCAAGCTTCTTACAAATCAACCCATCCACTCTTTTATTACACCAGGTATGCATCGGCCCCTGATATCCCAAATCAGTCAATTTGCACTGCTCCACTACATCTTGAAAATCTCTCATCCCCATAGGCACCCTCGGTGCGTCTTCAAAACCCGAATGTTCCTCTCCATTAAGAATCTCATTATAATCCCCCATCAACATCCATTTTTTATTTTTAAAACTTGGTGCCTCCCCATGACTACTCAGCTCTTCCCACAACTCTTTCCTCTCCACCATAGTATTATGCGCATAAATGAAAGAAATGAAGAACTCCTCTTTTTCTCCTGGCAATAAGATCGAACATGTAATGACTTGTGCACTCTTGTATACAGGAGTCAACCGTACTTCAGGTCTCCAAACCACCCACAATCTTCCTAATCTGTTATATTCATAATTCCCCATAAAACTCCAACCATTAAAAACTTCCTCTACAATCTTCTCAGCTTTTTTCTCCTTTACTCTGGTTTCAATAAGGCAGCCAAACAAGAAGGAATGATCTCTCACCCAGTTTCTCACTACTCTATGTTTGACAGGCTTATTGAAGCCCCTTATATTCCAAAAAAACCCCGTCATGAATGATTCTTCCTGGAACCCCTTTTCATATCCTTTGCAGGATTTAAGGTTTCAGGATTTACCACTCGATGATTGGTTTTTGATAGCCTTGGCAGAATTTGTCTTGCTCTACCCTTCCTTATATCTTCAATACTTTCTTCTGCCAAGCTCTGATAAATATCTTCATCCTTCTCACTTTGTACTTCTTCTCTCTCCTCTTCATCCAACTCCTCATTATCTTCTACATCCAACACTTCCTTATCTTCTTTATTCAACTCCTCACCCTTCTCATCCGTGTTTCTCAATGCATTAAAACGAGAAGGAGTAGTAATAGTTACTTGGCCATATTGCAGGCGTTGCACTATTCTACTTCTTCCCATTTTCTCACCCGAAATTTTTTTCCATTCCCCTATCTTCTTATCATCACTTCCCATATTCTTCTCATCACTTCCGTCTTCTTCCTTTCTCGTATCTTCACCTTCCAACTCATTACTCTTTCCTGCTCCCTCCTTGATCTCTGTTTTCCCCATCTCTTCAGTCTGCTTATTTACCTCAACAAACTCATCACTCTTTACCTCATCAATTTTAGTATCCTCAGAAGCTCCCTTATTTCTTCCTTTACAAAAAGTCTCATAATGTCCCCAGCGATCACACTTTACACATCTTGGAGGAAGCCATGGATATGTGTAGTGAATCGTGACTACTTCTCCTTTGATAGTGAAATCAATCTGCTTTGGAGGCTCTTTAGAGAGATCTGCCTTAACAAACACCTTTGCTATATCAAAATTTGAGCAAGCAATTGTGTCTGGATGAAGGTGATCCGGAGCTCCCACTGCACTTGTCATGAAACTTAAGCCCTCCCAAGAATACATGCTCATGGGAACATTTGTGAGGTGAACCCATAACGGAATCAGATTTGCATCCTCATCATCAACTTCAGGAGACCATTTTGATACCACCATCGGAACTCCTGCTATATTCCACATCCCCCTTCTCACAACCTTCTCTCTTATCTTCTCATTCACTATTCTTATCCTCATCGTTTTCTCATCAATCACATAAACTTCCATCTTTTGTGATTTTTCTCCAAACAACCAGATCTTGTTTATTATCATATGGACCTTCGCAATATGAGGTGCTGTTTCCAGAAACCTTGCAATCACGAAGTCCCCCCAGAGTGGATTGGATTTCTCAGTGATTTCCGCCGGAACCATCACCGATTTCTTCCCATCCGATGTCGATATCTCTAGATCATATTTCTTCAAACTTTGTTTTTTTTGTTGCGCCACTGCCACCCATGTTCGATCCGATTGAATTCCCGACTGAACCACCGTCTGAACCCCCGACTGATTCCCCGACTGAACCCCCGACTGAACCCCCAACTGATCTCCCTGCTGAACCACCGACTGATTCCCCGACTGAACCACCGACTGATCCCCCGACTGAACCACCGACTGAGCCCCCGACTGAACCTGAACCACCTGAACCACCGGAACCTCCATCGGAGCTTCCTCAGCTGCCTCCATCCACAGCGGAGATCGAAATCTCGATATCGCCTTCAGAATCACCAAAATCGCCTATGAGACCAAAACGGTGCGTTTCTAAAGGAGGGTTTTTTTTTTCCACTTGTACCTTCCAAATACATTATGACTACTAACTTCCTCTCTCTACTTTCTTCACTCTCATTCTGAGTTTTTTTTGTTGTTGTTGGCTTCCTTTAGTAGATGCTGAATCTGATTATGATGTGATTGCAGGCACGGATACCACATCATCTTGTCGGAAGGAAGGAAAAACTGACAGATTACATCTCTGTTCTGCTCTGGTCTAGTCTTGTGGATGTCACTTGCTAGTTGTTACTGTAACCTATATATAAAAACACACAGCCTTTGTTGTTCTGGCCAAAATGTTTGCTACAAGTTGTTAACGAATCTTCTCTGTTGTTTTGAATAATGAATTCCTGAAGGCTGTGAGATTCATTTAAGTGTTTATTTCTGCATAAGTAAACGCTCATCTCTGAACTGATTCTGAGAGGCTATATATCTAGCTCGTCTATTTGTTGGAAGAGTGATCATATTCTTACCTATCTGAATAGAAATAGTCCACCGATAGTCGGTAGAGCTTGTATATCTAGCTCGTACGTTGACCATAAACGTTGTAGCACAGGAATGTGAACACATGTGTTAGCTACACAAACGGATAGGAATGTGAACACATGTGTAAATGGGTAAAGACTAATTGCATCTGGTGAGGATTCAAAAAATATAATGAGGGTCCTGGAGGTCGTTGACTCATTAGTGTGAAGCTAACAAACGCATATATGTAATGATAGTGTGTAGAATCAATAATTCGATGGGCCACAGACGCAAACGCAAGTGCGAATTAATTTTCATCCACATAATTGCTACTCGCTCCTTTTCTATTTACTGTATTAGATATCTTTTTTTTTTTGAAAAAAATTAACTGTATCAGATATTTCCCTTTTTTTTATAACATTCAAATGAGTCTTAAAACATTAATTTATACTAGATTTTGACCCGCTCTTAAAAGGGCGGGTATATCTTTCGTTTTTTTTGAATTTTTTAATATATATGTGCTAATTTTCGTAATCATATTTCTGTTTGATATTAATTTAATTTAATACAATTTTTGGTAAATACAATAAATATGTCCAGTTACATAATTATACACTTATGTCATATGTATTACAGTAATTATTTTTTAAAATTTATTTTTAAGTGCAATATATTATATATTTTCAGTAGTTACCTAACATAATTAGTCAAAAATATTTGTACCAAAAAAATTCAATTCGGAATTGTTCCGAAATTCAAAATCTCACACTCTATTAGATCTGTCATATATATTTGAAACAGTTCTTAAAATGTTATATCCGAAAATCAATATTCAAACCAATTTGTACCGTAAACCAAACAACACTTTTTAAAAAATGTTTGAAAAAGATGTATATATATATATGTAAATGTATTAATATGGTATTCACTAACTTTAGCTAAAATCACATTTAAAATATTTTTAATTGAATAACCTATTTAAAACCGGTTAAATTAAAACCCGTAAAATATATTTATAAATAATACTTTAATAATAATATCAAACACACATCTAA
The DNA here is from genome assembly GCF_000801105.2 of Raphanus sativus. Classification (NCBI taxonomy): domain Eukaryota; kingdom Viridiplantae; phylum Streptophyta; class Magnoliopsida; order Brassicales; family Brassicaceae; genus Raphanus; species Raphanus sativus. Next base: position 4,827,920 of record NC_079518.1, on the reverse strand, counting down.
AACATACTTAGAATTTTAATTAGATATTGGCCATGTAATTAGATACCAAATAAAAGATGACAGAAACCTTAAGTATATATCGAAAAAAAAATGGTGGTTACATTATAATATTAATAATTAATTTGATGCAGTGGTGTGATTATTACGAAGAAGTAAACATAATTTGATTGGTCCAGGTCTATTATTATGCTGAAGTGGTGGTTACATCGATAATATGTAACTTATATGCAGTTAGTATTTTTTATGTATCGATAACTGAAAACAATTAGTTGGACTGCACTTTTATTAACTGGTCAAGGTGGAAAATTAATAGTATTGATTCATATTAGATAGAATAATGTAATTTAGTTTCGTATACTAAAAGAATCGAACCTAAAATGTGTTAGCGTGTTAAGTCTGTCTACTGCTACTTACCACAAGTCTCGTTCCTGTATTAGATATCTTACCATGTAAGATCTTTTTTTTGTCAATACCATGTAAGATCTTATCCAGGAAAAATAGCAAAAATAGTAAAAAGAGATGCAAAATATCACATAGATAAAAACAAAACATATAAATTTAGTGAAGTATACTTATGTTGCTAGATATTTTCCTTATAACAGAATATGATTTCATCCAACTTTAAAATCAACTTTATCCATATAACTAGTTCTATATATAACATAAAAGAATAATTCACTTTCATCACAAAAAAAAAGAATAATTCACTATTCATTTTTGTAGGTCTATTTTTATATATATCTTTCATTTTCTTTTCTCAGCAACAGTTATTATAATATATTTATATTTGTTTAATTAATAATTAGCATCTGATCCGAAGATTTCATATCTTTTTTTTACAAAGCCGAAGATTTCGTATATCCTACATTTCCCACTTTCCTATTTATAGCACCCCTTTCATAGCTTTGTTTTTTCCCACTCGCACTCTTCTTTATTCTCCTTGTTTCGTATCTCTCACTTCTATCTTCCTGCGATCACCACAAAAGATATATGCATCGAAACTGGAGACGAAAAGATGAACAAAGAGATGGCTCCAAGAAGATTAACCATGGTGACGATGACCATAATTGTGATGATGGTGACGATGGATAAGACATGCATATGTGCTGAGGAAATTTCCAGAGGCAGTTTCCCAAAAGGATTTGTCTTCGGAACTGCTTCTTCTGCTTTTCAGGTCCCCTCTCCTCTCCACTCTCCCTCTCTTTTTCCTATTTTATTTTAGGATTCATTTGTTTTTAATCGTTTCCTTTTAATGGAATCTGAAAGCAATATTATTCACGACCAAAAATTAGGCCACATCAGAACATATACGTTCCCCATGAGATATGTTTTTGTTTTTTCAGTAGCAACAAAAACATAAAAAAAATACGTCGACATATATATTTTTGTAGTTGGTAACACAATACTAAACCATTTTTTATCTAACACTAATGAAGACAAAGTACTTTAATATATCTTGAAACACTTAAGCTACCTCTGTAAATTCATGGTAATATTTTCTTTGTCATCATCATACTACTACAATATGATATTTTTTATATATGATTATACGTTCATTGTATTTATATTTAAACAATATCTTGAAATATGGTCCATATAACTCGATATACAAACAAATATGGCCACATACCATTCATGAATCACGGGCATCCAATTCATCCTCGTCCCTTTCCTGTGGGTTCTGTTTTTTTTTTTACACAACTCTAGGTCTTTTCAAACAACGACCTTTTCTTTTACACATTTTCACAATTTACCCATTAACCTTTCTCTTTTCTCTTCTTCTCAATTCCAGCCCAAATTAAGTCACACAAAATCATATGAAGTATAGCTTTCTCGGGATGCCTCTCACCTAACCAAGCACACACAACTTATGTTTCAATTACTTTTTAAAAACGTTAGTACATAATAAAAATGAAAATAGTAGTGGACCGAGCCTTATAACAAAAATAATCAAAGAAATCAATATTTGGCGCAGCATGAGGGAGCAGTAAAGGAAGATGGAAGAGGTCCTACTATATGGGACACCTTCTCCCACACTTTTGGTAAAATCGCAGATTTTAGCAACGCCGATGTTGCTGTTGATCAGTACCACCGGTACGAGGTAAACCCCATTTATATAAACCAAATAAATTGTCAATGCATATACAATTCCTTAAAAAAGTACACGAAGTAATGATTTAACTGAAATTACAAAATGGTGACGGCAGGAAGATGTACAACTCATGAAGAATATGGGAATGGACGCTTACAGGTTTTCCATTTCGTGGGCTCGCATTTTTCCAAGTATGTTTCATACATTTATTTCATAAATATTTTATATAGTTTATAGATTGAATAGATGAATGATCCTTTTTGTTTTGAATGGGTAAACTAAAGATACTAATTAGTACTACAATATTTTTTAAATTTGATATGGCTTTTTGATGGATTAATAAGATTATAAGAATGATATTATGTGATGTTATAAAAAAAGAGAGAATGATATTGTGTTGTTTACAGATGGTGTGGGACAAATAAACGAGGCCGGAATCGATCACTACAACAAACTCATAAATGCTTTACTTGCTAAAGGTAGTGAACATCAATCACTGAATATGGCGTTTATTGAAATTAGTGCTGGTTGATTTTCTTGATTTTTATTTATTTTTTACTTATTACACAAATCAACAATAGATGCACAGTTGATGTAGAGGTTCTTGATTGCATAAATTTTACATTCATTTGATTTTTTTTTATAAATTATTGTTGGTTGAGTTTCACATGTATACTATAACGAAACAATTGTAGGGATCGAGCCGTATGTGACGTTGTACCATTGGGACCTTCCTCAGGCACTCCATGATCAATACCTCGGTTGGCTAAACCCACAAATCATGTACAATCCATACAAAAGGCGATATAGACATTTAATAAAACTATTAACTAGACAGAAATGAATTTCAAAAGATTAAAGGCTATATCATGTTTTTTGGCAGAAATGATTTTGCAGCTTATGCAGAGGTTTGTTTCCAGAGATTTGGAGATAGAGTGAAGCATTGGATCACGTTCAACGAGCCACACACATTCTCTATACAAGGCTATGACGTTGGTCTACAAGCTCCAGGCCGTTGCTCTATTCTTTTTCAGCTCACTTGTCGCTCCGGAAACTCATCTACCGAGCCTTACATCGTTGGTCACAATGTTATTCTAACTCACGCCACCGTATCAGATATCTACAGGAAAAAGTACAAGGTAAGTCAACACCACATTGAAAACGTTATGTTATACTCCCTCCGTTTCATATTAGATGATGTTTTAGGAGATATTTGTTGTTTCAAAATATATGATGTTTTAATATTTTATATTATTTTTAACTTTACTGAAAACTGTGTAACCAATTAGATTTCGCAGTCATTTTCATAATTGGTGGATATATTTTTAAAAGTTATTTTAAAAGAAAAATAAAGTTCTTAATCTTTGTGCAAAAAGAATAACATCATCTATTATGAAACAGAAGGAATATAAAATTTAAAATATATATACAGTTCTGATGTATACTTATGACAGGCAAAGCAAGGAGGTTCATTAGGGATAGCGTTTGATGTAATCTGGTATGAACCGGAGTCAAACAAGAGAGAGGACATTGAAGCTGCACAAAGAGCTCAAGACTTTCAACTTGGCTGGTAATTTTCAACGAGTTTTAATATCATTCCATTACATAACCACCTTTTCTTATTAGAAAGTGATGTATCTTGATACGATGTTTAGGTTTTTGGATCCGTTGATGTTTGGGGATTACCCGAGTTCGATGAGAAGCAGAGTCGGAAGCAGATTGCCAGTGTTCACGGAATCTCAATCTGCTCTAATAAAGGGTTCCCTAGATTTTGTAGGGATTAATCATTACACAACGTACTACGCAAGAAACAATGCCACTAATCTCATTGGCACTCTCCTACACGATGCTATTTCTGATTCTGGAACCGTCACTCTACGTAAGAAAAACCACACACTTTACTCTCACTTAAACCGTAGTTATGACTTATGAGTATACATCACTTTATTGATAATCTCTGTTTTGAATTTCAGCTTTTAAGGGTTTAAGCGCAATAGGAGATAGGGTAAGAAAAAAAAAATACTATTAACTCCAATAAGTTATATACATTTAAACCGTTGTTATGTTTTTGTTGTCGATAGGCCAGTTCGATATGGTTGTACATAGTGCCTAGTGGCATGAGAAGCTTGATGAATTACGTCAAGCATAAATATGGAAACCCTCCAGTCTTTATCACTGAAAATGGTAAACACACACGATCCGTTATAATATAATAATAACCCTTTTAAATCCACAAGAAATAGAGAGTTTACGATGATGATTGTGTGCATGTGTGTGTAGGAATGGACGATTCAAACAGCATTCTGATCCCAAGGAAAGAAACTCTTAAAGATGCAAAGAGAATCAGATACCATCATGATTATCTTTCGAGCTTACAAGCTGCTATTAAAGAGGATGGTTGCAATGTGAAAGGGTACTTCGTGTGGTCGCTATTGGATAATTGGGAATGGGCTGCAGGTTATAGTTCAAGATTTGGTCTCTACTTCGTTGATTACGGAGACAAGCTTAAGAGATACCCTAAGGACTCTGTCTATTGGTTCACTTCTTTCTTGAACTCTACTTCTTGACTTCCTAATTGGTTTCGGTTAATCTATAAAAAACTTAATGTTAAGTTATGGATTTGGATTTAAAAAGAGATACTATAAGCACAACAAAATCAGTGAAAGGTAGTTGTCATTGACAGAGTTTCAGTTTGAAGTGTTAGCATATATAAATAATAAATCTTATGACAAAAACCCTTGAACATAGGGGTATTATTATATATAAATTTTCACAGTAAAAATTAACGGTCTCAACTCAATTCACATGAACTAAATAAGATTGAAAATTGAATGCACCACTTGCATGTATGAACTTTGAGAAACAATGTATTTCTTATATAATATATAGTACTGAGTTGTAAAATATTTTTTTGTAACGTCTTAAGCTGAGCAATGATACAAAATAACATTTCTCTAAATTGATATATGGTTAACATGATAAGAACTATGATAGAATCCTCTCCAAAAGATAACAAATTTTATGATGTGTTCTGCAATTTGGGTTTAATAGTAGCAAGTGAGGAGGAAATAAGGAATAAAGTGTAAAATGTAGAAAGTAGTAAGGCCTTAGCTAGAAAAGTGTCAAATTAGAACTAGGACAGAATCCTCTCTAAATTGATATGGTTAACACGATAAGAACTAAGACAGAATCCTCTCCAAAATATTACAAATTTTGTGTTTTTATGTTCTGCAGTTTGGGTTTAATTGTAAGAGATGAGAAAACAAGGAATAAAGTGTCAAATTAGAAAATAGTAAGGACTTAGCTAGAAAAGCGTGTTGGTCTTAAATTACGAGGTCGAGCTAACATTCAGGGATTTTTTAAGGGTCAACCCGAATAATAGCACGAACCGTATCCACCTTTTATCTTCTTTCGTGTTCTTCCCCAAATTTTTCTACGTAATCCATATCTCGATTTCGTTTTTTCTGGGATATTTTTTTTCTTCCAATTAATCTATAGATTCATCTAATTCACGTCTCCCTCTTTCGATTGATACCAGTTATTTATATATTTCGTCTCTCAAGAAAGATCTAGGGTTAGGGTTGTCGATCTCCTCACACGTCGTACAATTTCTCGATCCATCGTTTTCTTTTGCTATTGAATCGATTTTCATCAACACCTCTTTTTAATTTTGATGTCAATTTCACCTTTTTGGTCCCCAATTGAGATCTAGGGTTCTTATTTTCCGATCTATCCCAGGTCTTGCCAGATCTGTAAATTATCAAAGGGCTTTCTATTGATTCGTATGTATTTGGTCAATTCTTATCTATTCCACTCTTGATTTGGTTGATTTTTGGGTAGGCCGGAATCTAGGGTTAGGGTTTTCTTCTAATTTGGGGATTTTTTTTTTCTAGCTTAAGCTTCTGAACGGTTAAGATTCTTTATACTCTCTGGTTCTTCCGGTGAACGTTTTTAGTTTGGTGTGAAGTTTGCTTGAACTATCCCTTTTACAGAGGTAAATAATACACACCATTTGTTCTTGTCTGAACTATTTTATTCTTAACATTACTACATTTGTCAGTTTTTGTTATTGAACTGGTTCTTTGTTGTGTTGCATGTCAGTTTAAGTAGCATAAACAGTGTAGTTAGTGTCCTTAGAGGAACTTATACAGTTAGGTGTCTTTACATTATGGTTTATTATAACTTTATAAGGTCTCTTGCATGCATTTTCTTCACAACTGTGAGGAGATTCTTATCGAGTTGTTCTCTTGTGTTTTTTTTTCTTATTAGGTTGGAAATGGGATTCAAACGCCCTTTAGATGACACCAAGTTTCTTGAGCTCCCGTTTAAACATTCTAGACAGCTTGGCTTTAGTGACAAGTCAACGCAGTTTGAAGAAACTACTCCACGCCATGCTGCTGTTTTGCAGAAACCTCTTGCCACGGGTAAATATTAACTCACGAATGTTGTTTGTCAAAATGATCAATGTCTGCTATGTGATTGAATCTTTTTCTTTTGAATGGGTTTATCGACAATAGTGGACGAAGGAGATCTTTTGAAACACGAAGGAGGTGAAAAGACCTTTGATGAAGAGTCAGGTTTTGTTTACCCGGGTCTTGACATGGAAGGCTGTTTTGATCGGGTCATAGAAGATTACCACGGCGAAGATGCAAGTCACTCTCCTCATTCTTCAGAGTATTTTGAGCTCGGTCTTGTACCTCCAAGAATGTTTGCTCCTGTTGAGTCCTTCTATTCTTTCCTCTTGGATCAACCTGCTAGAAAGCAAGTGCCCATTGGACCAGATCATCAAGCCATGATTCCTGAATGGGAAGGTAGTCTGAATGGGAACCTAGAACCGTTAGGCACTGGTACTTGTGTTATTCCCATGCCGGCACAGAATATGGATGACATAGCAGGGAAAGGTAGAGAGTTGTGTGTCTGCCAGGACAAGGATTCTATAAGGTGTGTGCGCCAGCACGTCAAAGAAGCTAGAGAAGCAGTGGTTAAGGTGCTTGGATGTGAGAAATTCAGAGACCTAGGCTTCTGTGATATGGGAGAAGAGGTTGCGCAGAGCTGGAGCGATGAAGATGCGTTACTTTTTCATGAGGTTGTTTATTCCAATCCTGTGACGTTAGGTCGGAACTTTTGGAAGCACTTGGAAGCTGCGTTTTTGTCCCGAACCAACCAAGAGATTGTTAGCTACTACTTTAACGTTTTTGTTCTTAGAAGAAGGGCCACCCAGAATAGGTCCATGATATTGGACATTGATAGTGACGATGATGAATGGCATGGAGGATATGGAGGACGACCTTTGGGTACTCAATATGTCGAAGAAGATGACTCTGCTGTCGAATCTCCTCTTCATGAAGGGACTGAAAAATTCAATGAGAGAGTGCATCCACTCCATCAAGAAGAAGGTGAAGAAGATGCCAGTATTAGTGACAATGATGAAGATGATACCAGACTGTGTGATGAGCACAAGATGGATGCAACAAATGAACATATGAGTATGTTTTCCGGGTGCAATGAGGAGAGATTCAACGTGGAAGATGACTCATACACGACCTTTGAGCTTCCACATGATGCTGTGAACTCCGGCTGGAAGAACTGTGCAAATAAAGAAGAGAGTGGTCTTGGAGATGAACAGAAGAAAGTTGGAGGAGTGTAGGATCCGAATGTTTCAAGAAAATAATGGCAAAGGTCTTCAACGAACCGGGAGCATCATGGATGACATATATTTGGCTATGGATCCTCATGGGAAAACAAGGCAAGAAACAAGTGAGGAAGCAACATCACGTTTCGACAACTTGCAGAATGCTAGGTGGGGTTATGGGGTCCTCCAAATGTTCCTATTAAAAAGTGTAGAGAGTTTATAAGAATATGAATTTGGTCATGTGGAACCCTTGTGAATGGGGCTGTTGTTTCACTTTTCTTGGGACCCTCTTTCTCAATATTCTTTACCTAGAAAATTGTCAGAATCTCTCTGATTTGCATTTAGGATCTTATTTTATTTTGTATGATTAAAGAGGAAAACATATAAAGAGAGAAAACAAATGAAACGATTTTGGGTTTGTCTTTGCATTTGTTTGAAAACTGAGAAGATCAACAAGTCTTAAATTTATTTTACAAACAAAGCTTTGACAATGCCAAAGTTTGTTTGCTTTAGAATCACAGAATATGTGGCACAGAGGACAACTGTTAAGGGCAAGCCTTTGTTTGTTTGTTTGTTTTGGACGCCGAGAAGTCTCTGTTTGGGCCCCATGGTTTGTTATACCATAACCTAATAGTACTAATTCAAGTTCACTGTGCTACAAGATTTTTAAAATTTTTGTTTGGTAAAATTCTACAAGATTTATATTAATGAAGGAAACAAATCTCTAATAAGTTAAAACTTTGTGCGGATTATTGCAATTTCAAGATTTGGTTTGTAAGTGAGTCGCCAAAAAAGATCTAAACCGTCCCAGGCTTTTCTGTCTATGAATTGAACATCCAAAAGCGTGTGTGTTGTGTTGAGTGATAGAATGTAGATATTCTGTTAATATAAAATCTTGTATAGTTTAGATTTTGTATCAGTATATTCTCCTGATATTCTGTAACCAACTTGGCTATTTAAAGCATGTGAATAAGATCGTATCCCTCAAGGGAATTTCATGAACTTTCATGGTATCAGAGCTTGATCGCTCCTGAACCAATTTTCTCTTCACGTCGTTCTTCTTTCTTTCTTCTTACCTTCACTTCACGTTTTCTCGTATTACTATTTTTTTTTTCTTTTCTTCTCTGCTTCGTAATCATGGCTGCACCTCCTGCACACGTTGACAGGGCCTTTGGAGTTACTAACATCAAAAATCATATCCCAGTCATATTGGATCTAGAGGATCACAACTATGACGCCTGGCGTGAGCTGCTCCAAACTCACTGTCTCGCTTTTGATGTTCTCGGGCATATTGATGGTACCTCTACTCCTGAAAACGCAGCCGATGCTCCTTGGCACAAGAAAGATAGTCTCGTGAAGCTCTGGCTCTATGGTACCCTGGCTGAGAAGCTCTTTCGCAGTTCGTTCAGACCAGGCGGTACGGCACGAGACATATGGTTACGTATTGAGAATCAATTTCGCAATAACAAAGAAGCGAGAGCCATACAGATCGACAATGACCTTCGTACGTTGGAGATAGGCGACATGACAATTCAAGAATACTGTCAAAAGCTCAAATTCTACTCTGATCTTCTTGCCAATCTAGAAGCTCCCGTTGCTGATCGTACACTGGTGATGTACATGCTCAATGGACTCAATGACCGCTTTGATAACATTCTCAATGTCATCAAACATCGTGAACCATTCTCCACTTTTGATGCGGCTCAGTCCATGTTAGAGATGGAAGAAAAACGAGTTCTTAAACTCAACAAAACCACTGCTACGCATAAAGACACTCCTTCATCTTCCACCGTTCTCGCAGTCACAGAAGAGCAAGAACAGAAACCACAACCTCAGCAACAGAGACAACACAACAACTACAATAACAATCGTGGAGGTCGTCGTGGAAACAGAGGACGTGGTCGATACAACAACAGTCGTCACTACTACAACAACTGGCCTCCACCTCAGTACTGGCAATCACCGTATCCTCAATGGCAGCAACGTTCCCCGTACTGGCCTCCCTTTACGCCTCAGCAGAACACTCAAGCTCCTCCACGTCCCAATCATCAGGCTAATCTTGCAATGATGCCAATCCAGCCAACTACAGACTTTGCTCATGCCTTCAATACAATGACGCTTCAAGATCAGTCTACGGGTGATTGGTATATGGACTCGGGTGCGACAAGTCATCTTGCTGCGGATCCAGGTATCCTTCAGTCTGGTCTTAACAAAAGTATTAATCAATCAGTCATTGTAGGTAACGGTGCTCGTATTCCAGTTCTTGCCTCAGGAAACACTTTACTTCAAACTTCATCTAAACCTTTATCTCTGAACCGAATTCTTATTGCTCCTAATATTGTCAAAAATCTCATTTCGGTTAGAAAGTTCACAAGAGATAATTTTTGTTCAGTTGAGTTTGACCCTTTTGGTTTTTCTGTGAAGGACCTTCACACTCAGGTGGTTCTTCTGCGCAGTAACAGTTCCGGTGATCTTTACTCTCTCCCATCATCTCATACAACACCATCACCTCCATCTTCCGCTTTGCTGTCTTTCTCACCGGACCTGTGGCACAAAAGACTTGCGCACATTAATAATTCTTCTTTGCGTTCTTTGGCTTTTTCAAATTCTATCTCTTGTAATAAAGACAAACTTGCTTCTTCTTGCAAGGCTTGTCAATTGGGCAAACAAATAAAGTTACCTTTCAGGGATTCAAATTCTTATGCTTCAAAACCCTTTGAGTTAATACATTCGGATGTCTGGACTTCTCCAATCATTTCTCCTACTAACATCCGATATTATGTTTTCTTTCTTGATGATCACACTCACTTTTTATGGGTGTATCCTCTCAGGCGGAAGAGTGAGGTTTTCTCTAAGTTCAAACACTTCTCTAACTATGTAGAAAACCATTTTCACACTAGAATTCAGGATGTGCAGTGCGATAACGGCGGCGAATATGACAACAACCACTTTCATGACTTCTGTGGAGATAAAGGGATCACGTTAAGGTTCTCATGTCCTCATACATCTCAGCAAAATGGCAAAGCAGAGAGGATGATCAGAACCATCAACAATGCCATCCGATCCCTGCTCTTTCAGGCTCACATGGCGCCTACGTATTGGGTCGAAGCCTTACATGTCGCTGTGCACATCCTGAACATTCTTCCGTCTGTCGCTATAAAGAGCCAAATTCCTTTTACTCTTCTCTTTCACAAACCCCCTACCTATGATCATCTAAAGGTATTTGGGTGTCTTTGTTTTCCAAATTTAAATCATTCTTATCTTCATAAACTTGCTCCTAGATCCACCCCATGTCTTTTTCTTGGATATCCTACAAATCATAAGGGTTATCGGTGTTTGGATCTTAAATCGAGAAAGATCATAATCTCTAGACATGTTTATTTTGATGAGTCTATCTTCCCTGCAGCTACTCTAAAAGGCTCTGCTGCAACTTATCAATTTCTTGGAGCCGATAGCGAACCTTCTCCCATGTTCAAATCAATTCTGGAAGGTTCATCTCCTCCTGCGGCCCCTGCTGCAGCAGCTTCTCTGCCAAACACATTTCCACCTTGCCCTAACCAGCCTCAACGTCACTCTATGCAAACTCGCAGTAAATCAGGTGTCTTGAAATCAAAGAAACAGTTTTCTCTTCTTTCTTCTGTTTCACCCTTGCCCACTAGTCACTTAAAAGCTTTACAAGATCCTAATTGGACACCTGCAATGACTGTAGAAATTGATGCTTTTGATAAGGCTAAGACTTGGGATCTTGTTCCAAGGCCTTCTAACGCTAATGTCATTACTTGTTTGTGGTTGTATAAGCATAAGCTTGATGCAGAAGGCAAGCCTAAGCGACACAGGGCACGACTCGTTGCTAATGGAAAGTCACAAGAGGAGGGTATTGACTACACAGACACATTTGCACCGGTCGTGAAACCAGCTACTATCCGAGCCGTTCTTGATGTCAGCCTTGCTAGAGATTGGCCAATTCATCAGCTTGACGTCAAAAATGCCTTTCTTCATGGCGAGTTAGACGAAACCATTTACATGAATCAACCTCCTGGATTTGTCAACTCTCAGTATCCTAATCATGTTTGCAAACTACGCAAGGCTCTATATGGTTTAAAGCAAGCTCCTAGAGCCTGGAATTCTCGGTTTGCTAATTTTGTCACATCTATGGGTTTCAGATGCAGCAACTCTGACGCGTCCCTGTTCATATACAACAATGGCTTGCGCAAGGCATATCTTCTCTTATATGTTGATGACATAATCTTGACGGCGTCGGACACTACCTTCCTCCAGTCGATCATCACAAAACTACAAACTGAGTTTCCCATGTCAGATTCAGGGAAACTACATCATTTCTTGGGAGTAAAGGCTGAGTTCATAAATGGTGGCATATTCCTCAGTCAAAAAGCTTATACAGAAGATATCATAAAGCGTGCTGGCATGATCGACTGCAAACCCTGCTCCACTCCGGTTGACTTGCAATCAAAGTTGTCACTAGAAGATGGTGATCTCATCCCAGATGCAACACAATATCGGCGGCTTGCAGGAGCTCTACAGTATCTAACGTTTACTCGTCCGGATATATCATATGCGGTTCATCAAATATGCTTGTACATGCATGCCCCTCGTGTTCCTCACCTTAATGCTCTTAAACGCATCATCCGCTACTTACAAGGCACGAAATCACTTGGACAACAGCTACGGAAGAGCAACATTACTGATCTCGTCGCTTACTCTGATGCTGATTGGGGAGGCTGTCCTGACACTCGCCGTTCCACTTCCGGTTACTGCCTCTACCTCGGTTCCAATCTCGTATCTTGGTCAGCCAAACGGCAACCAACTGTCTCTCGATCAAGTGCAGAAGCGGAGTACAAAGGGGTTGCAAATACGGTAGCTGAACTCTGCTGGATAAGAAATCTGTTACTCGACCTTGGCTGCCCTATCACTAAAGCTGCTTTGGTATACTGTGACAACATCAGCTCGGTGTATCTGTCTCAAAATCCGGTCAAGCATCAACGTACTAAACACATTGAGATTGATATTCACTTTGTTAGGGAAAAGGTGAAAATGGGACAGGTCCGAGTTCTTCATGTGCCTTCTTCTCTCCAATATGCTGATATATTTACAAAAGGCCTTCCTTCTTCACTCTTCAACGAATTCAGAACCAGTCTCACTGTCTGCTCCCCCGACAATGTGACTGAGGGAGGGTGATAGAATGTAGATATTCTGTTAATATAAAATCTTGTATAGTTTAGATTTTGTATCAGTATATTCTCCTGATATTCTGTAACCAACTTGGCTATTTAAAGCATGTGAATAAGATCGTATCCCTCAAGGGAATTTCATGAACTTTCATTGAGTTGGTTGAACAGATCCAAAAATGCAGCTGACCTTTTGATTACTCGTGTTTGGAACACCTCTCTTTTTTTTTCTTTCACATATATATATATTTTTATTTATTTTTGGTCCAAACTCAAAGACAGCAAAAATATATAAACTTCGAGAATAGATTACAAAGTTTTTTCCTTTCCAACTTCTCTCCTGGTGCTCTTTCTTAGCCGCTTCGGTTCAAGGTCGGATCTTTGTACTCAGATATAAACCAACTGTCACTTCACAATATCTGATTTCGCTAATAAAAAGCATCAACCTTTCCTCTGCATCTTTCTCTCTCTCTCTCTCTCTCCCTCCGCTAAGAAAAGCATCAAGCTTTGTCGGTTTGTGCTGAGGTAAACTCATCATCACCAAAAAAAAAAACGGTTCTTCTCGCTAATCTTACTTTGCTTTTGCTTTCGTTTTAACTAAAGAGAACCTCTTTTTTTTTTATTGAATCAAGATGGAGACGATCACAACAGAGAAGGAGTATATGTGCAAGTTCTGTAACAAGAAGTTCCCTTCCGGTAAATCACTCGGAGGTCACATCAGGATCCATACCTCACTTCATTCGAATAGTAACAGTGGAAAGAAACCTAAGAAGAAGAAGAACAAGAAGAAGAGGTTGGTGGATCAGAGAGAGATCACGGCTCTAAAACAACATCAACTCTGTTGCAGGGAATGTGGTGAAGTTTTTGATTCTTTGAAAGATCTTTGGAGTCACATGGATTGTTGTCACTGCGAGGGAGAGAAGTTGGTTATGGATACTGAGACTACTACTTCCTCAGGTTCTACCAGGAAAAGATCCAAGAAGCAGTTCAGTTCAGAGTCTTTTAGCTCGTCTACTTCTTCTGCTTGTGAGATTGACCAAGAACATAGGAACACTGCTTTGTCTCTCATGATGTTGTCTATGGATCCTAGAGGACTTACCTTGGTGTTGAACTCTCTGGTGACTGAGTTGCCACACAACTCTGAGATTCTCGAGACCAAGTTATCTTCAGGGGAGCAGCTAAAGATGATCTTCAATGTTGCCGTCGACGACCAGCTAAGGTCTGCTGCTGCTGGTGCAATTCTCACTGACTCGTATAGCTCTGACTCTGATTACTTCATGAATGGTCCAAAGCGGTCAGACTCGGATATCTCGGTTGATGGGTGTCTTAGGAACAATGGTGATGACGATTTTGAGGCCAAGGAGGGAAGGTCACAGTACGAGCTACGCAATAGCAAAAATGTGGCCTTGCCTTGTAATGAAACTGACTCTTGTGCAGACACAAACAGGAAGGAAGCTATCAGTGCAAAGAAGAATAGCAAAGGTCACGAGTGCCCAATCTGCTTCAGGGTGTTTAAATCAGGACCAGCTTTAGGAGGTCACAAGAGATCACATTTCATTGGAAATCAAGAACACAGGATCAAACACAAAGCGGCAGCTGATATGGGAATCGATCTCAATCTTCCTGCTCAGGATATTTGAAGAAGAATGAATCAATAATTTTTTGTTTGTTCATACAAAGCTTTCATGTTTCTTAATGAGATTCTTCTTGTCTTCAACATTTAAGTTTTTTTTTTGCTCCAGCTTTCACTTTATAACCCTTACTCTGCAACTCTAGTCCAAGACTAGAGCCAAGTTGGAGATTCTGAGACCCTCTTTATATAATGGGCCGTATTTATTGGGCTTGTAATTAGTTTCGGTGGAATCTTCTTTAGCCCATAAAAGCCTATAACGACCCGAGATATAGCTTGCGTTCCACGAAACAACTCAAAACACGTTCTTATTGTATTGTATAATTGTGTAATAATTGTGTAAACGTACTACACTTTCACGTATAATATACTTGAACCGATCATTTCTTACGTGCTATATAGTCATGTAAAAAGCAATAGCAAGTGAAATAAATCGATCGGAATGTATATAAATAAGGTCACGTATTGCTATTTATGTCTATGAAAACGAACCAAGCAGGACCCACAAAAACGAACCAATTAACGTTCGATTCATGTGCATCCTCTGCGTTGCATTAAAACCCAATTTGCTTTTACTTCCCTCTTTCTCACAGAGTTCAAAACTTTTCATTCTCTTCTCTTCTCTCTCTCTCTCCAAATCAAGCAATATGTCGACGACACACCTGAACCGTTCGATCTTTATCTCTCTCCTCCTCCTTCTCATCGCTTCTTCTCGAACCGCTGGAGCAAACCGGACGATGACGACATCAAGAACAAACTTCCGTTACCGAACTCACCGACTCGTCCCGAGGGTTGTTCACATCCCGTACTACGTGACTCCTTGTGACTCTTTCTCTCGTCCTTACGCGCGTTCTATGTGCCTTGAGCTTCAAAGAATCCACCGTAGTAGTACCGCGAAGCAGCCATTTGTTTCCCCTCCTCCTCCTCCTCCTCCGCCGGAGATTGATCCAAGGTACGGCGTCGATAAAAGACTCGTCCCCTCCGGTCCTAATCCTCTTCACAACTAAAACTCTCGCGGTCTTTCCCCAGTTTATCATATTCAGAGACCTACCTTACTTACACATTTTATAGTTGACATATTTTTTGGGCGTTTCTTGGAGTACACGCTTGAGAGATATGTGTTCTTCAAGATTTCTTTTGCCTGAAGACGCAGGTTCATCATTTCTTTTGTGAATCTTTCTTGAATCTTGATTAATATCTACTCTTTTTGACGATTTTCTTAGGATATTTTGTTGTTTTTTATCTTTCAAAAAAATATCTACTCTTTTGATCTTGTAATAACCCTACGTTACATGGGGAGATATTATTGATATTTCCACGCTTGTTTTGTAGACTTGTGGAGTGTGTAAAGAATCATGGAAATAGTTTATCTTTGCTTATTTTTTTGCTTACATAATTAAATTTTAAAAGAAAATAACCGAAATATTAGATATGGTTGAGAGAGGAGAGGAGAAACGCATGAGTTCCATTAAACTGGGAGCTGTATATTATGTAACGTTGTAAAGTAATTAAATTAGCTTCTCTCTGTGAATACCCAACAAGATACTAATTTATCGACCCCTGCAATATAATGCATTTATTTTGCAACGTCTGTTTTTCTATTTTCAAATCACTTTTGGTTTTTGGTAAACGGAGTTTTAAAGTATAGTCCGTTACTAATGCCCTTACTAATAGGTCATGATAGCCATTATTAGAAGAGTAATTATAGTCTAGTGGTATAATATAAGTCCATTAAGACAAACACTAATACGCTTGTTGCAGCCAGAAAGGTTAAAATCTGAAAATAAGGTGAAACTGAAAAGGCAACAATGAATGACATTGATACAAGTTTTGAAAATGATGAACATAGCTGAGAGATGAGAAGTATAGGGAGGACTTTGGTGAATTTATTGGCAACAAAAATGGAAAACAAACGAACTTATTGTTAAAGACAAGAATAAAATAAGAAAAGCTTTGGATCTGGAAAGACTAACCAAAAAAAGAGAGGAATACTGAAACACTATTTTACCCATTTTGAAAATGGTGGATAGTTTTCAGAAAAAGCAAAATAGCTTAAAATACAGAATGCATATATAGTTTTTAAAATACCACAGATTTTATGTTTAAGAAAAACTCATTAATCATTAGTACAATTTCTTAAACATAAAGTTCTATAGATTGGTATCCACTCATTTAAACATATCCTTAATCTCAATTGGGAAAATTGCATTTTGTAAATCTGCTTATAAAATTTTCATCTTTTTCTGACTCAAAAAAGAAAGCATATCTCCTAACTTTAGATATTTCAAAGTCTGTTTTATTTGTTTCCTGTTTTTGTGTTCTCTTTTGCTTCATGATAGGATCTGTAGTTAACAAGACATGACTGTTACATTCCCCAACATCTGATCTCTGTGAAATAAAAGTATCAAGCTTTGAGCTTGATGCTTCTCCCTTCTCCTTCTCTCTCTGCGGTTAGATTGTTATAAGTGTTACTTGGAAGACTTGAGGTAAATCAGCCAAATGGGTTCTAACTACTTTCCCTTCTTCTGTCTTTTTATTTTCTTTTGATGTTTGCTTATACAGTGTTTGATATCAATTGTCTTGAAAGATGGAGCAGTGCCAAGAGAGGAAGTTTGTGTGTAGGTTCTGCAGCAAGAGGTTCCCTTGTGGGAAATCACTTGGAGGTCACATCAGAACTCACATGAACCAAGAGAACTCAGCTGATTCAGATGAAGATGAACTCAATAAGCTCAGAGTAGACGAAAGTGGAGGTCAGTCTAGCTACGGTCTGAGAGAGAATCCTAAGAAGAACAAGAGGTTTGTGGTCCAGAGAGGCATGATGGCTCTGAAACAGCAACAACAGCAACTTCTCTGTTGCAGAGAATGTGGTAAAGGTTTCCCTTCTTCTAAAGCTCTCTGTGGTCACATGGCTTGTCACACTGAGAGAGAGAAGATTGTTATGGATAGTCAATCTGAAACTGAAGCTTCTTCATCACCTATGAGGAGAAGATCCAAGAGAGCTGTCAAACATCATCAGCATCATCACCACAAGTCTGATGCTTTTGTAGTTGGTGGAAGCATCACGAATCAATACGGTTCAGCATCTTCTGATGACACTGGGATTGAGCCGGAACAAGAGGAAATGGCATTGTCTCTGATGATGCTGTCTAGAGACTTAAGTTTCAAGAAAGGACATAACATGGTTGTGAACCACTCTCTGGCTGAGTCATCGGACAACTACTCTGTGATTCTTGAGACCAAGTCATCTTCAGGAGAACAGCTGAAGAAAGTGGAGGAGTTCTGTAAGAAAGACAAACTTGGAGGAGTGGATAATGGTAATGTTATGTATGATTCAGATAACTCTGATTCTGGCTACTTCAGGAATGGACCAAAGAAGTTGGACTCAGATGTTTCTGTTGATGGGTTCCTCGGGAACAATGGGGCTGTAATGGGATTCAACAGCTCTACAACAAAAGAAGACAAGAACATGAACAGATTCAAGAAAGAATGGCCAGGACCTGGATCAGGTCGTTCTTCTACAAAGTATGATCTGAGGAAAACCAAAAGAGGCTTTCCATGTTACGGTAGAAAGAAACTCAAGTATGAGTTAACTGAATCTGTGTATGATAGTGGTGATCAGCTAAGCTTGGAGACTGATTCTTGTGCAGAAACAATCAAGATTCATAGTAAAGCCACAATGGTTAAGAAAGCAAGCGGTTCAAAGAAGAAAAGCAAAGGTCATGAGTGTCCTATTTGCTTCAGGGTGTTTAAATCAGGACAAGCTTTAGGTGGACACAAGAGATCACATTTCCTTGGGAATCATGAACACAGGACTTTGGTCATCCAACAACAACACCAAGTGGCTAATGAGATGCATACACTCATCGACCTCAATCTTCCTGCTCCTATTGATTAAATGCATCAGCAGTAACTGAAACATCAAGATTTTGTTCTCATTTCTTGTTTCTCCTCTGTTTTATTTGTTCTTTGCTTCAGATTCAAGCATACTTTTTTTTTCACTTTTATTTGTTCATAATTATACCAAGCTATTGTCAAGACAAGCTTATCCATAGTCCCTTGTTAGATATTTTTTTAATTATTGAACTAATTAAATTAGTTATTAGTTAAAGAATATAATAAGGTTATACTGAAATTTAAATCATGATTAGGACAAGCACTGGTAGAGGATGTGTAATAGTGACAATACATGTGTGCGTTTTTGTCTATTTTTGGCAAATGTTTCAAGATTAATCAGGTCTTTCTGATTTTATATTTCCAAATGATTTATACATTAGCATCAAACAGTTCCAATAGTAAACATATGTATCTGTTTTACAACCAACCAAAGGTGACATCAATAACATCAATCTATAGTAAATACTAATTGTACTCTCTATAATGTTTCACAAGGCTTGGGAAGTTCCCATTATGTTCTGAAGCTATCATGTTAAGATTACCTGGAGGAGGGCACCTTTGTCTCCTCGGTCTTCTTGTTGCTTGTCCCCATCCTGTAAGCTTACTGTCTTCACGTCCAACCACTGATACGCTCTCATTCATTTTCTGTGCTATTGACTGGCAAACCGGAGCTTGGCTTATGTTAGTGATCGTTCTTTTTCTTCTTTTAGAGTTTTGTCGAGCAGCTGCTCCAGAGGTGTACTCTCTGGTTTTCATAAGCGCACTAAACAGTTGGATATCTTCAGTGACTTGTTGCCTTGATAGAGAAGGGAGTCCAGGGAGAGTATCTCTCTGGAAATCCCTCTTCGGTCTTCCTCTTCTTGCTTGTCCTCTTCTTGGCCTGTTCAAACCTGTCCCTTCGAGTATTAGATTCTCAGGGACTAAAGGCTCTGGCATGTAGTCTTCTTCCTTAGTTGGTTTTAAACTCAAGGTCATGGCTTCAAAGTAGTCAATCTCTCCAGAAGAATACTCTTCTGGAGAAGCATCACCACAAGAAATTATAATGTCTGCGAACCAAGAGAGCAGACTTTTCGAAGCCGCATCTGTTGAAGAGGAAGCTGCGTCATCAAGATGATCAGACAATGACATGGAGACTATTGCTTGTGCAGCTACCTTAATGAGTTCATCCAAAGAGTTTCCGTCTTCGCTTTCATCTGACTGCTCCTGCACGCTCTCTCCAATATCTTCTTCACTCTCGAGAGTTGGGGGAGCTTCCAAATCTATCCAAAACGTTCCTTTTGTTTTCACTCTAAGACCGGAAACTTCATCATCCTCACTTGCACATGAGTTCAGATCAAAGTAGTGTCTGATGTTGGCAGTTTTGTTTCCTTCTTCCTTTTTAACACAAGAGGCTTTAGAACCATGCTGGTCAACAGAAACGACTGGGGAATCATCATCACATGGCAAGTTGATATCGAAGTCTCGCTTAACTAAGTGAATCACATCCTTATGTTGATCAGCAATACACAAGGAGTGAGAGAAAAGGGACGTATGCTCCTCCTTGCATATAGCATCAACTCTTACCGTGTTGGCATTATTAGAGCACGAAGCGTATGATCTCAAACTCTTCAGAGGAGAAATACTATTCAGGCCAGTTTCATCCATGAATTGATTTGTTGAAGCATTCAAATCCAAGAACCCATTGGATACTTCACTTTTGTAAGTGGGTTTAGGTTTTAGCCAAGGAGGCAACACAGCAGCCGAGCATTCCTGCTTTTTTGGTCCCTGGAGGTTTTCAAAACTCTGACCTGAAGAGAATCCATGATGAATCCCATTAGATATGGCATAGAATCTCATCTCACTACTCGAATCCGCTCTTGCATGTGTGACACAGTTCATGTGTGGATTCGTCTGAACTAGGTAAGGTTTCTGATGTGAGCTGCTCCATGATGATGACCGATGGCTCCATGGTGTGACAAAGTCAGTGCGGTAGTCATTGTGTAATTTAGGAGCGTTAGATGATGCCACACTTGATTCCACGTAGCTATCATAAGAAGCTTGACGATTCAATGAACGAACTTCCATCTTTACATTGCTGTAATCGGGTGTAGGATAGCTCTGAGGTTGAACTGCATTGTTAGAACGTACTTGTAGAGAGTGGGAAGGCATACGCAGGTCTCTCTGTGTGTTTCTGTCGGTCCCTGTTTAACACACAGCCCCATGAAACATTTGAGAAACAGAACATTAGCAAAAACGGCACCATACAGAATCAGCACAGAAGAATTAAAAAAAAAACATTTGATGAACTATTGGGACATATTTTAAGCTTGTAAAAACATATAATTTCAAAGATTAGAGAAGAGAGTATCTATCTAACCTGCGTCAAGGACCATCCATCCATTCTGACTTGTGCCAACATCTGCATTGTGTCTTCCATAATGAGAAAAGGTATCCCTGGAGAGCGAAAGAGGTTCTGAATGTTGGCATATGAGTGGCACATTCAAGTCAGCTAATAATAAGCCATTTGAGCTCCTCACATCCAAGCAAGATCCTGAAGAGTTGCTCCGATGAGAAGCATCATCATCCCCTCTTCCAGATTTAGATCGTTTGAATGGAGGGCAGATTGTAAACTCATCGGCAGGGAGTTGATGGTCAATCATTTTTCTCCTGGCCTTCGCAATACTAGTACACCCATTTGGCAAAGGAGAAGCGTTGGAAGCTGGAGAGGTGGTTCCTTGTCCATAAGTTGAGTTTGGTAAGAGAAACCTAGGAAGCTGTCTTTCAGCTGCATTCTCTGATGATGATGTATGATGATCACTCAAATTCATATTTTTAGTTGACTTCTTTCCCTTTGCTTCTTCATCCACCAAATTCCTATTACACGCGGATATCAATAGAAAACCAAAAAAAAAAAAAATCAGTACAATGAGTACATGCGTTAAATGAAACCATATGAGTGAAATGAAAATAAAGAGGAGACCTGACCTGGTCCTTGAAAACGGCATCGCATTTGTTTGTTTCATAAAAACACACACACACTCTCTCTCTCTCTCTCGTGTATCCTCCTCTCCGCAGACAAAACTGAAAGTATTAAAATCTTCAGGACAAACAAATAAAAAGAGAAAGCTTTTAACACAGGAGTCTTGCTCATATTCCTCTGATAAACACAACTCGTGCAGCTTTAATTGATAATATGTAAAACTCGAAAATGCAATCACATGATTCTCGCAACACAACACATGTGGAATCAGCATAACCATTATCAACTGTTTGTCGCATCTAAAAAGCTAAATGGAGCTGCATTCATACAATACAAGGAGAAAACAAAAAAATAAATAATAATAAATAGAGTAAAAAAGGGAAGATTATAATCACAGAGAATAATGTGGATTTAGGATGGATTTGACTTTGAATGACTAACCTAAATTCATCAAACATAATAACACGGATTAGGCAATTTTTTTTTTTTTGAAAAAATGGCTAATCAGCAAGAAGAATTATAGATGAAAAAATAAAATAAAATAGAATATAAAAAAGTGGTAGGGTGATAGAGATTGTTGTTACCTCAGACCCACATCATCCGATCGCACTTTGAACAGAGAAACTTAAAATCTTTAATTGTTGATGATAAAATAAACACACTCATTCTCAAATCGGCGACATGACTAATACTTATCGAGAAATGAACAGTAAAAATAAAATTAATGTTCTCCCGAGATTCACTCCATAAAAAAAAAAATTAATAGCGACCTTTTTTAACCAACGGACTAACTTATAAAATAAGAGAAGAGAGACCTCAAAACTCCATGGGAGAAGAAAGCTCGCAAGCCGTCTTCTTCTTTGATCCGCTGGGCCAACTCCCTCTCTCTCTCTCTCTCTATTATAGCAAATAAAACAACCAGAGCTTTTATATTCCCTTTTCTAATATTTATTTATTGAATATTGTGTTTTCATAAAAACAAATGGAAACTAAATGCAGACAGAGGAGGCTTCTTAATTTTTCTTTTTCCCATTTTCTATCACACTCGGTCCTTCTCATGCTTTTTAATTTTCTTTTTCCCATTTTCTGTTTTTATTTTTCTAGTAAATTTGGTATCGATATTAGATTTTTATGTTTTGAAAGGAAAAAAAACTATGTAAAAATGGTAACATTAAAAATCAACGTGGATAAAAAAATTAATTATTGGTTAAAGTATGTTCAGTTGAACTATTAATATATTAAAATAAATAAATAAATAAATAATTTATTAATCTGTGTAAACAATTCTAAAGTAACATCTAATAGAAAAATGAGTAATATATTTTAGTTCTTCTTACCATTACATCTAAATTGTATAATTAATTATATGTTTTAAAATATGTAAAATATCTGTACACAATTCTAAAGTAACATCTAAATTGTATAATTAATTAATGTCTTTTTTTGTGACAATTAATTAATGTCTTATAACTGTATGAGGAGATATAATGCCCCAACATAGCCCATTTACACAATACTGTATTATGTGTTGATGTAGAAATAAAATAGCATTGATAAAAGGACAATGGGCCGTAGATTGTCTGGTCCATTTAGCCCATTTTCCAATGTTAATCACAAAGATCTCCCCTCCAAGTTCCAAGATGTTGGTCCATGTGTTTCGAATTTCGTGAGAATGATAGATATCCTCATCATTGACTATGGAGTACGGAGCTCTACTGTTTTAATCAAAACATGCATCTTAAAGAATCTTTGCTAGATACCATTTGAATGTTTGATACGAGTGTGGAAGAAAGGATGATGCTGAAACATGCATTGTAGACTTGTAGTACTCCGATGAAAAGAGATAACCTACTAAGTACTAACCCTCATCTCAAGTAAGAACCGGAACATAAGAAAAAAATTAAACAATGAGCCGAATAATAATTCCTGACTTTTGGCTAACTCACAGGTTAAGCCTTTTAGCAAATAGATTAGTTTACAAACACAACGAAATGATTTTGTATAAATGAAAAAAGTCCAACTTAATCTGGCCTTTTGAATCTAGAATAGTCTCATTTTTGTGTCCCACTAAAAGAAAAAGAATAGTAGGGGTGGGCACTTCGGTTATTTTCTCGATTCGGTTCGGGTTCGGTTCGGTTTGGTTAATTCGGTTCAACAATTTGTCCAACCAAAGTAAACCATAATTAGTTCGGTTTGGATCGGTTTCGGTTCGGTTCGGTTTTAGTTCGGTTTGGTTTTAGTTCGGTTCAATTTTAAAACAAAAATGCATTGTCACAAAATCATCATGTTGGCAACTATGAAAAATTAAATTATGTTGACTAACTCCAATATAAAACCAAAACAAAAAACTTTCAAAAACCCAAAACATTTATAAAAGTACAATCAAATCAAAGTTAACTATAGTAAATAAAAAATTAAAAAAACATGGTAAATAATGCTTCTTAAAAATAAATATGTAAATTAAATCTAATATAAAACTGAAGCAAAAAAAACCCTTAATAAACTACAAAAAATTTATAAGAACACAATCAAACAAAAATTAACTAAAGTAAATAAAAAGATTAAGATAATTTTTAATAAAGTTAACAATGACTTTAGAGCTAGGATTTAAGTATTATATATTGCTGGTACGTTTTATTCAAATAATAAAAAAGTACATTGGTTACGGGTTCGTATTAATTTGGTTTTGTTCGGTTTTGGTTTGGTTCGGTTCGGTTTTGGTTTGGTTCGGTTTCGGTTCGGTTTGTTCGTGTTGGAAAAATCTTAAACCTAACTAGTTGATAATAGACTTTGGTTCGGTTCGGATCGGTTTCGGTTCAATCGGTTCGGTTCGATCGGTTCGGTTCGGTTTTTTTGCCCACCCCTAAAGAATAGTCTCATTTTATTATTTTTTATTGAAAAAAATTAAAAAGAGAATTTGTGCTAGCGATCAGACACCGCTCAACACAAGTGTAGGGCCGCGTGGTTTGCACGCCGTGATGCAACAAAGAAGATAAATCTAGTTAAATCTCAACCGTCGAGATATTCTCATCGTATGGCTGAGAAAGATAAATATACAGTAACCCTAGCCTTCCTCCTCCGTATAAAAATTGACATCACTCTCTTATTTTTGTTGCTCATTCATTCTCACAATCCAATCTCAAATTCCATCTCTCTCTCTCTCTCAACATGTCTGACGAAGAGCACCACTTCGAGTCCTCCGACGCCGGAGCTTCCAAGACCTACCCTCAGCAGGCTGGTAACATCCGTAAAGGTGGTCACATCGTCATCAAGGGCCGTCCCTGCAAGGTATCGTCTCTGTTGATTCCCGATCTCGCTATAGACTCTAGATCTTCTTGCTCCTTTGATTCGGATTGAGTTTTCGAGATATATTTAGAGATCAGACAACAAGAGATGTGTTCTGTTTGAATAAAAGGAATCTAGTTTTGTGTGTTTTTTGATTTAAATATGTTTAGGGATAAGAAAGTCTTTTGATTTGATATTTATTAATTTTGGTTTGGGCTCTTTTGGGATTTTGATTGATTGATATATAGGTTGTTGAGGTTTCGACTTCCAAGACTGGCAAGCACGGTCACGCGAAGTGTCACTTCGTTGCTATTGATATCTTCACTGCTAAGAAGCTCGAGGATATCGTTCCCTCTTCCCACAATTGTGATGTAAGTACAGTATATAAAAAAACAAAACTTTACTAGATTTGGTTTATATGATATGTTCTTTAAATTCAGAGTATTGTTTGTTGTTGTTGTTGTTGTCAGGTTCCTCATGTGAACCGTATTGATTACCAGTTGATTGATATCTCTGAGGATGGCTTTGTACGTCACTTTTCTCTATTATCATTTATGTTTCGTTTTTCCGCTTTGGACATGTTTGAAAAGTTATAATTTTTGTTTTGCATCACAGGTTAGCCTTTTGACCGACAGTGGTGGCACTAAGGACGACCTCAAGCTTCCCACCGATGATAATCTCAGCGCTCTGGTTAGTTTCTCGTCTTTTTAATACGCATGAATTGTTTTCAATCTTTGAAATTGTGATTTGAAAACACAATTTGTGAAAAAAAAATTGCAGATGAAGAGTGGATTCGAGGAGGGAAAGGATGTGGTGGTGTCTGTCATGTCTTCGATGGGAGAGGAGCAGATCTGTGCCGTCAAGGAAGTTGGTGGTGGCAAGTAAAACCAACAAGTGTTATCATTCTCTCTTTACACAGAGGATAAATCTTATTTACCCCAGCAGTTGTTATAAGAACAAAAACATGTTTTTTTCTTCCTTTTTTTCTCTGATTTAGACCATTAATGTGTGTTTCTTGTTGCAAGACGACGACCATATCTATTGGTTTTGGATTGTTGAAATATTTGGTGTTTTAAAACAGTGAAAGTTTCCTACCCTTTACTTCGTATTTATTTACATGGTGATTATGTTATTCAAGAAGAGTCATTAGAAACTTACGATTATTACAAGGTCTTGAGTCTACTTGGAGAATCTGTTGAGTGACGATGATAGAACCGAGTCAATTTTTCAGTTGCAGCATGTTTAGGAGAGAGACAAAACATTATGGAATGTTAAGGCTCCATCTTTATCTAAGAGACTTGAGTTAAGAGTCCCTAATCTACCTTGACATTGTAGATATATCGTTCCAAGTTTTGCAAATTTACTTGCACTTTCTTCTAGAGCCCCGGAGATATTAGACCTCTTTAGTGCTCACAGAGACAGATAATCCAACAAGTATGTATGGCCAAGTCATTCTTTTACGACGGGACACAAAAATAGCAAGTTTTCTTGTTTGCTCTCTTGCGGAGAATGAAAACAGAGCAATGAACTGTGGTTAAACTCAAGAGAGAATTGGTTAGCTATGGTTTAACGCACAAGAATTGATTTATAAGTTTACTCGTCTCCTGAGAAGTACCCTGCCTAACAAGTATATAACGTTTTCCAAGTTATTCTTTCTGTTGACAGAAACTGCAAAAATGGCATTACATTTTCACATTCGTTTAGTTTTTCAAGAGGACACATGCTCAAGCCACAAAGATCTAAATGTACAAAACCTCAGGTGAACAAAAAGATTCTTCCTCGTGTTGATCAAAGAAAAAAGAGAGTGGAATTATTCCATCTAAAAATCATCTTAGATGACTTTCTTCTTCTCAAAAAACGTCTTCAAGTGCAGAAACTGCATCCCAGCAACTCCTAAGCACACGAACAGAGAGAGCAAACCAAACCACGCCATCTTCGAGTTCGTAGCCCTGTTCAGATCCTGCATCTCTTCCTCCCTGCAGACAAAAACAAGTCCACATTCAATAACATTGCAACAAATTATAGAAAATGTAAAAGCAACTTTTCATTACCTGTCTCTAAGATAAAACATCTCATCATGAATCGAGTTAACGGTTTCAATCAAAGCCTTCACTTCAAACTCCATAACCTTCCACAAGACACAACAAGACATCAAGAATCTGATGAGTTAATTACCAAACAAATATTAAAAAAAGAAACTCACTTCGACTTTGCTCTTCTTGGCCAAACTCCCCAAGCTCTTGTAATGAACACCCGATCCCCACTCCAAATCGATACTCAACGTCACGTCAGGCTTATGATCGCTGGCGGCGAAACACGCCGAGTAATCTCCGCCTTCCACCGCCGTGAACGAGAACTGCCCCGAGTCCACCTCCTCCGCGTGATGGTACGTGTTCCCGTGACTCGACGTCACCTAATGTATAATTATAACATGGACGGAATAAATAAAAAAGTTTACGAATTTATGGAAAAGGAAACGAATTTTACGAGCGTACACACCCTTATGTTGATCTTGTGAGACTGAGGGAAAGGGTGAGGGTCGTTGGGGTTGGAGACGGTGTACTTTCCGACGGTCATCGCGTTGCTTTTGATGTCCTCAGAGATGCATCTTGATTTGCCTGATTTTAGCTCGAAGTGGAGAGGTTGGGAGACGTGAGATATGATGGATATGGTTAACAGGAATGTGGATATGTGTTTTGATCGGACAACCATGGCGAAAAGTTTTTTTAAAAACGGAGAGATCTTTCTGTTTTTTTTTTTTTGGCTCCTCGGTCGTTCGTTGTTGATGAACGATGACGACGGAGGAGGAAGGGAGTTTTCGACACGTGGGTGTTTCTTGTTGGCGGGAATACGTCCACGGTGATTTGTAACCTTCTGTTTCCTCTAGAGTTTCGTCTTTATAAAGGTTGACTTTTGAGTTTGTGCAATTTTTAGGCAGATGGAACTTTCTATTTTTGGTGAACAAAAACAGAAGAGAGAGAGAGGCTTTTTTTTTGTTGAACTGGATAATAATTGGCCCATTAAGATAACAAATTAGTTGTCTCAAAAACTGAAAATATTAGAGAATATGTTATAACTAATTTTATTTTGTTGTACTATTTTCAGGATATGATACGATGCACAGAGTTGTTTGTGTAAAAGTTTGCGTTTAGTACTTTAGTATGAATTTTTTTTTAACACTAGTTCATTATAATATAAAAAAGATTACAAAGACGATTCGACAACCGATAATACTAATTGCTTCATGAGATCTACGTTTAACTGCATCTTCTGAGCTGTCCAATAAAGATTCATGCCTCACTAGATTAACTTGTACCATGTTGTAGATCTTTTGTAAGTCTTTCTTCCATAATCTACATAATTGTTTAATAAATTGTTTTTTCCGAAATTTAAAATCTGGATTTATCTGCAAGAAATTGTATAGTCTGGGATTTAACCCCCATACCTGGATGTGAAATTTTTTAAACCTTAACCAATAGACTACGGTGTTTCCACAATATTTTCGTATGAATTTAAAATTATAATTTTTGATATAATTGAATAGATTTTTAGCCGGCAGAAAAGAAAGCCATAACTACTTTTCATAATTCATAATATGTTCTTATATTATCTTAATTTCCAGCGTAACCTTCAGAAAAGATGGAAGGGCAACACTCAGTTCTCCACTGTTATTTTTTTTTCTGAATGAAAACTCCATACCGTTTTTCTTTTCTTGCTGTATTCGAGCTCTACGCCATCTTTCGTGGGGAACACCAAACACATGAGTTGTCGTTGGAGTAATTACAATACTTTTGATCTTATCTTCATTGGGTTCGTTTGTGGTACCGTAGAGCCTTTCTCTGGAGAAGGAATTATGATGATAGGAAATGTGAATGTGATGGGAATAGTGGTACCCCCTTACTGATATGGACAAGGTTAAAATGTTTTTGGTTTAGTGGTATATATTTTATTTTTAATATGTTTAGATATATACATATAAAGACAACTATTAATATTCAGTTTTATATATCTTTTTGTAAATTCAATAATTTATTTTTGCTCAAACGTAAATACAATCATAAGAAACCTAAAACACACACACGGGAAAAATCCATTACAAAACAATCTACGCATCAAACGTATTTCAATTGTGCTAACGTAACTATACGTTGACGTGCCCTTAAAAAAACTAACGTTGACGATGATGCTTTTTTTTTTTTTGAAAAAGACGATGATGCTTAGAAGCTTCGTTTTTTGTGAGAATTAACGAAATAATATTGACGGTACGTGCAGATGTCAGCCATATACGTTGCATTTACCACCCATCCAAAAATGAAATAAAATGAGAGTCAAAGATTAGGATCAAAGATTAGGATCAAAAATCAAAATAAATCGTAGTCAAGCAGATGCTGTTGTTTAGCTGTATTTCAATAAATACATGAGAACAACATTGAACTATTCAATTCTATAGTTTATTCTAAAAACATGTAGCAGCCATATGAAATTATGGATACCCATTAAATTTGCCTTGTTTAACAAACGGAGTAGTTTCCGTTTTTTTTTTTTTTGGCATGGACGTAGTAGTTTCCAAAAATGTATTAAAATAGTGGTTTATATTTTCAAGATTCAAGTAGTTCAAAAAAAAAAAATTCAAGATTCAACACTATGTGAATGTTCTCCGTGGCTTTGTAATTGGCCGAGTAGTATGTACCAAGAGAAAATCCGGCACAAATATTCCGTTTTCATATAAACTCCATTATCGAAAGTTTTCTATTTTAACTGAAACTTTCGATAATGGTGTTGTAATAAACTCTGGATAATATATGGTGAACAAAACCGATTTTGTGGTACATTATATGCTTTAATTAGTAACAACGTTATAACAATAAGCAATTGTTAACCGAATTCGAATTTAAATTATTAACTTTATTTACTTATTTTTACTAGAAAAAATTTTATTTACTTATTTGAATCCGTCAAACAAAAACATTAACTAAAACTAAAATAACTATTCCCCCAACGATTGAATACTCATTTGGAATCTTTAAAAAAGTAAAATATTCATTTTTAAATAAAATTTAGTTAGTTGATTAATTTTAGTTTTTGTTTCTGCAGCCGAACCAATAAAGAGATTGGAAGACAGGTTTTTGAGAAATTCTTAAAACATGTGTGCTGAGGACTCTGATTCACTTTTCGCTTTTTTAAAAATATTTTTCTTTATCTTTTATTATTAGAACCTATATTAGAAACTCTTGTTGGAGCTACTCTTTAGTGTTAAAAAAAAATCATCATGTAAAATATAATATCTCAATATATATATGTATGTGTATATGAATCAAAATTTTGCAGTGGACTCACTCATAACAAAATACAGTGTCTTTGTGGGACTACCAAAGCAGGGACGTTTGTTAAAAGATGAAATTAATAGAAATATAAATCAAGCTTAACATAGTTAATAGATCAAAACATAACAAAAAAAATAATAATATCACTAAAAAGAATAAAAAATGTGGCACTTTCTAAACCCTATGCTTCATAGTTCTATGCTTCTCCGGAGAGACGGCTATGCGCTATTATCCCATATATAGGAACCCATTTGGAAGTCTTATTTGAACTCCATCCAAAAAGAGCATTCCACAGTTGAGTGCCTAGTTGACTGGCTCCTGTGGCAACTACCACTATATGTTAAAACTTAAAACAAGACCAAATCAAGTAAAAAGATAATATATCTAGCACTTTTTATAATTTTCTTTTTACGAATAGTTATTTGGTAATATATCAAAGTCAGCTTCACTCATTCTTGAAGATTGGAAATCACCTTCGACATATAATCATGTAACTCGTCTTTTTGCATTTTCTTCTATAGATTTTTATATCAATTTAATGAAAACGTCGATTCGCAGCACAGAATGAAGGCTATACTTTTGGATTAGCAAATATTTTTTATTTTATTTTTTTGGCTACCATTTAACTGTTTTACATGTTATTTGTTTCTTCATTTAGATTCGTCTCCTATTAAGAAGATTTAACTGTATATATCAGTTTTTTTTCTTAAACCGAGATAATCTGTTTTTTGACATCTATAAGAGATTCTAAATCTCGATCATATTCTTTAACATGGTTCAAAAATATTAATATGTTTTTTTATCTAGCTGATTATCATTATAATATAATCGAGATTTTGTAAAGTCATTTGGATCATATCCCTGTGACAGATTATGCTTTTCATTATGCATATTCACTTTACATCCTTATCCATTCTACAAATTATGTCATTCTTAATTGTACAAATTTAAAACTGTATTGGCGTGTATGAATGTTATATGCAAGCAGTATGCAAGGTTCTTTTGATTTAGATCAACAAAATTTTATTATTTATGTAGTCCTCTCAAAGTGTCATAGCTATAATACTACAAAATAACTAAACAAAAAACTAAAAGCTATGAGAAAAATTAATACTGATATTATATATGTTTGCTATTTAAATCCTAAAAACTTTTTTTCTTATCAAACAATTTATAAACCCAATTCAAACTTTTTAACCAATAGCAATGATTTATGATATATTTTATTTTAATTTTTCCATTATAAAACAATGTTTTTAGAGTTGTCACACAACTTTTTTTTTTTGACTAAAAGGCTTTCGGTTGTCACACAACTTGACAAACAAATAAAGTTTAGCTTTTTAAATCAGACATAAACATTTTTGTCAGTGAGGTTTATATGTCTGCAATCAAACAGTAGTATATTTGGTCTTTCAACTCTCATTTGAGAGGGCTAAATATACTCTTTCTCTTTTTAACCTAAATATACTCTTTGCTGTCAATCTTATTCATAATTTAACTGATTCTAGAGTGAGAAGTTGGAGTAAGGATTGTTTTGTTTGTCAAAAGAAAAGGCACAGTCGGCTAAAAACGCGTCCAACTTAACCAAAAGATAACCACTTTTGTAACCCATCCTTTAAGTAGCTTTTATAATTAATTAATATATTAAACTTATTCACGTGTCTGTACTAAAATACATGTAGAGTAGACACCCAATCATTTACTCTCAAACCTAAAGGTTGATATGCCATTTATAGCAAAGCTCTGTTATTGAGTTATGGAGATTACTGAAATGTGTTGCTCAAAAAAAAAAGGAGATTACTGAAATGAACTGGATATAAATTATAAAATCAATTTAGTCCTTTAAATTGTTGATGTTATGTTAAAAAAAATCAGACTCCATTATTTCGTATGATAAACAGAGGTGGATCTATGTTGAACGGTACGGGGTCACGTGTCTCCTACTAATTTTTGATTTTTCTTAACTAACTTGAAATAATTTGTTTAAATATTACTCCCTCCATTTCAAATTATATGTCGTTCTAGAGCAAAATTTTTGTTTCAAAATAAGTGTCGTTTTCGGTTTTCAATGCAAAATTTATTGAAAAGATTCTCTATTCTATTTTTATATTGGTTGATGTGTATTGGTAATAGTATTTTTATTTTGGAAATATGTAAAATTAAATGTTTTCTTAATCTGTGTGCAAAGACTTAGAACGACAAATAATATGAAACGGAGGGAGTAATAGTTTACTGAAGAAAATTGAAAAAAAATGCCCCCATCTAATTTTTGTGTCATTTTTAATGCTATGCACCCAAGTAAAAATTAGTCTAGATCCTCTCTGATGATAAACAAAGAAGTTGTTGGGTCCATTTCTTTTCTGTGTGTTTCTGATATTTGAGATAGGAGTCACTAGCTAGTTTTTTTTTACAGTCACAAGAAGAAGTTTTAAAATTTATACGATTTTTGTCTCAAGTTTCTCTTCTATATCTGATTCTAATAATTTGATGATGATTACTTGACCAACCATTTTATACTAGAGGAAACGTCTTCGTTCATGTGTTATTAAAGACGCAATTATTGATTTTTGTCGTAAGAACAAAACGAAAGATCTTCTTTACTGAAACGACATGTCCATTGTTCAGCCAAGAGCCCACCACACAAAACGTGTTTTCTGAATTTCAGTTCGATGTTTTTGAATTTTCTCAATTGGGAATTAAATCCACTTGCCTAGCTGTATGGATGTAACTCAAAATATCGCTTAGTTTCTATAAATATACATTGAAAAAAAATATTGTTGTGACGATATTGACTGTGGACGTATATATAAGAGACTCGTTGAATATATTCAGAGATTTGCATGGTTGGCTAATTGATTATTTCCTTTCTTACGAAAATTCCTCCTATAAATTTTTCACCAACCTTCCTTTAATTTTCTTTATAGTTGTCTTCTCTTGAAATTCTTCAAGATCTGTTCTCTCTTTTTTTTTTCGTGTCTTCTCTGTAAGTGTTCATTACTGAACAGCCAACTTTTCAGTGAAGTACAGAGAGAGAGATTCTTGAGTTCTTACAGATAAATCCAGAGAAACTGTGAAGAAACACAAAAGATGAAGTTTGGGGAAGAGTTTGAAGGGCAGATGGTTCCAGAATGGCAAAAAGCTTACATGGATTATTCTTGTCTCAAATCCATTCTTCAAGAAATCCAAAACTCACGGAAAAGATTAAGAACAGAAGGTGACTTGAGACCCAAGAAATCTGTTTACCGCAACTTCAGCGGTCTGACAAAGCGGTACAGCCGTGCCGCCTCCTATCTGGAACTCGAAAACCAGGACATTATGGTGAGTACAAGGATTGGTGAAGATGGGTTTGAGAGACACGAGACGAGTATCATGAAAGTTGCGGAAGCAGGAAGAGAGTCAGAGCTTGTCTTCTTTAAAACCCTAGATCTGGAGTTCGACAAAGTGAATCATTTTTACCGGTCTAAAGTGGATGAAATGGTGAAGGAGGCAGTGGCTTTGAACAAACAAATGGATGCTCTGGTTGCTTTCAGACTCAAAGTTGATCGACCTGCTTCTCCTTGGACCTGCTCTGAAACAGTAGCAGTTGACGTGGATGCCTTGGATTCCAAGGAACAGAGTAAGTTCTCGTAGATTGTTTCTTTGTTACTGGGTTCAGTATGAATTCGAAATGACAAGAAGTTTGAATCTTGTTGTCTTTTTTTTTTTATGTGTTTGATTTTGAAGGGATGAAGTCATTAGCTGAAGAGATGGAAATCCAAGAAGATGGATCTAACGGTAGAGATTCAACGAAAGAGATCACACCGGAGGCACTAAGTGTTCTTGACCGTATCAGATTAAACAAAACACAGGAAACTCCACTGTCCACAATAAGAAACATCCTCAAGCTATCTAACCAAGAAGAGCTCAAATTCACAAAAGAGAATCTCAAGAAAATAGAAGAACGGCTCAAGAATGTATTTATCGACTTTTATCGCAAGCTTAGACATCTCAAGAACTACAGGTTTGCATATTTTTTCTTAGGCATTCTTAATAAAAAGGCAACTCATAAAGGTGTTTTTATTTGATCCATGTTCTGTTCACAATTATCTCAGCTTCCTGAACACCTTGGCGATTTCAAAGATCATGAAGAAATATGATAAGGTAACACCTGATTTATATGTATATATATATATATGTATGTATATGTTTCTTGATATTTATTCATGTTCTGAGATTTTGGGAATTCGAAACAATTTTGTAAGAATTTTAATATATTACAAAAAATGGGGACCTATGTTTATTTTTATTTTTATTTTTTCTAAAAAATTTGGGAGTCAAAACTAATGCTTGGTTTGACTATGGACCACCACGGCCATGTATTTATTAATATGTTTTTGGTATTTCTTCTCTATCAGATTGCTACAAGAAGTGCAGCAAAACCTTACATGGAGATGGTAGATAAGTCCTACCTCACTAGCTCTGATGAGGTTACTAAACATCTCTACATGAAACTTACTATTTGCTTCTAATGATACTACAAACTACAAACATAAGCTTTATTGACATTTTACAGATCAACAAACTTATGGTGAGAGTTGAGTCTATTTTCGTCGAGCATTTCGCCAGTTCGAACCGAAGCAAAGGAATGAATCTCTTAAGGCCAAAAGTGAAGAAAGAAAGACATCGTATAACGTTTTCAACTGGTAACTAGAAAACATCCCAAATATAGATCACATTTTATAACACTTACTTCATGAAAAAGTAATCACAATTTTCTTTATCAGGCTTTTTTGTGGGCTGCTCAGTCTCTCTAGTGATTGCTCTTGTCTTGTTCATCCATGTACGCAACATAATAGGCACAGATGGACAAATACTCTACATGGAGACAATGTTTCCTCTCTACAGGTTCAAACCAATACATCTTTGGTTTCCTCTCTATAACTGAATCAATTCTTTTTTCTCGCTGACAAGAATGTTTCTCAAACCATGTTTTTCAGTTTGTTTGGATTCATTGTCCTCCACATGATCATGTATGCTTCAAACATTTACTATTGGAAGAAATACCGAGTGAATTACCCGTTCATATTTGGATTCAAAGAAGGAACAGAGCTTGGTTATAGACCAGTTCTGCTTCTAAGCTTTGGTCTCGGCACGCTTGCTCTAGCTGCGGTTCTTATAAACCTTGACATGGAGATGGATCCTAATACTAATGACTACAAGACAATCACTGAACTTCTTCCACTTTTCGTTGTAGCTGTAAGTTGTTCATTATCACGACAACCACAAGAATGTTATATCATCAATATGTCATTACAATAAATCAATAATAACAATATTTCATATGTACAATGTTTTGCAGATAGTAATGGCCATCTCTGTCTGTCCCTTCAATATTTTCTATAGGTCAAGCCGCTTCTTCTTCCTAGCAGTTGTATTCCGCTGCATAGCTGCACCACTCTACAAGGTACTTTAGTCAATAATATCATGGTTAAAAAAAGATCGATAAACATCTTAATTTTTTCTCATATAAATTTCTAGGTTAGTCTTCCGGATTTTTTCTTGGCGGACCAGTTAACAAGCCAGGTTCAAGCTCTGAGGAGTCTTCAGTTCTACGTGTGTTACTATGGTTGGGGAGACTTCAGGCTAAGAAGAAACACTTGCAGATCAAGCGATGTGTATAACACATTCTACTTCATCGTGGCTGTGATTCCTTACTGGTCACGTTTCCTTCAGTGTGTTCGAAGGTTAATCGAAGAGAAAGATATAAGCCAAGGCTTCAATGCTATCAAGTACTTTTTGACCATCGTTGCTGTGTGCTTGAGAACAGCTTATAGCCTTAACAGAGGAAACACCTGGAGAATCGGTGCATGGGTTTTCTCGGCCTTGGCAACTTTTTATGGAACGTATTGGGACATTGTGCATGACTGGGGATTTCTTCATAATTCATCTAAAACTTGGCTTAGAGAGAAGCTTCTTGTTCCTAACAAATCCGTCTACTACGTTGCAATGGTAGGAACTAAAAAAAAAAGATAAAACAAAATAAATCATGTTTTAGGGTTTCTCTTTTAATTTTTGTTTTCTCTCTTCTCTTTAGGTGGTAAACGTGGTGTTGAGGTTGGCGTGGTTGCAGACAGTTCTGGATTTCAATGTCTCGTTCTTGCATAGAGAGACAATGATTGCTCTCCTTGCTATTCTTGAGATCATACGCCGTGGTATCTGGAACTTCTTCAGGTAGCGTCTTGAACAAGAAACAATATATAAATGCTCTTATGACATCATTTCTTTTATTTTATTTTTTATTATTTCTGGCTTATGAACAACAGGTTAGAGAACGAGCATTTGAACAACGTGGGGAAGTTCAGAGCATTCAAATCAGTTCCGTTACCGTTCAACTACGGTGAAGAGGAAGAGTCCAGATAGTTTGGTATATTAGATTGGACCTACTCAAGGTGGTTGTTCCCAAGTTTTTTTGTGTTCTCTAGTCACAATGTGCCCAAATCATATTCAAAACCAAGATTGGTCCATAGACCCACTGTATATATATATACAAAAAAGAATCATCGATGTTTCTACAAGATTGGCCCATAGACCAACTGCATCCATTGTTCTATAAAAGAAGACCTTATAAAACTTGCATTGATTGTTCTATTGCTGCAGTGACAAGATCTCATACAAAACTTAAACCTATGTATAGAGATAAAGAAGCATCAAACAGGTAAAGTAACAAGAGAGTCTAACTAATCTCGTGTTACCTGCAACGGATGATGAGAGGAGTAGCTTAAGAGCCTTTAGTCCATTTCTTGTCCCATCGATTGTGTTTAGAAACCTGCCACATGTTTCATCAACAACAGCTTCGTTAATATTCACAAGGGAGAGAACCAAGTTAAGAGACAGTGAGTTCCAAACCTTCTATATTGGGCACAGACAATTAGCTCCATGGATCCACTCAAACCGGAAGCTCTTCTCATCGATCGAAACCGGTTGATTCTGGTCAAGAGGTAAGTGAATGCCATATGATTAACTGGAATTTACAACAAGAAAAACATGTGTTCAAGGAACATCATCAGCAGTAGTATTACGGTTCTATCTATTCAAGCCCAAATTTGGTGACAAGACTTTACGTAACAGATCAAAGGCCCATGACTTAGATCAATGCATTCCATTCATGTGATAGATCATAGGCCCATGATTTATTTGTGCAAAAGCCCATTGAAAGGAGATATATCAAGACATGGTTCTTGTACCTCCTTTCTTCTTCGTTTTCTCTTGCATTTGTTCATCCTCAAGAACCAAAATAGTCAGTGATAATAATACTCTTGCCTCCTTGTGGGCTCTCTCGCACGTGCATTACCTTTTCATCTCACATCCTTTTCTTTCTATTTTCATTATTTTGTACCAATCTTATGTTCAGTTTCTTCAAGAAAGTTGGGTCGTACGTTTAGTTATAAACTTATTGTAGAACGTATGGTTTGGTTGTTTTTCTTAATAGAAAAGACGGTCTTTTGATTCATAATTTCTCCCGAGTTGAAAAAACACATGTAACAGATGATCATGTGAGAACTACAATGGGAAGTTGTATTTGAATTTAAATTTAGACAGCTCACTATAATTTCCCATAAACGTATAATTTTCAACTTCTATAATGATTTGACATGTTGAAATAAGGTGACGGTATAATTTGATTAGGAAATAATTTAATATTTTCTCCGTTTCATTTTACTTGTTGTTCTAGATTTCACCACACGGATTAATAAAACATTTAAATTTGTATATTTACTAGATAAAAACATCATTAACAATACACCTAACCAGATTTCAATCAATATAAAAATAGTTTAGAATAAAAAGTCAATAAATTTTGTATTGAAATCATAAAATGATATTTATTTTGAAACAAAAAATTTGCTCGGCGTCTAATTTGAAATGGAAGGAGTAACAAATGTGAAAGGAAAATGTTGAATCAATATTGATGACGAGATCAAGAGATTAATGCTTCGATTTGGATATTTAGATTTTCTCAAGAGAGGAGTTATGATGAAGTGCATGTCATGAACAGTTTTGTGAATAGTTCGTTTGAATGTGCAGCTTCCCAATACAGCTAATATTTTTCCAAAAACAATAAATAGTTTGAGTTGATATAGTATAGAAGTAACGAATAGTGGAGTACACTTTGCACCATAAGCTAATAGTTTTTTGATTGTTTTTTTCTGTATAAAAACAATCTAACAGTGTTATGAAAACAATGAAAATTTTCCTGAAGGGATGAATGTTTCAGACATGTACGTCGAAATCATTGTTCTTCCATTTTTGCGTAATACAAAAAAATACTGAGGGTTTTGTTTTCAAAATTGTGATACGAATATTCAAATTGTTAAGTCCACGTCTAGATTATTATTTATTAATATTCAGGATTCCCATTATTGCTCTTTCTTACAATTTTCTTTTTTTCAAGGATATTGCTATTTGATGAAGATGATCAATTAAAACCTATCAATAATAACAGTTTACCAAACCCATCACATCCAGTCGCTTTAACCACTTGGACAAATCTGAATCTGACTTTGACTTTGAAATTTGAACATTACTTTTGTCTTGCTTATTTATATCTATTTAAATAGGTTATTTAGGTCCATCATGAGCCTTGGTGCATTAAATACTTGGATTTTGCGAAAAGGAGCATTGAATTAGTCTTGGTTCCATGACTAAGATCTGATGGTGTTTACTGTTTGAAGCTCTAATGTCATCATAGATGCTGTAGCATCACCTGTCCTTCAAACATACTGAATCATCCGTACCCTCTGGATCCATCAGAAGGTGAGGCTAGCTACATCTAGACTTCAATTCTTCTTACCTATATTGCCTCTAGATATGGATCTGCAAATTTCACTGCTGAGTTTCAGCTTGCTTATTGCGAGCGTTATACTTGCTGAGCTGTAACACACATCTACTAATTCACCATTTCTCTCTCTCCACAACTATTCTTTTGTCTCCAATTCTCTCACTTGTGTTAGATTCCTACTTGAAGTGAGCACATACATTTCTGTTTTTCTTATTTTGGTTTTTAGTAAATGTCTCATACATCGTTTGTTATGGATTTAAACGCATATAACGACCGTATTTGAATGTAAAATATACAAACAATGTTGTTGTTTTTTTTTTGATTAACCAGGGGGTGATCCAAAAGCTTTCTAGGCCTAAGACTAATCCCCCTGAGACCGACAGCAATCCACGTATTCTTGCGATTTAACGTTAGCCCCGGTGACCAAATGGAATCGAACCCAGGACGGAATCTCCAGCCGGAGCCCTTTTACCATTAGGCCAAAACAACTTGGTTACAAACAATGTTGTTGCCGGTAGATTTATTGTTCTGAGTGAAATAAAGCTATATATTATTGCTTTTTTGAGCAAACTATATATTACTCCATTTGTTCCAAAATACATCAAGTTTTAGGATTATACATGATTATCAGTAAACTTATTTTTCTCTATACATATCATTAGAATTTAAAGCTTAAAATTATTCAACCATTCACAAAATATACAATCATTGGTTACCCAGTTTTGATAAAATTAAAAGATATATTGATAAATAAAAACATTATCTATTTTGAAATATCAAAAACTCTCTAAAACATTATTTATTTTTAAATGTAGGGAATATTGCTTAGTGCTTACTGTTATAGAAGAGAGATCAACTTCGCTAAAATACCATAAAAGAATACACACATGCTTACAGCAAAAAAAAAAGCCACGTCGTGTGTGGCTATATTTGAAAAGTTTCGATCCCCAAAAAGGACTAAGAATGACTCGAACAAACCAAACTAAATAATTATAGATAACATAATTCGCAATTTTCTTTGCTTTGAATCAAAGCTTGCTCTGCGCATATGGACGTATATACTATGATTTGTTTGTTAGATTAGATTGGTATGGACTATTGGAGTATGGACGTTGAGTTATTTAATACATAATGTGAGCGTTAGCCAAGTCGTGTTAGATTATGTTTCCTTCCGTTGAACATAAGGAAGAGGGGAGCATGAAAACATGTGAGGGTGGGGCAGGTAAGTGTCCTTTAAACAATAAGAAGTGGGTCTTTGCATTAAGGTTTCTGACATCTTACCCATACTTACACCCATATTAATCTCCAAAGATAACAAATATTATCATGAAAAGAGTACTTTTTTGTCCTTTTGTAATCACTTTAACTGCGACACTCTTAACGGACTTCGGTTAGAGCAACATTATCGCGGTATGTTATACCTCGTCCTTAACATTATGCAATTAAAATGAAAATCAAAAAGAGTGAATTAAGCGTGGGACGTCCCTTAGTTAAGAAACGTTGGCGGACGTCCTTAACACACACGTGTCGCGCTGGGAATGGCCGACGATTTCTAAGCCAAATCTCGTCTTTCATTTCGTGTCTGTGAACTCGCGGCATGTTGCTCCAAGGCAATCGACACCGACGACTCCTATACCAAACCCACGGGCAAAGAACATCCGCAAGGCGCTCTCGAATCTCGTCGGATCGGCTGATTCAGAGGATGTTCTCGTCGTTCATTACAGTGGACATGGTACGAGGTTGCCGGCTGAGACAGGGGAGGATGATGACACTGGTTATGATGAATGTATTGTCCCTTGCGACATGAATCTGATTACTGGTGAGTCAATGATGTTGCTCTGTTTTTTTCAATTGATGTGGAGATGATGATGGTGTTGCTCTCTTTTGTTAGTGAAACCGTTGATGTTGCTCTTTTTTGTGATAAGAGGATCTGTTTAGATTATAGTAGTTGACGTTATAATTTTGGATCTGATTGGGTAATAATGATAAAGAAGATGACTTTTGGTGTAAAAGTTCTCATCTTTGAATCTTTGATCGTGTCGCTATGTTTTTAATTGATGAGGAGATGATGATGTTGCTCTGTTTTGTTAGTGAAACCGATGATGTTGCTCTGTTTTGTGATGGAAGATCTGCTTAGATTATAGTAGTAGAAGTTCTAATTTTGAATCTGATCGGGTAATAATGATAAAGAAGATGACTTTTGGTGAAAAAGTTTTCATCTTTGATTGTGTTTTTTTTTTGAGATTGGTCATGTAAAGGAGCTTGCGTGATGAGATTCTTGGTGTTGCTGTTATGTTGTTTTGCAGATAATGACTTCAGGGATCTTGTGGACAGAGTTCCACAGGGTAGTAGGATGACGATCATTTCAGACTCTTGTCACAGTGGTGGCTTGATCGATGAAGCCAAGGAGCAGATTGGTGAGAGTCATAAGAAAGACGAGGAGGAGGAGGAAGAGAAAGAGGAAGAGTCTTCTTCGAGATTTGGTTTCAGGAAGTTCTTGCGGAGCAAGGTGGAAAGCACGATTAGAGAGAACAAGAAGGAGGAAGACGAGGCTGATGAAGTGGAGACCAAG
Organism: Raphanus sativus; assembly: GCF_000801105.2. NCBI lineage: Eukaryota > Viridiplantae > Streptophyta > Magnoliopsida > Brassicales > Brassicaceae > Raphanus > Raphanus sativus. Next base: position 4,786,528 of record NC_079518.1, on the reverse strand, counting down.
GAGATGGAGTTGGAAGACGGAGAGATGATCCTTGCCAAAGCCAAGTCTCTGCCTCTGCAGACCTTATCCTCAAGAAGCAGATGCTGATGTTGTGATTGACATCCTCTACATTTGTCCCTAACATTTACTTAAGGACCACTCAAAATCCCAGCAATAATCTAAATGTTTTGAGACTGTCCCTAACATTTGTCCTTAACACCACAATAATATAAAAATAAGCTAAAGACCAACAATTTGGTAATAGCAATAATGTTGCTCTTAATACGCAGCATGAATCTCCCATTAGGCGTCACTGTTATGCACGAATATAGGAGCGATGAGACTCATATATATCTACGTATATTGTTCATATCGTAGTGGTCTCTTTTCTTTTTGTCTTGTAGTGGGATTCAAAGAGTTGTTATGGAAGATTTGTTTTCTTCTAAATGGTGCTTTGAGTAAAATAGAGTTGGGTTGAAAAACAACCTTTGTCATGCAAACAATACTCAGATCGTGAAACAAATTAAAAGACATATTTAGATGTATTAAATTGGTAGGGTTGTGAGTTTCAGAGCAAGGAAAATTTCAAAATATGGCTCTGTCAAGGGAACACACCTAACAGAATCTCATGGATTAGCCTTTGTCTTCTGCTGCTCCCTTATGCCCCACTAAATGTCACATTATTTCGTTTTATTCTGTAATATTGTACATATACTAAATTTTTATTTTATTTCATTCAACCTCAATTCTCTCTTCATTATTGTCCTTCCATATAGTTTTATATATCTACACAGAAAATTTTCGTACCAAGTTAAACAGAGCCTTATTTTATAGGGCATTATCTCAGGTCGGTCGTGCCCCCACCACCTCTATATAAATCCTTGCCAAACCGACTATTGACCAAAATATTAAATACTGATCACAGTATATTTTTCTAAATTTATACCATGTAAAACAAACGTTAAAATTGAATATTCTTTTATGATAAGAGTAGCTAAATACACTACATTAAAACCTCAAAATGATTAGTTGAAGAGACCGGCTAGGTTAAGAATTTTGGAGAACTAAGTCCGGTTATAGAAACAAAGAAGAAGTGTGATTGTAACCAAAAATATCAATGAGGTTAAGAAAGATGGTCGAATTTACAAACTTTATTGGTGGATGTGAAAATAGGTTGGTATAGAGAGAGATCATAGGGGTAAAGGGGTATGAGATTAGATGGGTCATTGTAACTACATTCATCTTTGAAAACTGAGAGAGATAGACTTTACTGTTTGGTTACCTTTCACGTCATCTCTTTTTGGAAACTCCAAAAACAGTATGAGTTTGTGTGTGTCTTCGTGATCTGTTCCCACCATTTATCCTCTCTGTCTCTCCACTTCCTTTCATTACTCTCACTTTCTTGTTCATTTCTGTTTCGTCGCTAGATTCTCGTCTTTTAATTACCAAATTCATGCCATGTTACATTAATTAATATCAAAATCTCTCTACACCCAACCAACCCGGACCTAATTAAACCGATGAGCATATCCTCTCTTTTTTTGGTAAAATGAGCATATACTTTTTAAATATTAGTAGAATTTTCGCTTCACCATAGTGAAATATAGTCGTATTGATTCTCAGTTATGTTAGTTTTATAAGAATAACTAGATCTTGATCCGCGCTTTGGAAGCGCATAATATTTTACGATGAAAAATTTCATTAATAACTTAACAAATATTTTGGTAATTTTTAAAGAGTGTATTTAAAATATTTTTACATTTAAATCAGTGTTTTTAAATCCAACCCGATTGTGATTATACCAGTTAATCCGAAGATCTGACAGTTCAATTTAGATTTTAAAAATATTCATATTAAAAAAATCACAAAAATCCGAGACTAACCGATTGAACTGATGGATGACCGATATGTAATCTGATTTGATTTAAATTGTAATAGTTTCATAATTTGTAATCTTATAATCCAAATTTTAAAGTTCATTATTTTGCAATTTATGAATTATGACGTTTCTACAAAATTTTAAAGAGAAAATGATAGATATAAAATAACAAAGATTAATAACTAAGATTAATTACTAAAAATATTAGTTATTTTATAAAAATATATTGTTTGGAAACATTGATAGTAGTATAAAAATATATTGTTTGGAAACATTGATAGTAGTATAAAGAAATAAGTATATTGTTTGGAAATATGAATAGTAGTATAAAAAAGGAATATTAGTGATTTAATGTAGGTTTAACTATAAAGTATAAAAGTATATTTAATTTAAAAACTTACAAAATAAATGTTAAGTCAAAAAGAATATTTATGTTTTAATAAGATAGATACCTTTATCAAATTTTAGTTATATTATGTTTTTTTGTAACACAGTTATATTATGTTATAGTATGAAAGAGTTCCAATTGGCTAAGGCTTTCGAACTTTATAACTAAACGAAGAGTATTAAAATCTATAAAATATCTTCAGTCATAAATGATGGATATTAAGTAACGACTATTTTGACTATGTACTTCCATTGAATCTCTGTTTATTAGTCCATTCTCATCGGGCTGACTTCTCCAACTCAACTACTGAAGTATCAAATAAAACCCCAAATTAGTTCAACTTTGTTTGGTTAGTATTCTATTTTCTCCTTTTGCTCAAAACCGGAACCAAAGCAACCATATTCCCTAAAATGTTTGTGATTGTTCGATAAATTTATTGTGATCGCGCGTGTGTGATGTACAATAAGAAGAACACACGTGATGTTAGTGCGACATCACACGCCAAAATCGGGCCATGGGGACGCATCACAGTTGAAGAGAAAGGACTTCTCCTTTGAATTGAAATGGATCCTATGTTTAACCCTTATTATTGTTACGTGTTCATCATCTCCGCCATTAGTTAGCCGTTACCAATATTCTATTAGTATTTAGGCCAAAGCTACTGCCAATTGAACCAAGACGGATATTTAGTTTTAACTCGCAGTGTGCTGTGTAATTGCATCGAGTATAAGATCAACCTCAATAGTAGTATCTTACCGTGGAGTTCTTAAATTATATATTTATATATATAAATATATTAAAAAATTTGGAAACCTAACCAATAATATTCAAATTGGATATATTAGTTGGATTTCCAGAAAAATTAGTATATCCTTAATTAACTGATATTTAATACTTTTACCAAAAAAATAATATTTAATATATATATATATATATACATACACAAATATATAACTTCAGAATTCTATGATAAAATACTATCATTAGAATTGCTCTAATATTTTGAATTCGGATGTATTGTTAAAATTTAATATGACGTGTAGTTACAAGATTTTATATGTATTGAAAGCATCTAAAGTATTTAAGAAAGAAAACTCATACAGAGTTATTAGCTCCATGCAGTGTCCCATATGTTACTGCATGCTCCAAGTTGTGTTAACTCTAACTTATGAAGACGGGCTATGTAAACATTTGACATGGTTTCATTAAGAAAACCATAGACATTTAAAAACTTACGATTTGGTAATATAAAATCGACATGATAATGAATAGAAATCCAGCGGTAGTACTATAAAACAAAGTAACAAAGATGGATTCGCACACACAGAACAAAAGAAGAAGCAAGTTTGGAGGCCCCACACTGGCTGGCTCTGGTCAGTTGAATTGTTAAGTTTTGTTACAAAAAAAAACATATTAGTATGGTTTCCACTTTCCTTTTTTTCTGTAACACTATGGTTTCCACTTTCCAAAGTATATGATTTTACATTAAATGGCAAAAAATAATAATACTATAATTATCATAAATGCTGGTATTGCCAAATAAAAAAAAACAAATAAAGCTGCATAACTTCTGTTCCACAAATTAGATAATCATGTATGTATTCCAAAGTGATTAACCGATTAAAAGAATTGAGAAGAGAAAAATATATATGCACTGCTAGTCTGCGACCCTTTGAATCTGATATCAGTATTTAATGGCTACGTCTGCCAATTGGGGTTTCTGGTCAAATACGAAAAGGTCTTAGTAACAGATTATTTTATTTATTGTTCAATGCTCGTTACTTACTTAGACCATCTCCAATAACACTCGATGATCTTCTTTATATTTTACACTAAAATAGAGTAACTTTATTATAGAGTTGGTTCATTCTATAATAGAATTACTTTGTAATATAGAGTAAAAATCAATATTACTCTATAATTCACTCTATTTATAGAGTAACTCTATTATAGAGTAAATCATTGGAGCAAATCCAACTTTATAATAGAGTTACTCTATTTTATACACATCCACTGATCTGCTACTACTGAACAAAATATCTGATTCTTCCTTTTTTTTTGTAAACTTTGATTCGTAGTTCTGATTGAATTAAAAGAATTGAATATCCGTAATTAATTCATCGAAGTAAAACAAACATCAATATGCAATATCCATAAAAAACAAACAAATCATAAGTATTAATAGTTTTAGTAAATTATATTCAATTTGATCTACTATATACATATGTATACATATATTTAAAGAGTTATATATAAAATATATAACTATTATATTTTATGTAAGTTCTACAATATTTTTATTAATTGAATTGATTATTTTAGTTATTGAAAACTGAAAAAGTAAATAATTTTTTCCTGTAATAAAATATGATTATTTTGTATTTATTTATTTATTTATATTTATCTATACAGACCGAATCAAATATTGGTTAAAATTATTTTTAAAATAAATATCAAAACACTAAATAGTTGAGTAGCTATGAATCAAATCGGATAATGAATCCCTATAAAATTTAGATACTTGATCAGTGCACACCTTTATATCACGCATGAGGGCATATTTAGGGTTGGGAGTGTGTATTCTTTTCTTAATCTTACGGTTTTCATTTTAATATGGTAACTTAAAAACACTAAAACAAAGTTGTTATATTAATGATAATAAAATTTGTTATATTGTTTAAGTTTCACAACTTATATTCGCTTGTCTTAGAATTTAATGCATTTTTGGTGATTTATGGAAGAACCCCCGTAAAAATAAATAAATCAATCTAGTCTGTAGTTTTGTTATATCTGGTTAATAAAAGTCATTAGACTGTTAAAAACATCAAGAAAATATACAATCTATATGAAAAATCAAGCTTATTTGGTGGGAGGTTTTATAAAAGATTATTGGCTGAATATACCTTAATAATTATATTGTAGTAAATACATTAGAAAAAGGAAAGAGATATAAACCGGTGGTGGTGGCCTAGTGGCGCTTGAGGGAATTGAGAAACTCAATAAGGCGAACCCGGGTTCAAACCCCACCGGCCACACGGATATGAGTTATTGCTTTCGACTCATTTGAATGCCCAGGAGAGGATCTATCCGTGGGATGTACCTCCACCCGAGAGTTAGGTTTGTGTCATTATTGACCCGGATTTAATCCTTTTGGTTTCAAAAAAAAAAAAAGGAAAGAGATACACGTGGAGATTAAGAGAGAAAAAGGTAAAGTTTAATGAAGACGAAATGAGAAGAACAAGTTGTCCGAGAATTGGTTCAGCTCTCTCTTTTGCTTCATCCTTTTTGGTAGGTATAGAACCGTTCTGCTTCGGTTTTTTTCTTTCATCTCATTTTCTTCTTCTACCCTTGTCATTTTGCACCTTTTTTTTTTTTTTTTTTGAGAAAAGGCATTCAGTCATTTTGCACCTATATATCAAGCATTGATAAATAGAGGATTAAATTTACCAGAAACGTACGTAGGTTTTGTTTAGATTTTATTCAAGATATTCACCTCGCTATTACTATTTAGGTCGACACTTAACCACACACTAACCCATCCTGTTATAATCCATGACTTTTCCTTAAAAGTTTGAAGTGGTATCTTACAATACGTGAAGATATAAATCAAAGATGACTTGAAAAAATTATATACTGATTTCTATAGTTTTGGAAAAAAATATTTGTTTCCTTATAGATTTTGAAACTCTCTTTTTATTGAAACTGCCTCTTTTACACACCCGTAATAATAGAGTATAATATTTCGAACAGATAATCATACGGACATGTAGTATACATAACTGTATACAAATCTTTTTTTTTGTCAAAACTGTATACAAATCTAATTATGTGAGATTTAGTAAATAAATTATTTTAGAAAAAACTTTGGACCTTCTATAAATGTAGGTATACCTGAACAAAGTTTAACAACAGTCCAGTATCGATACTATATATGTACTGAATTATTACAGTGGTATCTCATATAAAATTATGTATAAATGCAAATAACTATCTCGTTTGAATCAGTCCGTGACAACGGTCCATAACCCTTTTTAACAGTCGTCAGAAAACACGGTCGCGACACACACATACACGCACATACCTAAAGCCATACGTAACAAACACCATATTACATATAAGATTTTTTTTTTTGATCAACTCATATAAGATATTATTATTATATAATTATAAAATGTAGATTTCTGACACACATTTACGTACGTGTATCTATAATACGCAAATGCACCGCATAGTCTTTCTCCTCCTTTGATGGTCTAAATCTGACGTGACATCTCCCTCTCTTGTTTCTTTTCCTCTCTCTCAAAACAGAAACGTCATGTTTATCTCGGGAAATCAACGGCGGAAGGATGAGGTCGCCGCCGCGAGGAGAGAAGCTTCTTCTTGGGACTTCCCTTTCAACGACATTAACGTTCAACATCATCGTCGCTGCAACATAAGTCATGAGTTTGATATCTTGAAGAGTCCTCTTGGAGATAACGTAGAAGAGAGTAATAATCATAACCCTCTTTATAGTAACAACGAGAGCGGTAAGAAGGAGACGACAGATAGTGGACAGTCTTGGTCTTCCTCGTCCTCAAAACCGTCTGTCTTGGGGAGAGGACATTGGAGACCAGCCGAAGATATGAAACTCAAAGAGCTTGTCGCCATTTACGGTCCACAAAATTGGAACCTCATAGCTGAAAAGCTTCAAGGAAGATCTGGTAAAATTATTAAATCAAATATTTTATAATTTTTTTTTTTTCAAAATTTCATTTACATCAATATGTTTGATCCATCTGGGTCAGTCAATGACGTGAGCTTTATTTAAGATCTGGTAATTAAATCAAATCTTAAAAAAAAAAACTTTTATGGGTCTTCTTGATAAGGAAGTACGGAAGTGACCTTTAGTAACTTAATTTTGATTTTTGGTTATAAAGGGAAGAGCTGTAGACTTCGGTGGTTTAATCAATTGGACCCGAGAATAAACAGAAGAGCTTTCACGGAGGATGAAGAAGAGAGACTTATGCAAGCGCATAGGCTTTATGGTAACAAATGGGCAATGATTGCAAGGCTATTTCCTGGTAGGACTGATAACTCTGTCAAGAACCATTGGCATGTTATCATGGCTCGTAAGTATAGAGAACACTCATCTGCTTACCGTAGGAGGAAACTCATGGTTAATAATCCCCTTAAACCTCATCTTCCTAACCCTAACCCTAATTACCACTCTTTTATCTCCACTCATCATTACTTTACTCAGCCTTTCCACGAGCTTAACTTTACTCATCACATGGTTAATAATGCGTCTATCACGCCTGACCATAACCAGCTTGTGTTGCCTATCAACTGTTTTCAAGGTTCTCAATTGCTCTTGTTTTCTCGCATCGGTTTGTTTCATTATCCGTCTCCCTTGCATATTTTGATATTTTGGTGTGTGTAACATTCAGGTTACGAGAGCAATGAGAATCCAATGGTTGTGAGCATGTTTGGCAACCAAATTACGGGCCGCGATAATGTTGGTGCCATGTCAGAAGGGTTATATGATTTTCCGTACATTGACTCTACGAGCCACGAGAAAGGAGTGTCAAATGAGCCAATGAGCTGGATCGGAATGGAAGTTGAAGATGAGGAGGAGAAGGCAAAGCAACAACCACAATTTTTCGATTTTCTTGGCTTGGGGACGGCATGAAAACTTGAACAAATTAAGTGGTGTTGTAATGAGTTAACTAAAGTTATTAATTTGGTTAGAGAAAAGCAAGTTCTCTGTACTAGCTAGAAAGCAAACAAACCAAGATCCAAGTCAATTTTGTCTGCTTTAATTAGTAAGATGTAGATTGTTGTTGTGGGGAGTTTTTTTTTAACAATTGTTGTGGGGCGTCTAATGTGTAAACATTTGATAAATCTCGCTATTATAGTAACTCTTTGGTATATTTTTCAACTTAGGAGTTTTTTTAAGAAAAGGTAAAACAAGGGATAAAAAGACTAAAGATGTGATGAGAAAAAACAACTAGAGTGAGGAGAGAATCGAAATTAAAAGAGTGTAGTTATGAAGAGTTGGAGAAAGAGACGAAGATGAGGACCTGTCAAAGATTGAGGCAGAGATTGTGCAACAGAAAGGCCAAACATGAAACATGCTAACTAAATCACACACACACATCGCATTTGTTTCTTCCCTCCAAACCGTTTTCCTACTCTTCAAGCTTCTTATCTATTTGTCTCTCTCTCGTGTCACGCGGACCCACATGCCTACTATTTTCTTGTTTTGAAATAAAAGAATACTTGCATTTTTTTTTTGATAAATCCTTCGGTTCCCATCAGTTACCGGAAAAAACATACTTATTGCTATAGAACAAACCAGTTATTACATTATATAACCTAAGTTTGGAATACCTTCCAACCAATACGAAAAAATAAACCGATCATCTGTTACGATCCACCATGTAAACCAATTAGATCAAAATGCAAATTTAAACTGATCAAATAATGATATGTTAATTTCCAAAGATTTTGCATGTTTCTTGTGGTAAAATTATTTTTGATTTTGAATAATTTGTTATTTTAGTATCATACATATAAGTAAATGTAGGTTTTCGTAATTTTAAAAGGAGTACTCATTATAGTACTTATTTTTGACAAGTATAAAACTTATATTTGAAGATTGTATTAATTTATGATACCAATGAATATTTAAAACTTTACAGAAAATATCAATATATTTTAACCAAAACCGTCAATGCTAACAGAGGCGATTAAAAATATATATTTCCATTCGTATTCATTTTTTAAGCTCTACTTCAAAAAACGTCGTCTTCGTTTATATATCTGCTATCCACCAACGTAATTTCGTCATTCCCAAATAATTATGTTGTGTGTTCATTTATGAATTGGGCTCACGTGCAACACCGCCTGTTTAGACTTTTTACTACACTACACATGGTATATTTTTTCATGGTACGAATGTTCACAAAGTACAAATTATGATGTTAAGCATTTCATTGTCCTAATAATTTGCGAACGGCGTTCATAATTCCTGATTCCCTACTGTTGTCTGGTTTTGTATTTAAAATTACTCCCCTTAACAATTTGCATTATGTATTATTTTTTCTTTTAGATTTTGAATATAGTAAAGAAGTTGAATAACAATTAGTACAGAAAAGACCAGAGTAGTTCGTGAAATGTCAAAAAAAAAAAAAATCTTTCTGTTTGAAGTCTTCTCAACGAGACAACAAGACCGGGAGGAAACCAACACGGTACACTTGCAAAAGTTCCCTCACCAAAACAGAACTGTTTGCAGATCGTGATTTTTGAACGCCATCTGGAGTTTCTTCCGATATGCCCATTGGGCCTAAACCCTTTCAGGAGCTATTTCTTTCCGAATCTCGTTGTTGGCTTCTTTTTTTTTTTTTTTTTTGTGTAGCTAACTCCAACAATATTTCATGCTAAAAGAGAATGTATAGTTTTTAAAATAGAAAGATGTATGTGTTTAATCTGAAATATAAGGTTGAAATATGTATCGTGTTTAATCTAATTCCATGAATAAAACCATATTTCTTGCTAACAAAAGAAAAAAAGCATTTCCTAGCATCACTCTCTAGCTACATCAACAAAGGAAAAGTGTTTTTCTTTTTCCTTTCATAGGAAGAATGGAATGTTTGCGTGGACTGAAAGTTAGACGTAGTGGACATACAAAATGACATTAGAAAGAAAAATGATTCCTAAGTGTATTTTCTTTTTCCTTTAGATACTTTTCTTCTCCAAAGAAAGAGACGTTATACTATATTTTAGCTTTTCTTCGAGGACAACTAGATGGATTATACAACCAAAAGACTGAGAGTCAAGGTGTTCTGCTTTTTCTCCCTTCCATAAAATACATGTTCATCTTGTTATATTCTTTCTTAAAAGTATTCAATACACTAGGACAAATAAAGAAATAAATGTTAACTTAGAAGAACATTACCAAAGAAGACACCATAACTCAGGTGACTGTGGGTATATAAATGTGATAGTTTTTAAAAGTTTTTTTTTAATTAAAAGTTATCTGCATCAATTTTTTTTTCTTTTGGTAGGTTAACTGTTCTGAATGCAAAAATGAACAGAGTAAATAAATTATAAATGTCTCGTTGACAGATGCGAGGGCTAAACACAAAGCTGACAACCCCAAAATGTTGCATGCATTTTGCAAAATCAAAAGTTGATGAGAACACTGGTGGCGTGACAACCAGATATTTTAATCGGTGTGGCTGTCCACTTGGCTGCGTCCTCTTTATCAAGGTCACCACTTAAGGCCTCACATTCCCGGGAAAACAGGATAACCTTATTTTTCCATTGCCCTAGTCTGTACCTGAAACCAGGTGTTTTGCTCGGAGGCACAAACACGGAGCTCCAAACATTCTTCTCTGGATCATACACTCCCATTTCCGGATTGAACCAGTCGAACAAATACGCTTTGTTCCTAACATCGTGTAGGTGTGCACCGACAGTGTTTGCCCGGAGTCTAACTTTTCCCATGTCTCCGTCTTGGGGTCATATATGTCGATGAAACTCCATCTATTGCCTGAAAAAAAGATAATCCTCGTCAAAGTATGAAAGAATGTTTAACTCGGAATCATAATATATGCGCAGCTCTTCTATTCCCACCTACAACGAAGAGTTTGGAATTGAAGGAGAATGCAAAGGCACTAAAGCCGTGGCTGTGTGGACAATCCATGAGGCTCCATTCGTTAGTTTTCGGGTCGTATACTTCCGAGTTGAGAATGCTATCATCACCTGAGGTATAGCCTTTGTTCACATACAAAAGACCGTCCACTACAGCATATGTAAAGCAGTAACGGGGTATGTTCATGTCTGCCAGTTTTCTCCACCTGTTTATTATCAACGAACAAACCCACTAAGAATAATATTTATCACAAATTTATCAACGAGACTCAGACCTGTTAGTAGCAGGATTGAACTCGTAAACATCCGCAAAAGCAGCCCTCGCCAATTCTCCACCGACGAACACGATTCTACCATCGAGCACCACGAGGCCGTAACCACCCTTCGAAGGCCCCGGGGCGGGAGGGATGCGTCCAAGATTGTTACCGGAGCCATCGAAAACTTCCAAGTACTCGTCATCCACTATAACACACATTAACTCTTCCAACGATCCCGTCAACTTTCGGACGGCTACGTAACGCTCGCTCCTGAGGTATCTTCTCCATCGCCAGCACACCTGAGAAATGGCCTGAAAGCTAGAGCGCGGGACTCGCGAGAGGCACATCTCTGCTACTTCGTCCACCAAGCCAGGTATTAATGTCATCGTCGACGACTTCAAGATTGTTACCAGTCCTTCCGGTTTTGCATCATTAGCTTAGTTCAAAGCTTCATATAAATAAGAGACCATTACAGAACTTTGGATTTTGTATCCATTATTATTCAGTAATTGATATTAAATATTTTACTAAATTTTTGGATCATTATATTTAAATGATCTCTTATTAAATTTTAGTGGATTTTCAAATCTTGTGTTACTATTTATGATAGGAAAATTGCATTTTATAACCATAAAAATCTTTTATTAGGTAAGTAATCATCACTTATATTATTCTATATATTTGTATATTAATTGCAATTTTGTAATCCATTATTATTAATTGATATAAAATATTTTACTAAAACCTTGGTTATTATTTTAAATTATCTCTATTAATTTTTAAAGATTTTTCAAATCTTGTGTTACTATTTATAACACCATTACTAAAAGATAATAGTCCCTATGTTGTATATCTATTTTTCTTTTGGATTTTGAATGGCTAAAATCGAATGTTCAATTATATATATATATATATATATCATTTTAACTCAAAACAACAAAAAAAAGTAAAATATTGATGAATTATGGCAAAAATAGCCATTGATGGTCAAGAAAATGTAAAATATTACAAACCAGTAGTAAAACACATCCATTGTATCCTCGACAAAGCGTCACTTCATTTTCGTGGTAATAACATTTCTAATTATCCTAATAACTTCGTTATCACTCGGAAACTCTGTCGATGGAGATGTGCCGTAGGATCAAAGGGAAAGGTCTTTGCTTTGAAACGATCCTAACTGACGAAAGTTTCGATTTCAAGTTTCATCTTAATATACGCAGAACAGCCGTGTATACTTGCACTTTCTCGTGGCCTGGAAACGTTAAGAGATTTGACATCTTTAGAGCTGATAGAGACGATAATCCAAGAAGTACGTGGTCCATGTCGTATTAGACGCGATGGAGGCTCTCGTTACTGTTTTCCATGGACTTCTTAATCATATCAAAATATTTATAGTATCTTATTTTCATGTCAAGAAAATAAATATTTCTTCCGTATTGTTGTGTTATAAATGAAATAAATAAATAGGTTTGCTATTTGAAAACATTTTGCAACTGTTTGACAAATTTGTTACATATCTGACATTTTTCTCTTTTACTAATTGTTATATTTTCATAAGAACATGAAATTTCATTATGTTTGTTTATGTTCTCGTAAATCCGAAACGATATTTGATAATATTTGTGGTGGGTCTAAAACGCTCTCTTCAATAAAATCAAGAATGGCTCAAGATAAAAGAACAACAAATTATAAGAACTTTGTAGACCACAAATCTCCTGATCTATATTTGAGAAGTGATTTGCCACATGTCTTCTCTACAATCGTTTTCACAAAAAAAATTGTGACGTGACTATTAAAATTGATGACATGTCATATTGTTAAATATGACATGGACAATTACATTTAATGCTAGTATATATTTTTGGAAATCTTTTTAGAATATGGCAATAACTCATATATTACATTTAATATTGATTTATATTTTTGGTAAACTTTGTAGAATATGATAATAACTCATAAATCATCACTAAAATAAATATATTCAAATATGACATTTTTAATTTCGAAATATTATATAATTTTACTTTTATAATTATAAAAATTTCTGAAGTTTTAAAAAAAAATGTAATATCATTAGTTTCTTTTAGATATCTAATCGTAATCGTAAAATCGAAGTAAATCACAAATGTTAAACTTTTGGGAAGCGAACCGGTCCGATCCGTCAATATATAAATACATGTATATCTTGATTATATTTAAAATTTCAAATGTATAAAATTATATAGTTATTATTCTAACATATGATTTGACAGATTCTATTCAAATTATTATTTATGTAAAAGTATTACATAAAAGGAAGAAAAAACATTTTATGACAATTATAAATTTTTTTCTTAAGTTTTGTGTTATTATAATTTTCATAAGTTTAAAATTTACAAAATATGTAGATTCACTACTTCTTTCAATTTTTATCTTTTATATCATGCAAAGAATAATATTTTACAAAACAAGTTTGTATCGGATTTTTAAGATTATTTGCATTAATAAAACAAATGAAATATACATAAGTATTCGCAAATATTCGCAAATATCTATTTATTTTTCGGATATCCGTTTTTCCGAATATCCGTATTTTTTCAAAGCAAAACAAATCAGAAAACTAGATATTTGTAACATTCGAAGCAAATTATAAATACCTTTAAATCTCGGATATCTGATCCGTGCCCAAACCTACTATAAATACCATGACACCCATAGATTACTTTTCTTTATCCTATTAGATCAGCGTCAGCCTGCGGAATCTTAAGCAACAACCATGGCATTACCTACATGATCAAATTTCGAAATATCATTTAAATTAAAAAATATTTCAAAATATATACATATTTTTAGAAAATTATAAAAATTAAATTATAAAATCAAATTAAATCGTAAAATCATTAGTTTCTTATATATATCTACAGATTTTATAAATATTGTTTAATTTTAATTTTTGACAATTATGCAATTTTACATATTTATTTAATATATTTAATTAAAATAAATAGATAGAAAATCTAACTAAGATTATAATTTTAAATATATACATGCACATTCTTAAATATAATTCAAGATAAACAAAAATGTTTTTATCTTAATTTTAAAGTTCAGTTAAATCAAATTTATATTAAAATATTGATAAAAAAAGAAAATTTATAATATTAATAAAAATTAAATATAATTATATTTATCTATTAAAAAATATTTTAAAATTTTTTTACCGCACATGGTGCAGGAAAACACCTAGTATTGATATGAATCACACGGCAAAGGAATCTAAACCGAGATGGAGTTATGAGCTTCATCCAAGATGAATGTTTTGTATTTTGTATTCAGATGAATCATTACTCATCAGTTCATTTCTAACGCAAACAAAAACTTCGAAAACATTCAACAGTAAAGTGGACAAAGCACCTAGGAGATAATAATTCTCAAAGTGGATGTAACTTTAGCAGAGTGTTTGGGTGCCCTCTTTCCATGTCACTGGATCATCATAGTGGCCGTCTACAGACCATGCATATATGCTTTTGAATACATTATTTTATATAAAAAATACATTGTTTTATAAATGGTTTTTTTTAACAATTGTATGGCAATGATCGGTTCACTTTCTTTGCCGTGGATGTCTTTAGAGAAAAACAGGATAGAGAGTTTTTCTTCTTTTAAAAGTCGTTTATGAGGCGATATATCGTGTAAAGTTATTATTTCATCGTTTACATTCTTTGATTCTCCTTTCCTTACAACTACTGCAAAAACTCCTCCGATCATTATTTCAATATTTCTGCTTTAATCATTTTAATTATTAAAAGTACCTTTTATGTTTTTCTTAACATCATAATTTCTTGTTTTAGTTAGAGAACAACATAAAATATTTCAAAGATCTAACCATTTTTAAAAATAATGAATCAAAGAACGTTAAAGCTAGATTTCATTTTGAATACTACTAATTGATAACATGTTTAGAATCTACATATTTATTTATAAACAAAAGATTTTACACATTTACTCGTGATTACTTCGATATATATAGTATTCAGTTTTTTACTAAAGCGTTACTACATCTAAAATACTACTTTCAAAATAAAGAAGAATATGATCATTTCACAAAGTAACTCTTTAGTCCCATCAATGGCTTCTTGCACAAGTAACCATTTCATATTAATAGTGCTATTCTCGTTCTTATTTATCATCAAAACATCATCATCTTTCGGAAACCACTCGTCCACCGATGGGATTTTACCATTCGCACCTAAACATGTAGTTATTAACAAATTGAAAACACAAGCAAAGTTGATCGCGCATTGCAGGAATAAAGAGAAAGATCTGGGGGTAAAAGAGCTCTTTCCTGGATCTAGCTTTGATTTCAGGTTTCGTGTCAATCTCCGTAAAACGACGAGATACACGTGCACTTTCGAGTGGTCCGGTCCGTCCGGAAATAAGGTAACATTTGATATTTTCAGGGTAGATAGAGATGATACTCCAAAAAGTGAATTTGGAGTTTGTAGAGAATGTATTTGGTACATTTATGAACTATCCCCTTGTCGTCTTGACCGCCATGCAGGCATTCCTTATTGCTTTGATTGGAATTCTTAGGCCATTCGTATTAAGGATTCTCAAGAAGAATCTTTTATTAGAAATAATAATATTTTAATAAAAAGATATTTAAAAAGTTTTTTGAGACTAATGATAAAATCTATCATAATGTGCCTTTGTAATCTGAAAAGAATTACTGTATCTTTTTCTCATTTTCTTGTGATATAATAGCAACAAAATAAGCAAAAAGTGGTTATTATTAATAATACACTAGATTTCGATCCGCACAACCGTGTAGATGTTTATTTTCATTTAATATTTGCATAAACATTTTTTATTAGTAATAGATAAAACGTAAATATAATATATTTGTGAAAACAAATATACTGCCAAAAATTTGTTTGTTAACAGAACCTATATTATAGGAGTAGTTATTATAGTAACTAATATATGAGGTCATGTAATAAGTTAGAAAATATTAATAAGAAATAAACGAAGCATAATAAATGAAGCATGATTTTGTTAAAGGTCCATTTACAAAAATCACATATGAAAAGAATTCTATTTTAATATAATAGACTAGATTCTAATCCGCGCTAAAAGCGTGGAAATTGATTTATACAATTTTAATTTTAACTTTTTAGTATATAATATGTGTATATAATTTTATATATAATTTTATACATATATATACGACATCTATATCTAATTTTTAATGGTGTTATAATTCGTGTTTTACATGTTAGTTTGTATTGAATCTTGTTTCATTTTTAGTATAATAGTTTGATTTTGATCACTTTAAACTTACATTTGATAAATTTAATATATTTGATTTTTTCTAAAAAATTATTATATAATTTTAACCAATTTATATGATGTGCTTATAACTAATCATAATTAGTTTGCTGAAAATATTAAAGACATTTGGCCCATAAAATTTTAATGGATGTATTTAATATCAAAACTTTGAGCTATTTAATATTTTATGGATCAGACCTTGTAACAAATTTAATTTAACAAAATATATTATCTAAACCCAAATGTGTAACAAATTTTTGTCCGGAAAAAAAAAATCTTCATTATAGATTCCATTTATAAAGTAGTGCGCTATAAACTAGTAACAATAATGAAAGAGACCAAAATTTAAATGACAACTTTAAGTAGTAGATAAAAATAGATCCCTAAATTAATAGATTAGATATTATATAATAGTTTAGAGTACTCCAATTGGAAGTTTTAATTTTGGAGTTCTAAACTTACATATATGTGTATTATATATTATATATGTGTTCTGAGTTGAATTTCCTGTAAATTTATATATATATATATATATATATATATATATATATATATATGTAATTTTAAAACCACAGAACTAGAAACCTTCACTGGGGATCTGTTGTTTATAACAATGAAAATTTAATCTTTTTATTTAAGATGTCTAGGAAATCAAGTAAAATATGATTCCATACAAAGAAAAATATTATACATCCACTTCGAAAAAAATCTTAGATCACCTTGAGCAGAATCAATCTTGAGGAAGAAATAAATTATAGCCAAATATCACATCCTGATCTAGCACCAGAGGCTGTAGGAGGTTTAGCTCACCAGTCATGGCGACAGTCTACTTAATCAAATAAGCAGTTTGGTGTAATCCTTAGCCCATTTTCAAATAGTTCATTCAAACCATTTGGTTGAAATGACTAATAAAGAAGTGTGATACACGTTAACTAAGTGTCCATTAGGATAGATGTCGAGTAAAGACCATAACCTAATAAGTGTACAAATTTTATTCTTATCTGACCTCGGGGTATCATAGATTCTGTCTAAACACTTCAAGTCAAAGAAGAAAAAGTTACCCAAAAGTTCCAAAATTTAAAAATATATATATTATCAAAAGACGGTGTAAAACCCGGAGGTATTCAAGGAAAGGGAAACAAATAGTCAAATACTAAAACGTAAAAATGCGAAAAAAGTAAAAAATAAAATAAAACAAAGAAAAAAAGAAAGTGGAAAGGGTCAAGAAAGCATATATTCCATCCTCCAACAGAACCCCACTCAGGTTTCCAGATATGGTGTTAGAATAAGTTTATAAAGACCAAGAAGAAAAGAAAGAGAAGACTCCAACAACTACATGTAAAGTATAATCTCCGTATCTGTGCCAACAAATCCAATCTTTCTTGAACCATTCTTGATTGTTTATACAGAAGATGGATAATGATAAGAATCACAAGGCAGAGGAAGCTAAACCGAGATTGAGATGGAGTTATGAGCTTCATCACAGGTTCATCGACGCCGTTAATCAACTCGGGGGACCAAACAGTTCTGTTTCAGTTCCCTTTCTCATTTTGAAACCTTATCAGGTTTGGGTGGTTAGGTCTTATTTCTTTGTTAGTTTTTCATTTTTTGTTTTGTTTTGTTATGTGGTGTTTTTAGAGGCGACGCCTAAGGGTTTGATGAGGATTCTTGAGATTCCTGAGCTTACTTTGTACCATCTCAAGAGTCATTTACAGGTTTTTCAGACAAACTACCATTGATTCTAATTTCTTGAAATATAAAAACTCTAAATCGGCTGATTCTTGTTCTATATATTTTTACTCTTCAGAAATATCGGCTCGAGATAAGCGAGAGATTCATTGGTAACAAGCAAGATGGTTATAAATCCTTTGATCACCGATGATGTTTTACCTGTTAAGACTTTAAATTTATTAATGTTGTTCAGAGAGTTTGATCTATCCTGATCCTTGGTTTGTTTATGATGTTTTCTTATGTTAGTTTCTTCAGCTGCAAAATCCCAAGAACGTCAGAGTCAAAAATATTTTGGAGATCAACCTGACGTCATTGTCACAGAAGAAAAAGATGACGAACCTAACAAGTAATGACCATCATAAAATAAATAATATTAATAATTTCATAGCTAGAGTTCAGCCTCTTTGAATTCATTTTCTTCGTTTCATAAAAGCAGAAACTTGCAAATCAAGGAAGCGATAGAAATACAATTGGGAGTCCAGAAGAAGCTTCACGAACAAATCGAAGTAATAACATTATGCTTCTGAATGAACCACAATGTGTACAATGGGAGGTTCCTTTCTTTAGAAGCTTGAACGTTTCTGCTCTTTTTTTACGTGCAGAGGAAGTTACAGGACAGGATAGAGGCACAAGGGAAATATTTAAAGTCTGTGCTAATGAAAGCTCAAGAAACTCTCTCCGCCTCCGGTTACAAATCTTCTAGTCTCTATGGAGTAGCATGGACGGCGAATAGAAGTTGTCTCAGTTCTGAAGATGACGAGGCTGAGGAAGAATACGATTTCTTGGGTCTCAAGAAAGCGGAAAACAAAGGGATTGAACCAGCGAGAAGTTTAGTTGACTGCTCGTTGGCATCATCAGAATGCTCAGAAGCAGAAAAGGATATTCATTCTCTGACCATTATGAGGAGATCAAACACGCTTCAGTTTACGGAGATCAAACCAGAGGAAGTGATGGATCGGAAGAAGAGAAGGTGGGACGATGTCCTTTGCGTGGAACAATCTATCCGGAAGAGAGCCTTTTAAAGACCACGACGGTGAGGACTTGGGTCTGAGTTTAAATAGTTTCAAGGTCATGGAAACATGTTCCAAGTCCGACAAGTAGAACTAGTCTATTAGGTTACAAGAAACCTGAGCCTTTTAATAAGATATGCTAAAATATACATTGTGTCTATGCATTATCCGTCCATATATATTACATAGATTCTTGTGGGTGGAAAACTAAAAAAGTTTTTGAAAATACCAAAATTAAATACATGAAATTCAAGAAACAAAAACCCTAAGTCTTCATGGAAGAAAATAAAAAAAAAGGCACAAGGCTTTTTACATAAGTTTATTTTAAACCCTAGTTCTAGGAATCAAAAACACATCATGTGCCACCAGATCCAGCAGTATTACCATTTCCGTCATGACCAGAAGAATCTCTAACTCTCCGACCACCATCAGAACTAAACATAACCCAAATCTCTCTCCAATCGTTTCTTTTCTTCTCAACCTCATCTCCCTCCACAGGCATCTCGTGCCTACAAACAGGACACGACCCATGAAACCCTAGCCATTTCTCTATGCAACCTCCATGAAACCTATGCTTACACGGCATCTCCTTCACCGTTTCCTCCTCCTTCCATCCCTCCAAACAGATCACACACTCAGTTTCGCAGCTGTCGGTATCAACGACCCGCATCGCATCGATGGAAGCCTTGGACGCTGGAGGATGACCTTCCTCGCGTGAGTCAAGTAAGTCACGAAGGAGAGGATTCAACCCTGATGATGACTCCTCGAGGACGATCATTCCTTGTGTAAAAGGGTTGACTAGAATGATTCTCTCACGCCACGAAACAACGTTATCGTTTCCATCTGAGAAGTCTAAGAGGGAAGGCAAAAAGAGGTATAGATCTCTGTTCCTTGTAAATCTTGTGGAAACAGAAGAAGTCTCTCTTCCAACTGCAGCTTCTTGTTCTGTAGCCATCAGAAACAAAAGAAGAGAGACTCTTCTTCTTTTTTCTCAAATGATTATGAACTGGACCTAAATAATGTAAGTTGTGTGACAGTGATTGGTATTATCGACATGTCTATCCATTAGCAGATACCAATGTCACACTTTCTCTGACTTTTTGCTCTATCCGAAGAGTGTCAATGCCTGAATTCTCCTTACACCTTAGAGTATATTAAAAAGACGACGAAGGGTGTTTTTGGTATTTGGAAATCAACATTCGATGTGTTGGACGTATCTAAACATACGCAAGGTGGATAAAAGCACGAACATAAGGTTTCGCTAGTTCCAAATCCTTACCTGATGCGACACGAGTCACTCTAAAAAATATACAGTATAGTGTGGTCCTATGACTCCATACCACATGTCGAATAAGAAGACATCAAATGAAATTTCAGATATATAATTAAACTAAAGTAAACTACATATCTTATGTTTCAAAAAAAAAAAAAAAAAAAACTGCATATCTAATTTACTCTATGCTAACAAACCAAAACGCAAAACTGAACAAAAACATGTGCGTTTACGTTTCTGTATTTGACGGCAGCAAAGAGAGCGTTTGGTTTCAAGAGGCAAGTCATCTCGGCAAGGATTTGGTAATATGAGCAACCACATAACCATCTTAAAATTTCAAGAGGCAAGTCATCCATCACTAATGATCATTCCATGCTTCCTCAGGGTCAGCAAACCAAATATATATGATAAAGACCCAAGTGCGAGAGAAAACAAACCAAGCCTATGTATACTCTCAATCACAAGAAAGCTTTCTACGGTTCGTTAGTCGACCAATTGTATACGTAATGGTTTGTTATAGACATCTCCGCAAATCAGTAAACTTCCATATCAACATCTAGCTGAAGTAGTAGACCTGTGCATTCATGTTTCATTTGTCACGCCTTTTTATATATAAAACCTTACAGGAGAGGCACAGAAACATAATCAGCACTGAGTTACCAATTGGTGGGTCGTTCAATTAACGAAACCATGACTATGCTTTGATTTTCAGGCTAATGATCTCTGCTAATAAAACTTATGGCTCACACAGCTGAGAGGGTGGAACCTATAAATTAAAATGTACCTGCTTGCTTCTATTCCAGCGTATCATCTCCGAACAGAACCTCCACCTTTAAAGTTTCAAATCTCCAATATATTTTATTAATTGTAGATTGGTTTTTATGATTTTGTGATCCCTTCTACTCCTTAGTTGCTTGGTCGGATTCAGGTTTGATCTTATATAGACACGAACATACAATATATCAAACATTTGATTGATTTGACCAAAAAAAACATTTCTTCCAAACCTCAAATGTTCTTTTACAATTGATTCAGATAGTCAGTTTTTGATTGATAAGAAAAATGTCATATTTGATACTTTTATAAAGATTGTCATTTTCATATTTGTTTACAAAGTGTTATTTAAAAATTTCAATACAATATATCCTAGTTTAAATTTAGTATTAGTTGTAAAATACAATAATTTTATTTATCTCAAACATTATTAATTAAATAATTGTATTTATTAAAGACATCAATGTATATTACTCTAATATATATGCAAATAATATTATTTCCTAGTGTTTCTTTTGTTTCCCAAAGATGTTTTTGTAGGCAAGATTATTTTTTGTTTAAACAAGTATTGTTCCATATTTTTAGTGTGATTTTATGTGTTAATTTTTTACTCATTTAAATAATCAATAAAATCTTATTTAAAATTTTCATTATTTAATTGTACATTAAATAAAAGATATATATTACCAGTGTAAAATGTATCAAATAATATTCTTTGCAAAACTGTTATCTAGAAATAAAATATCAATGGGTTTAACCAACATGTCAAAACACAATAACCATACAAAATGTAAACTATAGGTATATGGTTCGGAACGAAACCCACGAGCAGAGAAGTCCGCTTCTATTGTATTGCTTCCGCCCCTATCCTTCCTTTCTATCATTCTTCAACTATAAACCTCCACCTTCAAATCTCTTTCTCCTATATGATCCTATCGCTGCAAAAACAAAAAAAATATATCCATACTCGTCCTTCAACTTCTCGTTATTCTATTATTTTCCCCCAAATCTCTTCGCGGAAGCCAAGAACACATCCCAAACCCTAATCCGATCACCTCCCCTTCCCCGATTCTCCCCGGTTAGTCTCCGATCTCCTCGATCTATTGCTTTTTTGCTCGGATTTGATTATTTTTCCGTTTTCGATTACTCGGATTCAGGTCGTATATCTTCTTCGTCTCCAGGGTGTGGTTTGAATATGAGTAATCAGAAGAAGAGGAATTTCCAGATTGAGGCGTTCAAGCACCGCGTCGTCGTCGATCCAAAGTACGCCGATAAGACCTGGCAGATTCTCGAGCGTGCGATCCATCAGATTTACAATCAAGACGCTAGCGGTCTCAGCTTCGAAGAGCTTTACAGGTCTCTCTTTATCTATCTCTGTACAAATCGTCTCTTATAACGGTTTAGTTTTTCGAATTTAGGATCTGAATGCATTATTTGATTTTGAATCTCTTGGCTCCAGAAACGCGTACAACATGGTTCTCCACAAGTTCGGCGAGAAGCTCTACACAGGCTTCATCG
Organism: Raphanus sativus; assembly: GCF_000801105.2. Lineage (NCBI taxonomy): Eukaryota > Viridiplantae > Streptophyta > Magnoliopsida > Brassicales > Brassicaceae > Raphanus > Raphanus sativus. The sequence continues at coordinate 4,763,775 of NC_079518.1, read as the reverse complement.
CCACCATGACCGGTCATCTCAAGGAGAAGGCGAAGCTCATCGAGGCGGCTCAGGGAGGTGCCTTTTTGGAGGAGCTAAACAAGAAGTGGAACGAGCACAACAAGGCGCTTGAGATGATACGTGACATCCTCATGTATATGGATAGGACTTACATCGAGAGCACCAAGAAGCCTCACGTTCATCCCATGGGGCTTAGCTTGTGGAGGGACAACGTTGTGCATTCCGTTAAGATACACGCCAGGCTTCTCAACACGCTTCTTGATCTTGTCCACAGGGAGAGAACGGGGGAGGTTATTGACAGGGGGCTTGTGAGGAATGTGACTAAGATGTTTATGGACTTGGGGGAGTCTGTGTATCAGGACGATTTCGAGAAGCCGTTTTTGGAGGCTTCGTCTGAGTTTTACAAGGTTGAGTCGATGGAGTTTATTGAGAGTTGTGATTGTGGGGAGTACTTGAGGAGAGCTGAGAAACGTCTGACTGAGGAGATTGATAGGGTGGGGCACTACTTGGATGCTAAGAGCGAGGACAAGATTACTAGTGTGGTTGAGAGAGAGATGATTGCTAACCACATGCAGAGGCTGGTTCACATGGAGAATTCGGGTCTTGTGAATATGCTGTTGAATGATAAGTATGAGGATTTGGGTAGGATGTACAACTTGTTCCGCAGGGTTACCAATGGTCTCGCTACTGTTAGGGATGTTATGACCTCGCATCTAAGGGAGATGGGGAAGCAACTGGTTACTGATCCGGAGAAGTCGAAGGATCCGGTGGAGTTCGTGCAGCGGTTATTGGATGAGAGGGATAAATATGACAGAATCATCAGCACCGCGTTTGGTAATGATAAGACGTTTCAGAACGCTTCGAATTCTTCGTTCGAGTATTTCATCAACTTGAATACTCGTTCTCCTGAGTTCATCTCCTTGTTCGTTGATGACAAGCTAAGGAAAGGGCTCAAAGGTATCGCTGATGTGGATGTGGAGGTCATCCTCGATAAAGTGATGATGCTGTTCCGTTACTTACAAGAGAAAGACGTGTTTGAGAAGTACTACAAGCAGCATTTGGCTAAAAGGCTTCTCTCTGGCAAAACCGTGTCGGATGACGCAGAGAAAAGTCTGATAGTGAAACTGAAGACTGAATGTGGCTATCAGTTCACTTCAAAGTTGGAAGGTATGTTCACTGACATGAAGACTTCGGAGGACACGATGCGAGGGTTTTACAGCAGTCACCCCGAGCTTTCAGAAGGAACAACACTTACCGTTCAGGTTCTTACAACTGGTTCTTGGCCCACACAGCCTGCAGTACCTTGTAATCTCCCAGCTGAAGTCTCGGTTCTCTGTGAGAAGTTCCGTTCTTATTACCTCGGAACCCATACCGGTAGAAGATTGTCTTGGCAGACTAACATGGGCACAGCTGATATCAAAGCCGTATTTGGTAAGGGTCAGAAACACGAACTGAACGTGTCCACTTTCCAGATGTGTGTCCTCATGCTCTTCAACAACTCTGACCGGCTCAGCTACAAGGAGATCGAACAGGCTACTGAGATCCCGGCACCAGAGCTTAAACGCTGCTTGCAGTCGCTTGCGTGTGTGAAAGGCAAAAACGTGATAAAGAAAGAACCAATGAGCAAAGACATAGGAGAGGATGATCTGTTTGTTGTGAACGACAAGTTCACGAGCAAGTTTTACAAAGTGAAGATAGGAACGGTGGTGGCGCAGAAGGAGACGGAACCGGAGAAGCAAGAGACGAGACAGAGAGTAGAGGAAGACAGGAAGCCTCAGATCGAAGCAGCGATTGTGAGGATCATGAAGTCGAGAAAGATACTGGACCACAACAACATAATAGCAGAGGTGACGAAACAGTTGCAACCACGGTTCTTGGCTAACCCGACGGAGATAAAGAAGAGGATCGAGTCGCTCATTGAACGAGATTTCTTGGAAAGGGATAATACGGACCGGAAACTTTACCGCTATTTAGCTTGATAAGTTGTATACAACAACAACAAAAAGACTTCCTCTTTGTTTTATTTGCTTCGTTTTTTTTTTCTGTTGGTGTAAAAGCGAACGAACACTGTATTGATGACGTTAGTCAAATATACATTTGTTTCCTTTTATTTGTGTTTTTATTTTGGATATTGATTCATTTACGACATGATTACTCAGTTCTAAAGATACGTTTATTATAAAAAAGGTTATATGTGCCGAATCAAGGCTTTTTGGGGTATGATCCCACAAAAGATAGTTCGGATAGATCTACCAACTGAAAATGCAAATAATAGTGTAACATTGCGAACTCACTATTTGATGATTGATTTTCTAGTCCTACATTGAATAATCCACTACAGATCAAAGTATTATTCAGCTTCCCCTTTTTTAACACAAAAGTATTATTCAGCTAATAATTGAAAATAACATAGCAGAAAATAGTTGAAAAATGAAATACCTATTTTCCTTCATTTACTAGTAGTAGTAATGGTGTAATACTACATTTTTATTCAGCTGCCTTTAAAGTTAAGACACGCTGATCATAATATGGACGTGTTATGGGCCAAACCAAGACTTCTTCAAAGCCCATTTACGAAAGGCTTGAGCGAAGACAAATATTTTCAAGCGCGGCTAAACTTTAGTTAGTCCCGCCAAACGTTGGCAACCTCTTTTATTTTATTTTTTCTTTAAGTTGCAGTTCTCAATTCTCATAAGCTTTATTTCCATTGGCATCTCTTGAAAAATATCTAACTCGGATCTTGTCTTTTTTTTTCATCTCAACAACAATCACCGGCAACAAAGATAATGGATATCTCCAACATAGCTAGAAAGCTTGATCTCTCTAACAACAATCTTGTCGTCCGAAAAGCTGCAGAGATTCGCCGTCTCTGCGATGCACAGTTCGACTCATCCATCATCGGCGTTGTAAGACAATTCGATGCTGAATCTACAACTTGATCGATCTTTAATTTTTAGATTTGGATATTTATTTGTTTGGATCGATTGCAGGGTGAGATCGGTAAAGCTGTGATATGTCTAGAAATCGCAGCGTCTCGGTAATGTCGCTAATTGATCATTCCGTTGATTCATTTTGGGGTAACCGAAGTAGCTTATTTTACTTTACTTCGAATCTATTGCAGGTTAGATGTTTTGTTCGACAGACAAGCGGCGGTTAAGTTGAGTGGTATGTCTGAAAAGGCGTACACCAGATCATTCAATAGCCTCCAAAACGTTATTGGGTTCAAGTGGGGTTTCCTTTACGAGCTTATTCTCCAATTAAAGTATAAATCTTTTTTCTTGGTTGAGTTAATCTTAAATGATGTCATATCTTTGTGTATTTCAGGATTAAGCTCAATGTTAAAGAATTAGCAATTCAATTTGGTTGCGTTAGGATAATCAAATCCGTGCAAAACATGCTATCTTCGTAAGTTCCCCTTTCATACAAATTCGTTTTCAGTTATTTTCTGCATGCTATGTGTTTGATCAAATGTCTTATTATATGTACTCTTGGTCTTGTATGCTCTCTCTCTCTAGTTATAAGGAGAGGTTTCTTGCATCACTACCAGCGTCAAGAAGGGCAAGTGCTGACTTCACTAGACCTGTATTTACCGCTGCTGCTTTCTATCTTTGTGCCAAAAAACAGAAGGTAGTTTAGTTAGTTAATTTTTTTCCTTATTGGGCTGCGTAACGTATCTGAATATCAAACTTTGGTTGTCTGTTTTGCAGCTTAAGGTTGATAAGCTTAGACTGATCGAGGTTTGTGGAACATCAGAATCTGAATTCTCTTGTGTGAGTCACACTTTTTTTTTTTTCATTCAGACGCAATAATGCTTGACTTGATTGATTGCCCATGTACTGATTTAGAGCTGTGTATGGATTATTCAAACAGGTCTCGACCTCCATGATAGACCTTTGCTTTGACTGTGTTGGGGTTTCAAAGGAAAAGAAAGATGCAAAAGACGTTAAAGGAAACCGAGGTATGATTTAATCATTGATCTTTGTCTCAACATATATCAATCGAGCAAGATAATTGATTTATTTATTTAATTCTTCTCAGAATTGCTTGATGTGTTGCCTGGAAAGAGGAGACTAGAGGATGGTGGATGTTCATCTGATGATGAGGTGCTTTTATGGCTATTTAACTTTTTTCACGTAATCTATTTTAGAAGTCACTCTTTCTTTACCATGTCAAAACGTACCTACTTTTTCCCAAACTTTTGACCTGTTTACTGATTCACACTATATTTGAATTGGTGCTTCTGCAGTCTTCTTCTTACAAAAGACACAAGAAGATGGAGGAAGTTAAGTACGAAGATTGGAAATCAACAGTTGTTGATTCGATCAAGAAGAATCCAGAGAAAGGTGCTTTATACATTCCCTCATAACTTGCAAGAATTGATTCCATTGTATGTTGTTATCTGTGCTCCTTATGTTCATGTCTCCTTGTGTGTTCTTTTCAGGAACAAAGAAAGTTATACAGACCAGTCTCAGTTTCTCAAAGAAGACTGAAACAAACGAGTTGCAAGTTGAGTCATAGCCTTCCATAGTCTAAGATTCTATATCCGGTTCATTTTCCTGTTGTTTCACTTTACATCACATGATAGAAAAATATGGAAATGTCAAATTCCTGCAAAAGAAATGTTTGTCCCCCAAACCTTTTGCTCAATAGCAATTTTGTCTAAGCAAATAATAGTTAACGGATTATACATACACATAACAAAAATGTATTTAAGGGATTATACATATGTTTCCTAAACCAGCTGCTAAGCATTGGTTAGGTTTGGTTTTTTGGTTTCTAGCTTGCTAGGTGTGCAACTGTCATGATAGTCCTACACGTGATAATACAACAAGTTCTTATACAAACATATCTACTCTCAGCACCACAGGCTTTATGTTCCCTATGCTTAGAAATATCTACATAACGCATTATACAATTTTGATGTACTTGAAGCATAACTCGGTCATTATAAAAGTTGATAATTCAATGATACACCACAAAAGTTCCAAGCTTTTGGGACAAAGAAACAAATATAAACTATTACATTTAATAAATAGAGATTGTACTTATAAAAGTGGTAACAAAGACAGAGAATGTAGCTCGAAAGCTCTATCATAAGATCAAAATGTCAGGTCACTCACACCGGGTACGTAGTAAAACATTACTTCAGTGAGACGCAGTGGAGTTGGTGACCCAATACTGCTTCACAGCAATCAAAACCTTCTCAGGAACCAAAGGACCATCCTCATGATCAACCATCTTCGAGTCCCATCTCATTCCAGAGATGATTCCCTTCACCTTCATCAATGTGTCAACATCGTCCCTGATTATAACCGCTCCTTCTGGACGCAGAATCCTATCCATCTCCAGAAGAATGTCTTCCGCATTGCACCTAAAAAGGATTCCAGTTTCATTCTCATTACCACTCTCAAAAACCGACAAGTGTTTTTAAAAAAAAAAGACAGAAACACTTACTTGTTCTTGTAAAGACTGAAGAGATGGTTCGCATGGATCAAGTCATATGTTCTCGGGTATGTCGAGAAAGCCTCACACCTAACAACCATCAAGACAAGAAACAATAAGTCATATGTTCTGGGGTCTGTATGTATATCTTCCTACTCACCAGTCATGGTAGATACCAATGAGTCCTCGTTCATACACAACTCCAAGTCTATTCTTCTCAGCAATGGTTGGAACAACATTCATAACCCAAAGCTTCTGTGACTCCAAAGCAGCAGCAAACCCACCAAACCCTGCGTTCATGTCCATGATGTTACGGTACCTCCCAGTATCAATCAAACTATTGATCCTCTTGTACGCCTTCACATGTTTCTTCCACTGTCTGTTATCATCCTCATACGCATCAGCCGTGACGCCAGAGACCGAGCCGCTAGAGATCCTAGGCGGCACCGCGTTGAGCCTATCAGGGAAAACCTGAAGCTCTCCTCCAGCCACTTCGTCCGAGCTGCTCGTCTCGGGATAAGGTGTAATGCACGCCTCCATTTTCTTGTACCACACGTCATCGGTGTCATCAGTGGCTTTGCAGAAGTTGGCTCTAGGATCGTCTCGTCTCGAACGGCACGCCTCGTCGTTGACTCTCTTCTGCCAGATGGCGATCTCGCCGTGTTCGTACTTCTTCTCCCAGCAGAGAAGCTTAGCAGCTTCCTCGATCTTTCTTTGTTCCTCTTCAAGATCCTCCCTGGGACGTTGCCATGCCTTGTAGTTGATCTTCCAGTTGATTGGAGGACCGGATAGGATCCAGTACCCGCCGGGTCTAAGCACACGGTCAACTTCCATCAAGTACATCCCATCTGGTAAAACACACCAAAGCAGCATTAAGACACTGATCATTTTAGGCCTGCTGGTTCGGTTTAGTTCGGTTCAACAAAAATTTTACCGAATTAACCCGAAATAAAATTCAGTTCGGTTTGGTATTCGTTTTTTTTTAAACCCTACCGAAGTTTTTGATTTCAGTTAAACTTTGGTTGAATTTGTTAAAATTTCGGATAACTCGGTTAGTTCAGTTAATTTGTTTTGAAATTTGGTTAATTAGGTTCGGATTTTTGGTTAGGATCAAAGTAAACGAATGCCAAACCGAAAACCGAATTGAAAACCGAAGTTTTTTTAGGAAACTTAGAGAATCAGACCGAACTTCTACCCGAACTAACCGAAATGTCAGTTTGGTTTGGTGCAAAATGCCAGGCCTAGATCATTTGGTAAAGAAGCAAGAAACTTGTCTTACCATTTGCTCCCCACGGAATCAAACAACGAGAGCAGTGAGCCATGTCGAAAGCACGTGTTGGATACGGTAGCTTTATGGTCCCAAAAACACCAATAACAGCTGGAACACCTCTCTCCAAAGCAAACTGAACCTGAGCCTCGTGTGAATCCCTCGGTGCAAAAGACATCGCACGAACGTTTCTACTCCACAAGTACGCTCCCCAACTCGCAACCTTACCACAAAAAAAAAAAAAAAAAACATTTCAACTCAGTTCCAAAAAAAAAAAAACTAAACGAAAAAATATATTAAAAGACAATTATTAATTAATTACCCCGCAACCAGTATCCAAAGCAGTCCTAACAGTCCCATTCTCCATCGGTATCACCGAAGCAAGCTGATCAATATACTTATCAGCCCCCTGAGGGAACTGAGTCCCGCCTCCAGGGAACCTAAACACCTCACCTTCGTACTGAATCCAATTCTGAATCGCCTTCTCGACGGTCAAGGCCTTGTACGGCGCATTCGCGTAAGGGACGTAGTCTCTACTCTTGGGCCAAGAGAAAGGCGTCACGTATCCTTTAGGAGCCGGGACTAGGCAGCGTAGCTTCTGGTCCTCCGGGAAGCAATGCCTCTCGCGGTAGATCATGTTCTCTCTAGGGAACGTCATGGCGCGTTTCTGGTCGTGGCAGGGGGTGTAGTCGGTGTAGCGTGCGGCGCAGGGCTCGAAGGTTTTGGACTTTGACGAGGAGGAGGAGGAGGAGGAGGAGACGTGGTGGGTTTCGAAGTTTAGGCTCGGGACGATGTTGCAGTCTGATGCGGTGGCGCTGTTGGTCATCTCGAGAGCGATGCTGTCTCCTTTGCCGAAGCCGCTTCGTTGCCATGCTCCGAGGATGTAGAAGAAGCAGCAGAGGCTGAAGACGATGAAGATCTGGACGGAGCTTCTTGTTTTGTTGTCGGACTTGATCGCCATGGTTTTGATCTGATTAAAGAACAGATCCGAATCAAAAGACAGTGATACTAAAAGAGTATTTAAAGTAGATAATGATGTCTTCAGGTGGAAGCAAGATGGATCCTTAAAAACGTAATTTAAACAAAGATCCGTAAGATTGACGAAACCATTTAAGAGATCTAGACCAAACACTAACTATTTAAGTAGGATATTTATTATTCAGGGTAATAATTAACAGATTAAGTAAGCACCCGATCTGGCAAAATAAAAAGCAAAGAAGACCGGAACTAGGAAGTAGATTTGTCGGAATGAAACAAAAAAAAACAAGGACGTACAGATTTAGAAATGAATCTGGGGAGATCTGCTGCTGGCTACAATTGGCTAATCAGATGTAAGAGTTGCTGAGACTGATTGATGAAACGTGGAAGATAGCTTGTGGAGAGAACACTAGTTTATGTGAATCATCTTGTTTGCCATGGGATGTGTGTAAAAGGAGAGAAGAGGGATGATAAAGCTGGCGAGTTTGCAGAGTGAGAGAAGGGGAAGAGTGCAGATCGAAATCGACGTCTCGTATTTTTTTTTCTTTGTAAATAAACTATTTTAACCTAAAATCGGTGGATGAATTATAAAAGGCCAGTGTTTCAGAAAAAAGAATTATAAAAGGCCAGATATTTTGATATAATAAATTAAAATAATACGAGGAAAATTAAAGCTGATATTTTCTTGTTTGTCGGTTAAAAATAAAATTGAAAGAGATTACTTTGTATTTGATCCAAAAAAAAAGAGATTACTTTGTTAATGCCTAATAGGGTATAGGTTCTAAATGGGGTAGGCTTTAAATGGGGTGGATTTTACCATTTTAACATTCCTAATGCCTAACTAAAATGTATGAAATTATTATGAAGGTGATTTTATTAAGTATTGAGTGGCCGACGATTAGGGAAGAACATACCTCTCTGAACACGGGACCCACCAACCATCATGTTCCAAAACCGCGTTTTAATCCTACCGCCTAGGATGATTAGTGTTAAGATCCTACGGCTAAAGTTTTGTGTTAATAAATGGAAAATGTTGATTAGTAACTAATGATAATCAGATGCCTATGTTTATTTAGAACATCCGAACTAAAAGTCCTATGTAGTATGCGGATGAGTACTGTGGTTACTTACTCCGATTATTCAAACAATATAACTTTCGTCATTAACGTAATCAAATGAACAAACAGTTATTTTTGGTTGCTATTCGAAAGAAGAAAAAAACGTGTATTGTAACTATTACTGTCAACTTAGCCAGTCTCACCCTCACATCAAGGTAAACTCAGACCCAACAGCATAAACCTCACCAGCACGACTCGTGACGAAGGCTAGCAGTTACCTATGTATTTTTTTCTCCATATATATAACACTAAAATGTCTTTGGCAACAACATCGATCCACCCTAGTGTGAATAGTTAGAATCCAAACATTAGTGCAAGTTTTTTCTTAGAATCCAGAAAACAAAAAATGCGATACGTGCATCTAAATGTATTAAATAGGACATCTATACGTGTTTGTTGCTTCTATTCATTAATCAAATCGTGTTTGACTTCTAGTGAAAAATACTACTACTAGTCTCCAAGTTAGATTAGAGACCCACTATATCTTCTTTCGAGAGTACCGACATCAAGTTAATGTGTATTGGTGGTTGAGTGCTCATTTTCACGAGACAAAAACTTGTGCGATTCTGAAACTAAAAGTAATGATTGGAAAGCCAATAAAAATAGTAGGTGTAGGTCACCCATCATGCCTCACTCCTTTGTCAGAAACATACTTATCATCAATAGTTCAGTTTTTCAAATATAGATTATGCTTGTTAGATGTTAGTACTATTAGAGCATTTTTAAAGGGATAAGTGGAGAGATATATCTTAAATGTGAAAAATTAATAAAATAGAGTAAAAAGAAAAATTTAGTGCCATGTCATCCTCATAATCTCACCAAAACACTTCTTGTGGAAGACCTTGAGATACACATCTCTGATCACTATTTTAATTTTTTTTTTATTATATTGTCCTAAGATGTGTTGAAATACACCAATAAAGATGCTCTTAGCGATTTAAGTAAGATCCACACCCAATCTAGATTCAAAAATGCTCAATCCAAATCTGAAAAGTGAAAACTCAACCACAGTTTACACTAGTGTTGTTACAGCAACAGCACCCTCAATAAGATTTTGTGGATAATGTTCTGCATTAAAATTAATAAACAATTAAAATTAAAAAGAGAGAACAAGGTTTCAACCAAATTAATAAAAGTAGAAAAATCAAATCAACCAATGCTATTACTTTTAGAAACATCATCGAATATGGTTGGAACCGGTCGAAACATATGAATCATAACTCAAGAGTTTCCGATTCCAGTTTTAGGAACATTGCTTTAAACTAAAATTATATTTAGAAACCAGTCTGCGAAATTACCAACAATAAAAACTTACGAAACTGACAAGGCTGGGCCCATGTTGCTATATAAACCTAGTGAAGGCCCAGTACAGGTCTTTAGAAGAACTCATAACTTTTACTTTCTTTCGGGCATGAACTCACAACTTCTGGCCCAAGAGATTGAAACATGATTTTATCGTGAAAAGTGTGGCACACATCCGAACGTCTTAAAAAAGGCGTTAGATGAAACATAGGGGAACCATACTTTTTTGAATGAAGTAACATATCACACATATACAATAACTTTTTCCTTTAACTAAGTACCTAAAACTGACACTTTATAAGCCAAGATAAGATAGACGACAATAAGTAATATTGTTTGTTGACAAAAAGAGGTAATATTGTTCAAGTGGATAGTCTAAAAAACTCAGACTACATATGATGGCATACTATTTCTCTCATTTGCTCATCCGTGCTTGACCCTCGTTAGACAAAAATGATAGAAACATTACGTAATAACACCGAAATTAACGAGTTTGGTCAAATATAAAAATTAGAAGGCGAGAGACATGATTAATTAACTGTGGTGAAGAGTTTTAAATATGTTCACGAAGACAGATGTATGGATGTTTGGGCTTGAAGACTTTGAAGTTTTGACTAATATATTTTCTAATATAAATAACTAAATATACTTTTTTGTCACAAACTAAATATACATTTTCTTTAAAAGTTCAAGAGAAAAATATCTCTAATAACAATTGCACACGCTTGGGAAGTAAAAACCAAAAAGAGTCAAACCTAAAAGAGAGACAAAATGGGTAATAAACCGAGGAAACTTGGCTTTTTGGAATTTCATTGGGTTTGACGTATATAGCCTACCTATGATCTATGAATTTAGACTTGTGCCTATAGTGCGATCTGGTTTTGGAGTCGGTACCGAAAATTAAACTCAGATGAAGCAGGACCATCGAGCTACATTCTACCTTTTCCAGTTTTTTCACAAGTTATTATTTTTATATTTTGCCTTGATGATGCCCTAGTTTGTTGAGGTCAAAACACAATGTTGGAACTCCTAAACGTATTTTTTATGCGTATGATATAGATATGTTTGTCGATCTAGTACTATTCGTTTTGAAACTTTGAATGTAAACAGTGCACCAAATTTTAGCAAAAAAAAAAAACCTTTGAATGTAAACAGTCCAGTATGAGACACTTCACAAAATGCGTCTGACGTTCCAAAATAACTGTGATGCGCTTAGTCAGTAACATGTTTGAATTGTTGGATTAGGTCTTACAAAATATTCATAAAGTTAAATGATTTAAGAAAAGATACCTATAAAATTCGACAAATAAAACTAAAGACTTGAATTTATTAGTTTAATGGAAAAGACTGTAAGCCTATGTATAACAATACGAAAATCCAAAATATTTAGCTTCATATGGATCGACTATGTAGTTATTTCATCTATGATTGCGAAAAAGCGAATATATGTTTCATTTAGTGAAAAATACAGCTAGTAGTGACAGAACAGAAAATATCATATCTACGTTATATTTCCATAAATCAAACTCATTCTCATATTTGTGAAGTCTTCGTTTAGTATTTTTTTTTCCCATCTGTTAGTAATCACCACTTTTTTTCACTAATCACCACTTGACTGGTAGTGATATTTATAAATCTGTGCCGTTCTAGGTAATCAACATCAATTTCATATAAATTCTATTTGCCTTGTCAATTACCAGCTAATAAATTATATGACCAGACTTCCGGAAACCGATAAATTACTATTTGACGGTGTAGGAAAAAAATCAATTGATCAGTTAATTAACGGTACTTGTACATACACAAGAATGATTAAATAAATCAAGATTTGAATTTTACCAAAAGCAAGAAAACGTTGAGAAATTCTATACTTTGGTATCCGGTATTTCAAAAACCCACAAGAAATTCGAGTGAATTTGACTTTTGCTATATAAATGCTACACACATCTAGTTAATGTTACCGGTTTAATTAACCGTGTACCCGGCAATATTATAACATATAGTATTCTGCATTTACTATAGTACTTCAGAAAGATTAATTACTCCTGTAAGTCCTTTCCGATTTTAGTTTCCACTTCGAACTTTGAAGAAGCTTATCGTTTCTTGAACACATTTATATGGAGGCAGCATACGCATAAATATATATATATATATTATCTATTTACATATACACTTAATGCGTGTGTTTACATTAACCAAATTAATTTAAATCCTATTTGAATTCACTTCTTAGTAGCAATTTTAATTTACTAAAAAGTAAAAAGGATTGCTGCGTGCAGCAAACTATATAGTACTCCCTCCATTTTATTTTATTTCTCGTCCTATACTTTGACACACAGATTAATAAAACATTTAAGTTCTTATATTTACTAGATAAAAACATAATTATCAATACATCTAACAAGATTTCAATCAATAGAAAAATTGTTTAGAATAAAAAATCAATAAATTTTGCATTGAAATCATAAAACAATACTTATTTTAAAACAAAAATTTTGCTCTAAAACGGCATTTAATTCGAAACGAATGAAGTAAAAAAGTGATTCTGTAGTTTTTAGGTATAAATTTTGTCCAATGGGTGGATGTAGAGAGGGTTAGTTACACACTTGCATCTTACTGCCAATAGTAGTAGATGTAAGTTTGGGGATTAGTGTAAACTGGTTTCATGAAATCTAGTTCAAGAAAAAAAAACGAATTTCGTTAAATTATTCCCAGTTTTGTGAAACGTCTTGAAAAGGTATATGTCAAAATAGGGACTTTTTTTTTTAAAATTTCCGTTTTATTAAACAAAGAAAACATACAAAAAAAAGAAAACCAAGCCCATACAAACATGGAACTCGACCAAAACAGCTAAGCAGAAACAAAACAAGAAAAACTTACCAAACTTACCCTACCGGCCTGAAGAAAACCCGCTGAGAAGTGAACAAACCTTCAGTCTGCAAAGAAAGAAAACCATGTGGCCAATACTGAGTTCTGGTCAGGCTGGAGCACTTGTCTCCGAGCAATCGGATCTAAACGGAGTCTCACTGTTTGCTTGATCTCTGATACAATTGCAGTTGCAGGCTTTGTCACTGCAGAATGAATTCTAGTGTTCCTCTCCTTCCAAATCAGATACAGAGTTGCTTGGAAGATAAGCCTCAAAATCAGAGTCACACTTTTGTCCCTTGATGGCGCCTTAAGCCAACTCAAAATGACCTCAAAGGTCTGAGGAGAGGCGAGTTGCAACCGAGAAACGAAGTAGGTCCATACTTGATGACTGTATTGACAATCAAAGAACAAGTGTTGTCTTGTCTCATCGAAAGCTGAACACAACACACAAGTAGATGGGACTGTCAAACCCCACCGAAGGAGTTTATCCTTTGTCACCATTCTGTCCCGGGCAGCAATCCAAGTGATGAAAGCGTGCTTCGGAATTCTATCGGTAAACCAAACAGTCTTATGCCAATCAACTACTGTCGGGTACTGATGTAACACTCTCCAAGTCTCACTAGTCTTATGCCAATCAAAATAGGGACTTAAAGTGACAGTGTTTTTACTCCATTGAAAAGAATTCGTTTTGCCCATCACAACATTTCAGCCATAAGTACACAATATCTTATATAGCTTACAGGTTGAGCAAATCATGTAAATAAATAACTTAAGTGTTATTCTTTGCGCTTCATGAAAGTCACTGTAGTCTCCGTCCACTAGAAGCTATTGGAGTAAGACGATAAGTATGTAGTTTAGATTACATATGCCGGAGCTATCCATATTACAGGATGACACGCAGTTGTAGTTTAGATTCAGTTGAAACTTTACCTAAAAGATAACTTGCTTATGAAAAGGTATTTGTCAAAATAGAATCAAAAGAATAACATTTAATTTACAGGTTAATGAATAAACCAATGTATTTGACTTTTTCTTCTGAATAATTCCAATGTGAGAGCATTCTTAGTTTGTTAATCCTTGATATATATTTTTAGCTGAAACATATATTTTAGTTGCAAACGGGATGGTACTCTGCGCCCAGCTAATTAGTCTTGTGAACATAGAAATATCATATAATCTCTTAATATATGCAAAAAAATTGACTAAATAATTTAGGCAATTAATATTATGAGAATGAATTCTGTGAAGTTAGATTCTTTTTCATTCAAGAATGAAAAAAAGGGAAGATGTTAGATTCTTGAATGAAAAATATACGTAAAAGTTAACCGGTGGTGGTGGTCTAGTGGCGCTTGAGAAAATTAAGAAATTCAATAAGACGAACCCGGGTTCAAACCCTACCAGCCACACGGATATGAGTTATTGCTTTCGACTCATTTGAATGCCCAGGAGAGGGTCTATCCATGGGCTGTACCTCCACCCGGAAGTTAGGCTTGTGTCATCATTGACCCGGGTTTAACCCTTTTTAAAAAAAAAAAATATATATACGTAAAAGTCGAACCCCTTCAACTAATTTCATAGTCTCACCACAAGAGGATATGAGTCAAAACATAAATAAGAGTTGTCGGTTGGAAAATCTCAAAATTCTAAACGCGAAGTTACTAAAAAAGGTCAAAGCCAACAGAATCTTTCAGACATTTAGTCAAATCGAATGGAAGGGTCAAACGGTAAATTAAACTTAATGTCGTCGATCCCATTGGCCACTTAAGCCCATTGAGATCTTTTTAAGTTCAACTAAAAGCTTATATTTGTAATCTTCTGACATTGGTCAGTGGGAATAGAAACTGTGATGAGGAATGGAATAGAAACTGTGAAGAGTTTTCTTTAAATTCGTAGTTTAATCTTAATTAGAAACCTGAAGGCAATTGATTAGTAATATTTATATGAGTACGATTACATTTAATTTCGAATCTTTTTGTAGTGGCAGCTGGCCTCGATCGTCCCTTGTTTCCTTTTATTAATTAAAAGACTTCAAACCGAAGCGACAATATTAAAGCGGTTCTTAATTGGTCTTTAATAATTTCTCAACTTCATTCATAACTAGTACTGTTACATTACATACATTCAAATACACACAAGTACACATACGGGGTGCCGAAAATTTCATGAACTTCCTAACTTCGTGGTCCATCAATGTGTATCTACGTTACACGTACGTGTGTGTATATGCGTACGTGAGATGCTTATCATTCTTGAAGTAATGAAAATGCTTCATTTGTCCGTACTGATATATACGTATATTACGTAATGCGTAATATGTAGGGAATACGGATTATGTATAGTATATTACGTTTCACTTTACTTTTCTTGCACTTGTCCTCGTGTTTATAACCTTTTCCCTCAGCTCCATTTTTAAAAAATTGTCTTGAAGTAAAACCAAAGAAGTCTTCAAACAAACTTTCTTGGGAGATTAATTCAAAAAGGAAAAAAACTGAATAAAAAACTCAGCTGAAATGGCGGCTGATCCTTCGGGTTCAGACCCCTCGCAAGGTAGCATATATTGATTCCAACTTAAGCTAAACCACTTCACTTCACTTCCACTTCTCTACCAGATTAACTTTTTCAGTTAGGGTTTAATTTCTTTCTTTAAATCTTTTTATTTTTAGGGTTTTAAGGAAAATGGGAGAGAGAAACAACGATGGTGATCAGAAAATGGAGGAAGTATTGTTGCCGGGGTTTAGGTTTCATCCAACCGACGAAGAGCTTGTAAGCTTCTATTTGAAGCGGAAGATTCAACACAATCCTCTCTCCATTGAACTCATACGACAACTCGATATCTACAAATATGACCCCTGGGATCTTCCAAGTATATATAGTTTTTCATACTATTATATCTCATATTCTTTGGTTACGTATATTATAAGGAAATGATGTATAAACAAATCTTCAAACCTATTGCAGAGTTTGCGACGGGTGAAAAGGAATGGTACTTTTATTGTCCGAGGGACAGGAAGTATAGGAACAGCTCGAGACCGAACCGAGTGACTGGAGCCGGTTTCTGGAAAGCTACGGGAACAGACAGGCCTATATACTCGTCGGAAGGAAACAAATGCATAGGTTTAAAGAAGTCATTAGTGTTCTACAAAGGAAGAGCTGCAAAAGGAGTTAAGACCGATTGGATGATGCATGAGTTTCGTATGCCTTCTCTCTCGGAGCCATCTCCTTCTTCTAAGAGGTTCTTTGATTCGCCTGTCTCTCCAAACGTAAGCTCACGTTAACTTCATGCATCTATACATATGTACATGCTGACATTAACTTAATGATTTGTCTAGATTTGATTTATTCGGAAAGAGAAACATGGTTGAAAAGCTATGGGGACGACTAAGAGTACTATATTTAATTTTTAAGACTGAAAGATTTAATTAGACCATGATTAACTTCCGATCTTTTAATTGAGATTTTTAGTTTCGGCTAAGAGACGGTTCTTATTTTTTTTTAGATTTTAACTAAGAAAAACTAAGAATCATCTTAAGAGATATAAAAACCGTCTCTTATCTGAAAAATATATTAAAAAAAGGTAAATCATGAGTTCAAAATCCCGACTAAAAGATCGGGGTTAATTTTTTACACATCGATGTGTAAATAATACAGTATGCCTTGAATCTGGTGCATCTGTTTCGCAAAGTAGGTAGTGAGCTGAACTGGAACTATATATTTATGTATTACATTGAGAAACCAAATGAAGTTTTAAGTTTGTTTTATTGGCATATAATATACGAGAGATGTGCATATATGGAATTCATATTTTTCTGGAGTCACTCTTTTTTTCTAGCTTTTTTTTGGTTGAAATGTTAAATTTATTTATCAACAAAGAAAAAAAAGTTTACAGTATTGAGAATTTGGGAAGATTACAAAACTTGAAAAGAACTTGGAAAAAACTTGAAAATAACTTGAAAATAATTTGGGAAGTTTTTTCTAGCTTTTCCCTTTGATGTAAAGCTCATTTTTTTCGTGTCTACTATAATCCTTTTAATAACAATGAGGTTTTTACCAAACATTTTCTTAAAATTTCAACTGAAACATTAAAAGTGCACTATAGTATCTTTTCTTATATATATATGAAAAACACATTTAACCTAATAACATACCGCAAATGTTTTTGAAATGATTTGACTATTAGTTTATAAGATTAAATTATTTAATTTTTTACTAATACAATATGATGTGGATTTCTGCAGGATTCATGGGCTATATGCAGAATCTTCAAAAAGACAAACACAACGACCCTAAGAGCTCTCTCTCACTCATTTGTTTCCTCGTTACCATCAGAGACAAGCATCTACACATTGTCGTCCGACCAAAAGCTATCAAACACATCACACTTTTCTTCAGACAAGATCCTCAAAACAAGCTCTCACTTCCAGTCTCACCATGAGCATATGAAGAGTACTCCCAAAACTAGTACTAGTCCAACTTCTCATGTTGCCACTATAAATCCATTCTCTTACTTGGATTTTACTTCCTATGAGAAAACCACCAACGTTTTCAATCCTGTTTCATGTTTAGACCAGCAATACCTCACTAATCTCCTTCTTGCCACACAAGAAACACAACCTCAATTTCCAAGGCTCGCCGCATCTAATGAACTCCCCTCGTTTCTCTTAAACATGCCATCATCAGATTCTGCCTTCTTGGGAGAATGCACAAGCCAAATAGACCTAAGCGTGATGTTGGCTCAAGAACAGTGTCCTGCGCTTGTAAGCCTACCACAAGAATATCAAGGAAAAGGACTTGAAGGAAACGTGGAAATAAAGAACATGTGTGGCTTCAACGAAGATCATCATAATCACTGTGGCACACTAAGGTTTAGTGATATTGGTTCACCCATTGAAGAGAACCATGGTCATCGTTATCAAGACGTGAAATATAACATGGCACTGTTGGAGAGTTATTATTCCTCTTTGTCGTCTAGTAATGGCGATTTGCCAACTTGTTTCTCCACAACTTGATTGATGTGAGTAGATTTCCGTCTTTTCCTAATTGTCTTCTTGTCTTGGCTTTCCAAGCTAGGTTGTTCCCCTTGTAGGTTTCTCTTTCATTAGCTGATGCAATGAAATTAAACCATTATCAATTATGCTTTATTTAGTGTTTTTATTCCACTCAGTTTAGTGTAGATTGACTAGAGTGGAGGATGTAAACAAAAAAACTAAATCAAAAGAAAAGAAAAACCTTAAAAATATTAACGAAGCCCAAACAAAACCTTTGATAGTGATATAAAGCTGTAAGTACCGAGAACAAAACTTTTCTAGAGCTAGGAATTCAGAATGATCACACCAAAATACAAAATTTTACTTAAATATTGCGAAAAATTGGAATATAACAATAGCATGAAGAAGTTAAGAACATTCAAAATGACACTAGGTGTATAATTAAATTAAGACTGTGAATCACTCCTTAGTGAAAAGAAAATCATAACAACCACAAATCAATGTTCTTATGAATTATGATTATCATTCTCTTAAGTGTGATTGTTATTGATTGGTAACATCATTGGTTGATTAGATTTTAGTATATCATTACAAATATTGTGCATAAAGTTGTAAATGAGCGAAGATGATTGTATCTCGAAACAGTCATTTCGAATCACCTTTATATATTCCACAATGAAACAAAATCTAAAACGACTGGTTCATCATTTATGTTTAGCTTTGTATGTATACTATCATATATGAAATTTATCAATGACATAATACATGTGTATACACATTATTAAAATATGTTAAAATAAATTATGATCAGATATATAAGGCTGTAAGCATCGAGAACAAATTTTTTCTAGAGCTAGAAAGTCAGAATGATCACACCAAAATATATAATTTAATTGCTTGAGATATATATAGCGTATGAAACTGATTTTCGTAAGAGGTCTAACAACTTTTTATTTTCTTTCTTTTTTCAGGTGAAAAGGAGATGGCTGATTACATTCTTTTGGACTTTATCACCAAGGATGTTTTGTCTCAGGTTCCAGTACTAGCAACGATCTTTGTTATCTCGGGTGACTACCGGTTTGCATCTGTGCTTGAAAACTGCGTCTAGATAGGCTACAATGCCATTTGTTCATATGCGGAAGGAAAGGGAGCAACAGGGTTATCAAAATTCTTAACCATAGGGAAGTGGGAAGATATTGTTGCCTAGAAGTTGTGCTTTTATGTAAGTGTTGTTGTTGTGGTTGTTGTGTTGTCGAAAAATTGGAATATAGTAGTAATAGCATGAAGAAGTTAACAACATTCAAAATGACACTAAGTGTATGTATAATTAAATTAAGGCTAGGGAGAAATCGATCGCGAAAGAAAGATGGAAAGAATCGATGATTAAGGAGATAAGACAAGAGGTGTAAAGTAAAAAGTGGTATTTGCAAAGTGTTATTTATGACAATTTCTCATATTTGTAATGAGATACTAATATGAGAAATCAATCCCGAGAAAAAGAGGGAGATAATCGATGATTGAGGAAATAAGGGAAGAGGTGTGTTTTTGTCTTTTGGTCACTAATAAAAGTGGTATTTATGAAAATATCTCTAGAATGATAGTATAATTGAATTGTGATATCACGAAAATATTATTTTTGAAATTGTCCTTACAAATATTGTGCATAAATTGTTAATGAGTGAAGATGATTGTATCTCGAAACAGTCATTTCGAATCACCTTTATATATTCCACAATGAAACAGTATACTATCATATGTGAAATTTATTAATGACATAATACATGTATATACGCATTATTAAAATATGTTAAAAATAAATTATGATTTTTTCTTTTTAATATCATTCAACATTTTTGTAAAGTTAGAATCGAACTGTGAAAATACTGTTGTAAAGCTACAATCGAACTGTGAAAATACATTTTTACTGAAAATAATATCTCTAGCTAGAAAAATACTCACTGCAGAGAGATTACAAATTAATAAATTCGAAAAACCGAGAAATCAAATCATTTTGTGTTACTTAATTCATCACTCTTAATACATATACATATACATAAAGAAGAAAATAGAGAAGTTCTCTATAAATTACATAATGTATATATGCACACAAAAATGGTTCGGCAATTCACAAGAAACGTTGGCGCGTAATTTTTCATCAACTATTTACTTTTGGTAATATATTCAAATCTTATCAACAAGATGTTTTTCATGAAGTGACTGAGTGAATGGCCATCGATGAACTTGAGCCTGATCCAATAGAACTTTCACGACCATTTCCAATGTTGCAGATAAATATAAGGTATTGTTGGCCTTCGTTCAGAGGTTTTATGGTGCTATGGATAGTAAACATAATCATGTGCCAATAGTTTTAGAAACTAAGTGGAAACAACAGGATCACTCCGTTATGAAGATAATATCTATCTGATTCTGGCTATCCTCTACAACCCTGTTTATCATTATACTGTGTGATGTTCGAGTTCAATTCAGCAATGACACAACGCACTAACAAGCGTCCATCAAACTAAAATGTAAAAGACACTCGGACAGGTAAAAATATATGTAATTCATATTGTCAAAGACAAGAGTAAAAAAAGATGTATCCTTTCAAGGCTAAAATCAAAAAACATAAAACGCTCAAGCCTTGGTAGCTACTTTCTCCTTGGCCTTTTGGAGTTTCAAAACTTTCTTCACGATCTTCTGCTCTTCAACAAGGAATGCTCGTACGATCCTGTGAAAAGAACCCAAAACACACACACCACTAAGTTTAAAAACTCTCAAGTTACGTAATAAAAACAGATAACTTCAACTAACAAACCTTTCCCTGACAGCCAAAGCAGACAAGACTCCACCATAAGCACGGTTCACAGTCCTCCTGTTTCTCGATAATCTAGACTTCTTGTATTCCGTAGGCCTCAAGTGAGGGATCTGAAATTAAAAAAAAATGTAAAAACCATCAGAACATTCATAACGAAATCACAGTAAAATCTAATTTTTTTAAAAATATTAAAAATTTCTGCCACGGGTGGATAGTTACCCCTTATGTTATTACAAGGGACAACTTGAAAGACAAAGTGGCACTATTACTTTAGCTTATGATTAATGTTATGTACTGATGGAGATTCATCTAACCAGCACAAGACCGTCAATAAGCACGACACTATTTCAACAATCAAAAAACATTCAATCTGATTGATTGATTGATTATTTAGACTCTCATCTAAAGATCAAATCTCGCATAAACCAAATCAGACGAGAATCAAAGACTTACTCCATGGATACGCTTGCCAGTAACAGGGCATTTGGGGCCATTGGCTCTCTTCTTTGTGGTCTGAAACACCAATTTGCCACCTGGAGTTTTGACGATACGGTGCTGGTTCGATTTGGTGGCGTAGCTGTGTCGCGACCTGTATACAAGACGCTGCACCATTTTCGCCGCCCCGCACTTTCTCCCTCCTTAGGGTTTTACTCCTGCGACGGAGATAATATAAGAGGAGGGAGACGACAACGCCTAACCTAGACTCGTATGGGCCTTGTGAGTTACGAAATAGGTCTAGTTATCGTATTATTACTACGGTTCAAATTACAGGCCCAGATAATAAATAACGATTTGTTTAAGTTAAAAACTATTTTATTTACGGGTTTCTTAATTATTCAAATTCAAATACACCGCGGTGAAATTTTATTTTATCTTATTATAGATGTAAATTAGTCGGATTTTTTTCTTTTTTTTTATCATAATGTGAGAACAAGCGAGTTGTCATGTGTGATCAATCTCCTATAAACTTCCTTGCAAACTACATGGCTAACCAAAATTTGTTTACTGAAGAAAGGTAAAGACTAACATCTTTTTCTTCTTCTTTTTTTTTTTAATGTTATTTCATTTTCTATCTCGTTCACTGTATCGTGAACATGAAGTTGAAGAAATGATGGTATGATCGTGTTGACACTAATTAGCTTATTTAATTGTTGTCTTTGCAAAAGGCTTCTTGTTGATGTTTGGGTTTGTAAAATTTGCAGGGGATTCACCAAGAGAAGAGGATTGTTCCTGATGGCGTGAATGCCAAGTTTATGTCTCGCCATGGTCCGTCGGCTAACCGTCAGCCTGGAAATGCGTTCTTGTCAGCTGCAGGGTGCACAATGATGATTTGTGGATGTGAATTCGATAAGTTTTGCATATGCCTTTTTTGAGCTATCAGTTTCAAAGTTTACTCTTGGGATTTTTTTGTTCATGGATGAGTGCTATGGTCGACTTTGATTTTTTTTTTTTGAAAGAATGTTAAATTAATTCAAACAAAAAATGATTCTACATTGTAGTAGAATTTTTTATAAAAAAAACTGATGCTTCATGAATCTATCTCGTCCCAAACCAGATTGATAAGCCACCCGTGTGCGCCTTGAGCCTGATGGAAGAGAGTCTATTTCGAACGTTCTTGTCCACCATTTTGATCAACTTTCCTGGATTCATGTGTTCTTCCCCATGCTTACGTTGATTGCGTTCCCTCCTATTGGTTTTCTTTCTCTTCAGAATCGTTGTTACGATTTTTCTTTTTAATGTTCAAGTTATATCTCTCCAAAGTACTACTTAGATACTATTGCAATATTATTGTAGTGAATAATATCGTTAGTATTTTCACTGTTAAATTGCAATAACTGGAGTAGTGAATAATGGAGGAAAGCGGACATGGCATGATGGATTTCCTTTGGTTGTCATTTTGCTTTTTATTCATCATAAACACCCCACATAGAATAAAACGAAAAAATCATAACCATTTTCATGTTTATAAGTTAGGCACCAGCTTTAATAATTCAAACATAATCAGGCTGTCTTAATCATGACTTGTTGTTATCGCCCCTTCGTTTGTATATACCCACTTGATATTCTTTTATTTCAACACAACAATGTCGGGAGGAAAAAATATCTTTAGTTGGTCGTGTCATATATTAAAGATAAAATAAATCATCCCTATAATTTTATGCATATACAGAAAAACTCATGACATTATTCCGTTTACCGTTTTTTTTTTAATTATTTTTTGGTTATCATGATGTCTTATTCGAAAAGGTAAAAAATTTAAGAGAATTTTTATACTTTATAATACACTATATTTGATACCTTGAATACGTTTTATCATAGTAGTATAGAACTGAATTTCCTGAATTAGTTTGTCGTAAATTGGTTTGAAGATGTCATGTGAGTTTTAAAGCTGATAAATGCTTCCTTCCGTTTCGTAGAGAATCTGAAAATGTTATTTTCACACATTTACGTAAATTAAATAATTAAAATAAATTTATGATCATAATAACTACATTTATTTAACTAACAATGTCTACAAAAATCAAATTACATACAAATAAATGTATTTACAATTAATATTAAGTATAGATTGTATAAAAATCTAAAATAAAACTATTTGCGTTCCATAAAATAAGATTTTTTTAAATTTTTACGTTTATTAAGAATATAATAAATGTTTACTACCTAATTTACTATTTATTTTTCCATACATTTTTAATAATTATCTACTAATAAAATTTAATCGATTCAAATATTCATAATTAATGTTTTTCAAAAATATAAAAAATATCTTAAAAATTATAGAAAATTTATTTTTGTGGAAAAATAATAAAATCTATAAAATTTTACTTTCGGAAACAGAAAGAATACTATTTGTGTAACAAAGAAAAAAATGACAAAATAATAAAACCAAGGAAAAGAGTAACATCTAATGAAAACTGATCTCCGACATCGATTACTTACTTAATTGCACAACCATTCTGTTAGCTAAACTGAATAAATTAGAAACCGATTTCTGTTATCGGTGGAAGTGGGATTGATTCGAACTTGTCGACTCCACCAATAACATTTCACAATATTAATTAGTAATCAGAAGTATTTATTAGATCTCCTCAAGGGATATGACTAACAAATGTGAATTATCAATGTCACGAACAGGTGGAACATCGCATGAGTGGACCGACCAATAATTTTAGATCGACGGTGGCACTATAATAATGCATTCAAAGATTATAGTTAATAATGGCAATGGCATGACCATTTTACCACTTTGCACATGCCACCTCTCACCATGGTAGACAAACGAATGGCCCCACATTGATCTGGTTATTAGTTATCGAAATTAATTCCGTTCCAATTAACTATAGATGTGTTAAGCAAAAAAAAAGAAGCTACAGATGCTGTAGACATTTTAGAATAATTTCATTATAACATGTAATATTATATTCCCTCCATTTTTTATCCTAAGTAGTTTTAGAAAAGTTTCCTTGTTTCTAAATGTAATTAGTTTACGAACTTTTACATTTATTGGATATATTATAGTCAATCAAATAATGCATGCTTTTATAATTGGTTGAATTTATTAATTAAATATTATTTTAAAAAATGTAACAATTTTTTAATATTAGTTCATTTAATATAATTAGTTACATTGTGAAACATAGGGAGTATGTGTATGAAAACACACTTATGGTTTCCATTTAGTTTCAAAGCTGGCTATGAAAATAAGAAAATGTTAAGAGTTTGATGATAATTAAGTATATTCAAATACATTTCTTATACTATATATGCGTATATGTTTCATTTAACCGTATTGTTTCTTTTCTTTCACTGTCAACCATCTATTCTATTAATTCTAATGTATGACCAATTGATAAATGTTATATCCAATTTAAAATAAAACAGCATCTAAAAGTAACTGCATAATGTATAATATAACTGCATCTGTAACTGCTGATAAAAAACTGCATCTATATATATCTAAAAAAAGAAGAGCTACGAATATAAACGGCATCAAGCTTAGAATATTACTCCGTAATTGATAAAATAGCGAACATATATAAGTTCCCAACAAAATATTATTCAGTTGATCAACTATTATAAAATTTATGTACAAAATAGTTTCTGACCGCCCTGGCTTTTAAATGGTTCAGTTTAACAATATATGCTTAATTGTTAATCGGTATTTTAAAATAAAAGTATTTAAAATAACAAAATAGGTTTCTAAAACAATCAGTTGACAAAAAAAAGGTTTCTAAAACAAAAAATATGCACTTTCATTTTAAAGAATATGGATTGATGTAAAGAATAAGCTTGCTTAATAATTACACAAGATTTTGGCATAATAGTTAATTAAATTTATAAAACAGTTTTAGAATTCCAAAATGGTAAAAATGAAATTAATATAATTAAATTAAACTTATAAACTTAATATACTTACAATATATAAAACAAAAAATATATCTATTCTTTTAAGAGCTGATCATAAGTTTGTCCAACTATTTTAAAAATCGATTTGCAAAGTGAGTGTGGGTTGGTGAGTTTTGGACCGCGGCTACCCGTCGATCCACAAAATATTTAAAAAATAAAAATTAAAAAGTAAATATTTTTTTAAAAATACATGAGTATAAAAAAAGATAATTTAAAATTTAAATCATGTATAATTTTTTTATTATAAATATATTTTTATAATATTTAAATTAAATAATGATTTTTAAAATATATATATAACCGCAGATAACCACAAAATTAAGCGGAGCGGGTGCAGATACAAAATTATATGTTTTTGTGTTGTGCGGATCAGGTTTTTTTACCAAAACAAAACTGAAAACCCACGGATCAGCGGAGAGAGTTTGACCTACAATCTAGCCTTAACCGTACGTATACCGAATCAATTTTTAAATTGCTATTATTTAATAAAATATATTTTGATTAAGATTTATACAAATATGATTATAAGAAAACACAAATATAATCACAAAGAAAACACAAATATAAAAAATTGAATTTAAAACAAAATATATACCCGCCTTTTTAAGGGCGGGTTAGTATTTGTTAAATCCATTGATCATTCTTTTCGTTGAGCTTCCCTTGTTTTGTTATCATCTTTAATTTATTATCTTAAATTAAAATAAGTAGTTTCCTACAGATCTATGTTTCTCCGTATGTTAGAAAACATTGTTTTTTTAATGTTAGAAAACATTGTTGTTGCAATCAAATTATAGAAACTGTCACACAAACTATCATATATATCCGGTTAACTTTTCCTAAGTATTAGGGACAAAAGTTCCACATCAAATATTGGAAGGGATCCTTAGTGTTAAATCCATCTAGTTTAACACTAAAAATTTGACATTTGCGGATGTTTTCTTCATATAATATTTTCAGCTGCGACACATTCTTAAATTTTTCAAGAACGTAGACACATCCAGTTACAAAAACTAAGAACGTAGACACATTAGTTCAACAATAATGAGACACATTGCATGTCGTGCGTTCGCACGGATTGTATATTCGTACATCTCAGTTTTTTTTTCAGTTTAGCAGCCGATAATTATTTATTTTATTATTATTATTATTATTATTATTTTTAGGTAAATCTGAATCTATAATATAAAATAGAGAAATTGCAGGTGTAAAATAATATTATTTTGTACATTGACTAGTGATATATTCCAATCACTACATGAAAAGAATGAATCAGATACCAAAGCAGAAATGAAAAAAAAAATGAATCGATTAGTTTTTTTTGTTGTAAACTAATTCGTTTGTTGATTTGATAGTTTATAGTCTTTACGCGACCCACTTATTTTTTGGTTACGCATCTTTTTTCTGCGTTCCACACGGTACGTGCAGTTTATTTCTTTTCATTAATAAGCTACGGGTACAAATGCGATTTCGATTAAATGTCTCTTATATTTAGCGAGCACGCAACTCCCGCATGCATGGGTAATATGTAATCTATCTACCTATAATCTATAGGTACTACTAAGATATGTTGGCCAAGTCCAAGCACATATTCATTTGTTTTCAATGAGATATGAATCTCAAGGAATGCGAGTTACGTCATGCTCCTTGAATTAAAAGTCTCGGGACTGGATTGCATACGTTTGGTTAAAATATACATATGTACATGATTTTTCCGTCCAAGTGTATTCCTATTCGATTGACTCATTGGTTAACTCCATCTAAGAGAGGCATGGTAAATATCTGGTTGTGACTAGGTAACAACTTAATGGAAACCACTTGGGCTAATCTCTCCTATCAACTAATATATATATATATATTGGTTCTTAAGTTTTGGTAATTAAAATGTGTAAGCGATATGGTGAATTTACGTAATATCAAAATCCAGATAACCAGACATGCTACAAATCTAAACCAAAATGGTTTATCTACTTGAGATATAAACTAAAGTCACAATAAGCTTATATAAATGCCTCTTTAAGGCTTTCAAAATCTCTCTCTCCCAACCAGGTTGTGATCAGCACCGTTGGAACAGCACCGCGCATTCTCCTCTTGAATAATGACATTTTCAGAAGAAAAAGAATTAGCAACCATAAATGTTTAAACGGAAACCTAAAGAGGACTCCACGTTATTGTTGGAACTCGTTTTTGACGAGATGGTTTTAGACTATTTTTGGTAAGTTTTCCGGGCGAAGACGTTTGTCGGTTAACTGATTGTTTGACAAACACTGTGAAGTAGTGTATTAATATGTCAATAACAAAGTTTGTTTGAATAAGAAATGTGGTCCTAAGTCATTGACTTGGAAAGTTTGTAAGCTTGACTATTTGACTATGTTTAAAAACTAGTAAATGTCCCACATAAAATATGAGGTGAGAATCCTCTTATTTATATACGGAGAAGTATGAATATACTATAGTATATTTCTGGAAAGATATACCGGTTGAAATGTGTGTGTATCAAATCGAGTTGAACCAAACCTAATTTAGAGTTTTGGGTTCATAATTAAAATTGAATTTGTAATTTGATAAATAGACAAATAGTCTAATACCCTAATAATGTTTTGGGTCAAATTCAAATTAATTTTATGGTTCAAAAATATCTTTGCCATTGATTATAAAAGACGTTACCATTGACTCTCATAATGATCGATTGGTAATTAATTATTTGAGTTAATGTGTAAGTTTTATTTTCAAGTTATTTGCTTTTGGAACAAAGCATATAAGAAGCACTTCTCCTATATACAGAAGATGGACAAACAACTATATGAGAAAAGAAAAAGTTTTTTCTCCCACTTGAAATAGTTATGTTAGAATTTATTTTTATTTCTTGTGTCTGAGAGTACAACACAAAACTAGTTTCGCCAGGCTTCTGATAGAGTGACGCAAATTCAGAAGATTGTTTGCAGTTGTATCCTGGGACTCATTACGTTATCGAACCGTCGCACTACGGGACGTATTTTGAGTTAAGGAAAGAGATAATATCTCGCCTCTGCAGTTGTATCATCATTTTCTTACTCTTTGATATAATTTTATCAATTTTATTCTTTACAATATTCAGTAATCCGTAGTTTGTAAAATACGGTTCTATCAGTCTTAACTCAAAATATCCGTTTATTGCTTTGCACTAACCGGACTGATTATTGTAAAAAGTATTTTTTTTGTAAGAACAGGTTGATTGATCTTTGGAAAAAGATGCCGGTGTAAGATCTATAGGATTATTTCACAATAATCTTCCTGCAATCTTAATTTTTTTTGTTTGTATTGTTATACTAACGAAACTGATTATTTTGTGAAGTATTTTGTCATGAAAACAGGAATTGAAGATTTTATGGAGATAAAGAATATGTTCATTCCATCAGATTATTTTTGTTGATGATTTCTATGGGAATAAAAATTCATTTTTTTCTCATTATATGCACTAATGATATCTTGTTTTTGTTTTGATGCAAACAGGATCTCCATCAAGTTAAAGCGTTTTTTTTAATTGGTCAAAATGTGTCATTGCATTGACTTGGTTAATGGTAATTATTTTGCTTTAATTATCAAAAATGGTTTTACGTTTTTGATTTTTTCAGATTTTTTGGAACAGCTTAATTTGATTATTAAGTGCTTGATAATCATAAGAAAAGAAAAAATGATTAAAAGTTTCAAAAATATGGTGAAACCATATTTATAAACAACATTTTGATTTTTTGAGATCAAGTTGTATGGATGGAAATGAATTTTGTGAGTCGACGCCCCAAATTAAGTTTGGGAGAGGTCTGCCACATATGAATCATTTGCCATAAGAAATAAAATGTTTGTTGATATTAAAACATTTGTATTTCGTCAATGCTTAAATGCACCTTTTAAAAAGGTTGACCATGCAAAATCAATGAGAATTTTCAAACCAATATAACTGAAACTGACATGTGTATTGTAGTTTCTAAAGTCAATATGTTTGAAAATAACCATAGAAAATGGTGGTTTTTATGGTACAAAAATATCATGAAATGATATGTATATTTGCCAAAAGGCAAAAATATGTTTTGAAAAATAAAACATATACAAAGTTGGATTTATACATCAACTTGAGAGAACTATGAAAATAGTTTTATCTAAAATGTGATTTCTTGAGAATGAAATACATTTTAAAGAAAATTGTATATTAATTTTCGAAATTGTTTTATTATTCATTTAAATCTAAAAGAGTTGTAGATTAACTTTCTAAACTCTTAAGAGATGATAAATGTACATATGTATGGTTTTGAGCTATCTCAAGAAATGTGGGGGGAGATTTGCTTACCATATAAAGTCATTGGAAAGATGTCAAATGAACTTAGTGATAGTTATCAAACTATGATTTTTATAAAAAAAAATAAAAAAAACTAGTGTCATACACTGAGTTTTGTGTATAATGGTTAATTGTATCTTGAGGAAAAAAAAGATGACAAAAATCATTAGACAATTGGTCTCGACTAATCTCAATTGATTATGTTCAATGTGATGACAACCTAGGATCCTGTTATTAAAGGTGTGTCATGAGATCAAATTGTAATATCATCAAGAGGAATGGGTTTAGCCTATGAACTAAGATGAAGTTTGGCGGTAACTCTACTTATCAGATTGGAGATCCCAAGAAATAGGTTCAAGGAGACAACTAAGTCAAACTAAATCTGCCCAAAGCACTGTAAGACTTCGGTCTATACCCAGTTCCTAGGATGATTAAACAGTGCTACATGTAAGGAATAGAGGATAAGCATTTGCTTTTAATGATTTGTGCCAATTGTTTTGAGATATGAATGGATTAGTACATGATATTCCTCTAAACAAAACTAATGGCAAATCACCTTGTGGGTGTGAAATGGAGCCGTTTCTAGGAGAATAAAATGGCTATATTCTCTAAAGTTCACTCATGATTACCAGGAATGTTCACGGCCAAAATGAACACAATAGAGAAATTAGTTTTGTGAGAGAATGAAACTGTGTTTTGGCTATTGTCTAGGTTTACACCAAAGCCCGGGAGGTTCAAGACATCATGGCCACCTCCTGGCCGAGTAAATCCGATAGCTATTAACAATGACTGGTTCAAGGCTGAAAAATTGATACCAACTCATCATGCAGTGAATTTCTCGTTTGTACTCTCAAAAGTCCTTAGTTGAGTCTTGTTGAGTCTTGTCGAGTCTTGTCTAGGAAGTCAAGTCTGTCGAGTCGTCTAGTGTTTAGAAGCATTTCTATTCATGTGGGAGATTGTTGGAACTCGTTTTTGACGAGATGGTTTTAGACCATTTTTGGTAAGTTTTCCGGGCGAAGACGTTTGTCGGTTAACTGATTGTTTGACAAACACTGTGAAGTAGTGTATTAATATGTCAATAACAAAGTTTGTTTGAATAAGAAATGTGGTCCTAAGTCATTGACTTGGAAAGTTTGTAAGCTTGACTATTTGACTATGTTTAAAAACTAGTAAATGTCCCACATAAAATATGAGGTGAGAATCTTCTTATTTATATACGGAGAAGTATGAATATACTATAGTATATTTCTGGAAAGATATACCGGTTGAAATGTGTGTGCATCAAATCGAGTTGAACCAAACCTAATTTAGAGTTTTGGGTTCATAATTAAAATTGAATTTGTAATTTGATAAATAGACAAATAGTCTAATACCCTAATAATGTTTTGGGTCAAATTCAAATTAATTTTATGGTTCAAAAATATCTTTGCCATTGATTATAAAAGACGTTACCATTGACTCTCATAATGATCGATTGGTAATTAATTATTTGAGTTAATGTGTAAGTTTTATTTTCAAGTTATTTGCTTTTGGAACAAAGCATATAAGAAGCACTTCTCCTATATACAGAAGATGGACAAACAACTATATGAGAAAAGAAAAAGTTTTTTCTCCCACTTGAAATAGTTATGTTAGAATTTATTTTTATTTCTTGTGTCTGAGAGTACAACATAAAACTAGTTTCGCCAGACTTCTGATAGAGTGACGCAAATTCAGAAGATTGTTTGCAGTTGTATCCTGGGACTCATTACGTTATCAAACCGTCGCACTACGGGACGTATTTTGAGTTAAGGAAAGAGATAATATCTCGCCTCTGCAGTTGTATCATCATTTTCTTACTCTTTGATATAATTTTATCAATTTTATTCTTTACAATATTCAATAATCCGTAGTTTGTAAAATCCAGATAACCAGACATGCTACAAATCTAAACCAAAATGGTTTATCTACTTGAGATATAAACTAAAGTCACAATAAGCTTATATAAATGCCTATTTAAGGCTTTCAAAATCTCTCTCTCCCAACCAGGTTGTGATCAGCACCGTTGGAACAGCACCGCGCATTCTCCTCTTGAATAATGACATTTTCAGAAGAAAAAGAATTAGCAACCATAAATGTTTAAACGGAAACCTAAAGAGGACTCCACGTTATGTAGTCACTGTTTCCATTAATATATATAAGTACCTTTAACGTAGCTCGAAGGAGGCTTGGATAAAGAAATTTAACCCACTATTCAAATGAGCTAATTTAATTATCAAAGGAAACGTTAAGAAAACAAAAGCATTTGTTGGTTTTCTAAATCATCTATGTTCCACATGTTGGGAACCGTAAATAAATAGTTTAACTGGGTGGATCTTTTTTCTAAGCAATTGGCAAGCAGGCCAACAAAGTAAAGTAAAAAGAAAGAAAAAAGAACGAAAAGTAAAGTTTAGTAGAAGTGCTCCGAAAGAAAGAAAAATATATCCCAGTTAATCCTACATTGAACCATGTATATGTGACCTTACTTCCTTTAATTTCTGATTTATTATTTCCGTTTTAATTTAATGTTGTTCCAGTAAAAAACTGATTTTTTAAAAATTAAAAATACATTCAATTTAAATATTGTATATTTATATTTAAACGATAGAGTTGAGTTTATAAATAAATATTTATTTAATACTCCTCCATGTAATTGATTTGTTATTTTTGAAAAAAAAATATTTATTTTAATATTTTCACTTGTGTTATATTTTCTTATAACCGCATAATTTCTTAGTGAATTTGATTGGTAACCATCAGTTTCAAAATGTAATAACATCTTCTTGATTACCAACGGGAAGAATGCATAAGACAAATAATTGAAAAGGTCATTCTATTGTGTAGAGAGAGTAAAAAGCAGATGAAACATTTTATAATTAGATTTCTTTTTATTTTCAAGAGGTAGTAATATAACTTAGAAAATGTCAATGACTAATTAAATTACTGTGCATGGTAAAAAATACTAATAGTATAGTGTACCTTTACTAATAACATTTCCAACTCATCCCCTCTTATTTTAAAAGAGGGACCAATAAAAGGATACGGAGATAGTTCTCCAACCAGCTCTCTTAAATATATATTTTTTTATTTTTAATATATTATACTCTAGTCTTCAATATCATCTACTTAAATATAATCATTGAACTTTCAAAAACCAATAAAAGATACTATTTGATTTAATAAAATATTTCTGAGAAAATATTTTGATATGTAAAAAAAATATAACTATAAATAGTACTAAAAGTGTTAATAATGTATTTTTAATAGATAGTTTAAAAAGAAAACAAAACGATAAATACAAAAATGTGATATGTAAAAAGTTTTTCACGCAATTATGAAACATATATAGTTATAGGGAATAAAGTGAAAAATAAATAGTATTATAAAGTGTTAAATAGTGTCATAGGATCTACTGTACATCCTTTTAAAAATAAAGAGATAACTGGTGATTGAAAATGTAAAACTCTTTGAAAAAATAAGGGGATAAGTGGTGTTTGGAAATGTTCTAATGCTAAATTGCTAATAGCCTAATACCCGTACCTAAAGTGCTTTATACACATGATAAAAGCAATATGAACACACATACATAAAATTTCAAAAAGAAAATACTGACAACTTGTAACAAAAGGTTATCAATGGTATTATGGTAATCAACTTATATTTTGGATCTTCTCAGAAGCCGTGATTGAAAACTAAAATAGTCTTACTAAAGTCAGTGAGATGTTTAATTAGCTAATGGAAAATCATGACGAGGTTATATCAACGAATATATATATTAGTTGTGGGATGTGAGATGTGATTAGTTTAAGGGATGGCCAAGTAATGAGAAGCTGTCTCTTTCCATGTGCAAAGATGTAAAACGACTGCCGTCCGATTATCCCTCGTAATCTACAAGCTCGTTTTGGAAGGCTAATCCTACGGTTAGTACAACACCGAGATACTGCCATATCTCTACGACAACAACTAGTTATTTTTCTTTTGTCCCTCTCTTGGAATATTTATAAAATAAAGATGAAAACGGAGCATCCGTAACCTCGTTGATGATCGAGTACAAGAAGGAAGAAACGTTTTTTTTCTTCTCCTAAAGTAAAGGATTAAACCTGGGTCACTAATGGAACCAAGCCTAACCTCCGGGTAGGAGGTGTAACCCACGGATAGATCCTCTCCCAGATATTCAAATGAGTCATAAGCAATGAACTCATATCCATGTGGCTACTTAAAAGTGTTTACAGCCGCGGAGATTCGAATCCGGGAGTATTGGGAATCTCACCTTCAACCGAAATCCATCATACCACTATCCCACCTATAAGTGGTTAGAAGGAAGAAACGTTACTTACATTTAATTTTAAAAATAACATTATTTGCTTACGTATCTTCTTAAGAATCTAGATATATTTTGGACACGCAATTCATATTCCAATTTCTGTGACTATATAAATTTTTTTTTTTGAAAAAAACTATATAGAATATTTCTAAATTAAACACTATAAATTTATTTATAAATAAAATCATCTTAAGAATCTAGGTATATTTTGGACACGCAATTCATATTCCTCAATTTCTGTGACTATATAGATTTTTTTTTTTTGAAAAAACTATATAAAATATTTCCAATAAACACCATAAATTTATTTATAAATAAAATCATCGGCATAACTTTTCAAGATTTAATTTGTTATTCATGGGTTATATAGCAAGTATCAAAGGTTGCATGCGTAATTCACTCTGCAAATCAGAATTTTAAAATATTAAGCAATTAGGATTTCAATGCGAAAACTTGAAAAAGCATTTACATGTTTCTCCTTTCTGAGACGCACAAAGCAATATATATTTGATCTCTAAATTTTGGCTTTTAAAATAATATTTGATACTAAATGTTTGATACTAAAAATATAGCTATCTCGACCAAATAATCTCTATATATACATTTCAGACTCTCCATTTCGCTTACCACACCTCACTATTTTATAACAGCTTCTTTCTCTCCCTCTTTTTCTTGAATACAATGGCTAAAACAACTCCATTAAAGCGCCACCGAGAAGAAGAAACCCTAGCTGAAGAAGAAACCAATAAAAGACAAAAGCCCTCTACATCATCCTTTTCCTCACACAACGACCAGATCCTCAGTCTCCTCAACGATTCAGACGAACTTAACCAACCTAACAATGACCTAACTTCATTTTTAAACTCTCTCCAGCAAGATATCTCATCAGATGACCAAAACGGTGTCCTTTCTAGAGTCTCTAACGTGGAAGATTCGTCGACTTCGTGTGTTTCCTCGAAGGAAGACGATGTTGATGAAGAGGCCAAGGAGACAGTGATGCAGCATCTTTTGGAAGCTTCTGACGACGAACTTGGGCTCCCTAGCAACGAATTTGGCGAGAGTAATTATGAGATGATTAAGAATGAAATTAGTCAAGATTATGTTTGTGGAGATAATTTGTTAGATGGGTTTGGTGATGCGTTTTGGGAGCTTGAAGATGAAGCTGCTAATTATTACGCGTTGCTCCAATCTGAACTGTTCTTGTAGAAATCTTAAGGATAAATCTTGGGGGAAAAGGAAAAGGCCAATTAAAAAGTTAAAATAAGTGCGTCGGTTTTTTATATGAAAATTTAATTTCATTTTTAAGGCACACTTTGGTTTCGGCGGAGCTACAAAATAGTTTCATTTTAAGTATTTGATTAGATATGTAGGGGACAAATGGTAATGGTATTTTTTTTACTCTTCTTGCATTTTGGTTCGTCGAAAGATCGTAAGGACTACAGATGGGGTTTCGTATCTTTCAATTTATTGTGAATGAATAAGAAATTTGGCATATTGATGGAAGTAATGCATAAGTATAATTTAAGTAACGAATAAACTTGATTCAAGAGTCAAATATCGTTTCTCGTGAAAATTAATCAAAGCGACGCAAAAAGAGGTTTCACGTTGGGTCGTTGGCCAGATAAAGTGTTATATATGTTCTGTAGCTTTCAATTGATCTTTTATAATTTCATATAGTTTATATTTTGCATGCTATGATAATATGTTTGGCTTATGCCATGGACCGCCTCTGCACGCATAAATCAGGATGACAAAGAATGAAGATATGTTCCGGAATTATCTTATAAAACCAAACCGATTTGTACCACTTATTAGCCTGACGAGGACGAAAAAAATCTAGTCTTTAAAGTAGCATTTTCCCTGGAGGTGCTGATAAGGAGTTGGGCCAATTAAAATATCAGTGTCCGATCTTAACAAGATACCTGAAGGAAGATACTGGAAGACAAGCCCAAAACAAAAGCAGAGTCAGCTTCTATTCAATCAACCTGAGAAACCTTCTGCTCTACAAAAAAAAATATTTTAAATAAATATTTTAAAACTAATTTCACTTCTGTTACATAATTTAACTATTTATCAAGAATGTTAAATACGTAAACTTTATCTATTTATTAAATATAGTAAAATACATTAACAAATCCAATCATCATGTCAAAATAATACATAAGAACCGAACCTGGCATGGCACGACAAATACGATCTAGCTCATGAAGAGAGTTTGATAGTACCACGATACTTTTGGAGAATTTGCCTTTTCTGTTATAAATATAACTATTAATTAATCGGATTGTGGAACATTAATTTAATCAGTTTATGATGATAACAATTTTTAAAAAAAAACAAAAGAAAAAACAATTTAAAAAAACTAAAGAAAAAATAGAACGCCTTGGCCAAACAAAAGTTGGAAGTTCTCAGTAAAGTAAACTAATGTGATAAACATACATATTTAAAATTATTTAAAAATCATATATATTTTTATGATAATTGGTTTAAAATTTATATATTCTCAAAATTCAGAACCATTAAATACAAAAATATCCTTTCTTGAAAAATATAGATAATATCCAAAACGGAAGGTGTATAGATAAAGTTGAAAAAAAATGATTCATCACAAAAGCGAATATTTAGACAAATACAAAATGCCGATCAAAATAATGCGAATTTTACTTTGGAGGAGCTAAAGAAGAAGAGCCAATTAATCCTGCGAGAATACTGAATATATATATACATATTGGTGTACTATAGAATTATATATCAACTGATACGAGTTAGTGATATCAAGTGATTACGAGTAAGTGACATCTCTCACGGTCACCCCAAGGGCTGATATGTTCACAAGCCTGTTCTGAACAGTTTCATGTCTATGAATGATTGTTTTTTCAAGCACATATAATTTTCTTTTCCTAGAGCATCATATAGATTACAAAACCGTGGCTTGAAAGAGCGGTTAATGTAATCACAACGACAATAGACTACATGGGCTCTTGTTCTTGTATTCTTTTTTCTTTGTAGCCGATAAATTCCGAATCTTGAACAATCATTTACAGTCTGTAAGGTTGTAACCAAGCCCATAACTATATCATATAGTATATATCATATAGTATATCTTTTCATTCCAGTGGATTACCATATTGCAAAACACTTTGGTTTCGAAGAGCGGGTTCTATATCTCAAAAACAATAGACACTACTACTCTTGTTCTTGTAGTTTTTTTTTTTAAAAAAAAAAAATTATTTTTCTGAACCTTGAATTCTGAACTTTAAACTAATAGGCTTTTTGACCAAAAATTTAAGTAACTAATAAGCTTTTGAATCAAAGACCAGAACAAGGTAAATTAGTATCATTTCCAAAGTTAACTAATTCTCTTGTATTTTGATCAAAGTTACTTCTGTAAACAATTATACTGGAACTCAAAAAAAAAAAATTCTAAACCATGAATTCTGAACTTTAAACTAATAGGCTTTTTGACCAAATATAACTGATAAGCTTTTGAATCAAAGACCAGGTAAATTAGTATCATTTCCAAAATTAACTAATTATCTTGTATTTTGATCAAAGTTACTTCTGTAAACAATTATATTGGAACTCAACAAAAAAATATTATTTTTCTAAACCATGAATTCTGAACTTTAAACTAATAGGCCTTTTGACCAAAAATAACTAATAAGCTTTTGAATCAAAGACCAGAACTAGGTAAATTAGTACCATTTCCGAAGTTAACTAATTATCTTGTATTTTGATCAAAGTTATTTCTGTAAACAATTATATTGGAACTCATAATTAGTATTTATTCCAAGTTCCGAATCTGGAAATGGTGTTTTACTTTAGAGTAGTGGCAGTGGAGGCAATGGCATTAGCAATAATATTATAAACAATAAGCAAATTAATATTATTTGCTAATTACATCACTTTTTAAGCTGATGTTGCATTAGTGGAGGAAACATTGGGGAATCAGCAAAAGTAGTCTCATTTTTATTAGATTTACAGTTGTATTAGACGACAAATTAACAGATTTAAGTATGTTTTTAAAATGATAATGCCAAAATGGGCTACTATACTAGCATAAGCCTCCACCAACACTAACCTTGCTTTACCTTTTTATGCCTCAATCATGGGCTCATTTTCTACTGCACCAAAAGAAAACTTGCAGTGGTCAATTAATAATGTCATTTAAATCAAATTAGAGTTCTACTCGAATATGATACTCCTGTCAAAACATTTCATCACATAAAAAATTGAAAGATAATAAATTAATATTAAATAAAAAGGAAAATTCATCTTTATATACATTGGTACTTTAGCATAATCAAATAGTTGAAGATTGGACCCAAATAAATATGCTTTTAGAGTTGATGCAGGCGCTACTGAATGTGAATAAATACTTCACAGACTTTGGACTTAAAGTACTCGACTGAATCAATAACTTTTCTGTTCTTTTAGGGCACAAAACGACAAAACAACTATAGCAATGTTTAGTGATATCTACTCTGTTTTTACAGTAAAGTAATCACTTGAATCAAATTTAAAAGCTGTAACTGAGTATCAAGATTCAAGGCTTTGTAATCTCTAGAGCAAGAGAAACATCTAAGAGCCAACGTGACAAATGAAAAGGAGAACCATCCATTGAAGTGTAACATCAATAAAACTCAGCAGGAAGCATGAAACTACACATTAATAATAAGTAAGAGAACAACAATCTCCTCAAATTTTATATCTTAAATCATAACTAACAAGCCTCTTAACAACGGCTAAACCAACTTCTTCAGCAGCTCATCACGGTGCAATTGTAAACGAAATTAACCGACTGTTTCTTGCCAAGTAAATGCCACTGCGGCGCACCATGACTCGGAACCCATGAGTTGAGCTCAATGAACCCTTCACCTGGAGCCTTCGGTCCACCAATCACTATAACCTGATCCCCACAAGCTCTAAACGCTAAGCCCCAACCGTTCATCGAACCAGCTTGCTCAGGCAAACTCCCAACTTGAACCCAAACCCGACTCTCCTTATCGTACCTTCTAACCGCCATACCCGCATGATCAGCCGCGTAAAGCTGATCATTCACCACCGCTACAAGCGGTGGAGCCATCGCAGCCGCAGACATTCCGTTCCCCTGGTTGGACCTCGGTGGAGACATATCAGGAATCTCTCTCCACACCCTCGTCTTCATATCAAACTCTTCACCACAAGTCAGAACCTTAGGCTCGTTCCCTTCCCCAACACCGATCCCACCGATCACATAAAACTTCCCATCCATAAACACACCGGAACACATCTTCCTCCGCTTGTTCATCGCCGGTAACACCGACCAAGTCTGGTCCTCGGAGTTAAACATCTCCGCGGTGTCAAGAATCCTACCGTTCGAATCGCAACCGCCGGCTAAAACCGCGATCTCACCGTAGCTAGCAGACCCAAACAAGCATCTAGGCATGTTCATACTCTTCCCAGTAGACCAAGAGTTGGTCAAAAGACTGTATCGATAGATCACGTAAGAGCTCACCTCCCAACCGAACACAAGCAAATCGGTTCCGACAGCGAGAGACTCTTTGTCCGCGTACCTGAAACACTCGTTCTGCGGCATGCTCGGCAAACGCATCCACCGTTTCGACCTCGGATCAAACGCTTCCCATTCGTTGAGATGGCACGAGAAGTAAACCCAGTGCTCGAGCGTCCCTTGCAGCCTCCTGAGCCTGTAAATCTCGCCGCTCCGGACCAGAGCGCGCAGGCTCCGACTCACCGAAGCAATGGGGCAGTAATCGGCTCGGGAGCAACGGAGCAAACAGCTTATCGAGTCGTCTTTGTTCATCCCTGGGATTAGCGATCCCGAATCTGATGACCCGTCCCCTCCGTCTCCTCCTCCTCCGTCGAGATTCGAGAACTCGGCGAGCTTGTGAATCTTCTTGCGGCGATGAGGATCGGTCTCGTCTTCGTTATTGAGGAAGGCCCGTTTTGCGGAAATCGAGAAGCTCCATTTGGTTTCTTGATGAGTTGGCATGGTGAAGAGAGTTGAAACCAGACAAGAATCTCGAGGTCGACCTTCGAACATCTTGTCGGAAAGAAGAAAAATCAAGAAACTGGTTCCTTGCTTCAGATTGGATCCAAGCTTTTAATCAAGAAGAAGCACAAAGTCAACTCCATGTTTTGTAAACTATAACTCGGAGTTCCAACTAACAATATAACATTTCTTGTAAGAACAACAACAGAAGATTGGATAATTGTAATAGAAGATGAAGGAGACTTTGCTGTGATTGATTAAAACTAAATTAAAAATTTATTTAATTAACTAATGTCTATCTTTCTCTCTCTCTATGTTTTCATTTGTATATATTTCTTCATATACCTTAAGCTCATCTGCAAATCAGAAGAAGAAGCAAATGGCCCTTTGTAGACAAAAATAAATCTTAGTGTTGTGGCACATTTATTAAATTAAACTTTTTTATCTAATTATTCTGTACTGTTTTACTGTTTTAGTCTTTTAGCTAAATCATCGAATAAAAATAATTTAGTAAATTAAATTCTTTATCACAGAAGACAGGCGTGTAATCCAATACCTTGAATCCAACCAATGCTATATTGCTTCAATCGTACAATATTGTTCTATAAATTTTTAAGTACCATACTTTATCATCAAATAGCAGTTTATAAATTGTGTAATCGTACTCTTTCCTTTCTTGGGACATGGGTGGTGCCAAGAATGTGGATGATTTTTGTATTGAATTAATTAACGTAAAAAAGTTGGATAAGGACGAATAAAACGTAATCATCGGAAATTTGTTGTTTACCCCGGCGGTTCAACGACGGGGCCGCCGAGTTTCGCGGTGATAGTGAGACCCGGTTCGAACACGTGTCGTCACCCCCTCCACAATCCTGACTTAGTCAGTATATTTTAGCTTTTTTTTCTTTTATTTTTTTACTTTTTGACTCCATTAGTTAAAAGCCGCCTAGGAACAGACTGGAATAGCCTACGGGTGAGAGTACGATACACCTGATGCTTCTGGGCCCCACATAAACTTGAGGGGAGTTTGGTATTTGAATACAGCAAGTTGTCATGTATGATGGACCCTGTTACTTAACAGTTTGGTCATGAGTCATGACGATGATCGTTTTACACCTAACCATTGACTTTCTGTTCGCAACTCAATACATAGATCAACGACATTGTAATTTAATAAAAGTACAACACTGTTTTCACGTTGAAATCTTCCGATGATTTGACTAATTCGAATAAGTACTCATACTTATGACTGTTTTTTTTTTTGATTATGGTAAAACTTAGTCCGGTGGGCACGGATCGGATATCCGGAATTTTAAGGATATCCGTGATCCGATCCGTGTCTTACAAATATTCGATTTTTCGATCCGATCCGATCCGTAACTTTTCGGATATCCGGAACATCGGATATCCGCGAATATCCGAATTTTTTCCGGATATCCGATTCGATCCGTAAAAAATAATAAAAAATTAAAAAAATAAAGAAAAATAAAAGAAAAAGAAGAAAATCTGAAATAAAATAATAATATTTCATTATTTTTTTTATAAAAAATTACATACTTTCAAATTTTTTAATAACTAAATAATTAATTTAGTAAATAAAAACATTATAAAACTTATATAAAGATATAAAAGTATGTATATTATATAATTTTATAAACATGTATACATATATATGTATATAACGGATCGGATCGGATATCCGTTTCTAAAAATATTAGTATTTGTGATTTGCTTCGTCTTTGACGGATATTGGATTTTAGTATTTGCTTCGATTCGTTAAGTTACGGATATTCGGATTTTTCGGATCGAATCGGAACGAATAACGGATCGAATCAAAATTTACGGATATTTTGCCCACCCCTACATATCGTTACAGGTTCCATCAACTCAAGTTTCAATATTTTGAACTACATTATTCACTAATTCACGTTCCATTTTTAAAATTTTATGGTACGGTAGTTGTGTTTGTATTGTAGCTTGTATATTTAATAACAAGCGTTCAAATATAATGTCATCTTCTCTAATAGAGACTGATTTTAGCAACCTACATTGATTTTTGTCAGTGTGAAACTTTTTTATTGAGTTACAGTGACAATGTACCATTGTATGATTGAAAGCTATGCAATAACTTTTTGTAAGAGTTTTTGAGTTAAATGTAGTTGATGATTCTTCTATAATCTTATGTATTAAAATAGAAGTCATGATTTTTTAATTTAGACCATATTTTAATTTTTATTAAATGTATTTTACTAAGACTAATAATATATAGAATCTTTTAACTAATTTAATCAAAATAAAAAGAATTTTTATTAAATCTAATTTTTACTAAGACTAATAATACATAGATTTTAGTCTTAGATCCAAATCCATGATCACCATCCGGAGTCAGAATCTTTTTTAACCATTATCATGAGAATTATATATGATGATGTGGGCTATATTCAACATGCATGTAAGATGTTTCTATGACTTTTGAGTCTTTGTCTAGTACTTTCGACTTTAACACTGAAATATTAATT
Source organism: Raphanus sativus (assembly GCF_000801105.2). Classification (NCBI taxonomy): domain Eukaryota; kingdom Viridiplantae; phylum Streptophyta; class Magnoliopsida; order Brassicales; family Brassicaceae; genus Raphanus; species Raphanus sativus. Next base: position 4,721,428 of record NC_079518.1, on the reverse strand, counting down.
TTAAACAAGTTACAACTATGATCTAGACAGAAAAAGGAAGAAGATAATTTTTCTTGGACAAGCAAAGACTTGCTTTATAGGTTATTACAAATAAAAAGTATGTTCACCAGTCTGCTTTAAATCGTTGAATACATAATAATAGATGTCATTTTGTACATAAATATGATTCAACGTTCTCTTGCAAAATTAGAATTTGCTTACTCGTTTCAACACGCATGGGAGTGCGAAGATATAATGACAAATTTGAGAAACATTAATGGTATTAGCCTATTAGGAAGCAGGAAACAGAGAAAAAGAATACGAAGTTAAAGAATTTTTTTTCCAAAAATGAAGAAAAGGTCAAAAGATTAAAATTGAGACTCTAGGTCACATGTCTGACTCGGCATCTGACTAGATTAGACTCGACGCTTAAGTTGGAGATGGCCCCCATATCATTCTACCCATTTAAGTTTGGAAAAATGCAACGAAAGAAATCCTAAACATTTCTTACAAAAATAGAAAAGGTAGTACAAAGAGATAAATGACAAAAAGATAGATGATAGATAAATGGTCATATTTGTTTCCGTATGTATGTTGGGTATAATTAATGTGGTATGCAGTGGACTATATGTTTAATATTTGCTTTCTTATGTGTTACATTAGTTTTGACTGAATATACTATGGTAGACTTGTTTAATATATGCTTTCGTATGTTATGTAGATTTTAAGGTATATTATATATGGTAGATTTTTTATTATTGAATTTTTGTGTTGTGTAGATTTTCGATTATGTACACCATTAGTATGAATACCTACTGTGTTTTCTCCAGCACTATGATATTTGAAGATGTCAGAGGTTTGATGTGTGGCAAGTATTATATTCTTTTGTGGGTGTCATTGCGAAGCCAGTTCTATCTTCTAATTTGTCACTTGAATACATTAAAATTTATGAAATATGGATTTTGATATGAATTATCAACTACTAATTAATTAGGTTTATGTTGTGTGAATTTGATGCGGCCACAGAAACAAATTCCGAGCCGTATGCGGTATGAATTTGATGACTCAAATGGTTCGTACTGAACCTCAGACAGTGGGTCTTCAAATTCATATATTTGCTGATTCGAATACCTTATTTTTATCTACATGTTACCAATATACACACATCACAGGCTCACAGCCTGCTTGCTATATGTATGTATAATGTTCTCTCGAATGCTGAAACAGAAAATTACAAACAGTAAACCATTGTTACCACACGCTGACACACATAAACACACACGTACATATATATTATATGCATAGAAAATAATAAGAATGTGTTTATCAAAAAAAGAAGAAGAAAATAATAAGAGTGTAAAAAGCACAAGAAATGTTCAACAACAGAAAAGCATAACGTAATGACGTGTATCTGCTTTAAAAAATCACTCTACTTTGGACGATTAGGTGGGCAATCCCATTGCGGGAGAAGAAAGGAGTGGGCATCTTTTTTTTTGTGAATAAGGGAGTGGACATCTTTGTAGACAATACAAATTTAGACACACTTCATTAATCATTTGTTTACCATTTTTATGTTTAACCATTTTAATTATAATAACACATTATAACCTTTTATTTAACTGACTTATAAGTTATAACTCTTTGCATAACAAAATTATTTATTTATTTTCATGTCTTCTCAGGGAGTTTCAAGATCAAAACAATATCTTGCAGAAATGTATCCATCTGTACGGGAAAACAAGAAAAATACGTGTTTCAAATGAAAAAAAACTAAGTATGATACAGTATTTTTGAATTAAAAATGAGTAATAAAACTATGTCTCAGTATTGCATATACAAATATTCTTAAGTTGGATCTAGACTCATTTCAGGATTCATTTTCGTATGTAAGTATACCATGCACAAGGCCATATATAAGTAACAGGGATATTAACAGGCACGGATTACCCTTTTATTTTCTTCTATACATAGGATGCTTTTTTTGTTGAGGGATCCATACATCTAATACTGTGTCATCGATATGGTTTACTATTTTTGAAACAAAAGGAAAACTTTTATCCATTTTAAATTATCTATTATGTGTGCAAGATTATCTGATTTGTGTTTAGTTTCTCTAATGACGCATATCAACTGTTAAGTGCATGCATGCTGACTAATAAGTATGTACAATATATTTATATCCGAAAACAAATGTAGACAAAAACCGGTCTCAGTATTGATTAAACGTCATTTTCACAAAACCACGTTTGATCTCATGATTTACATGTAACTGGAAATACTCAGATGCTATATATGATTTCTTTATAAATTCTGTTTTAGAAAGACGTGTTGCAGTGGATGGTACACGTGTGGTTAAAAGCATATCTTTCATAATGGAAGCATCCTTTATTTTAGCATGATTCACTCGTGTGCATGTATGTATGCATCTTAAAACTGAAAGATAAGGTTGCGTCGAGTTAGTTGATCAAAGAAAAAGAGATTGCGTCGAGTTAAATATATAGAAAACAATTGGATATTTCTCCTAGTTTCCTGAAAAAAACTTGCATTTCTTTTAGCTTTTTGAAATTGATATTTTCCGCAGAACCGTGGATATGTTGGATTGTTGGGAATCGTGTTCTTCGAGGGAGCATTAACTCTAGATGTTGATTGATGTAACTGAAACCTAAAATCATAACATGAATCTGGCCAAACCCAAACTCCAAACACTCACACAGAAAAAAGTAGAAGACGAACAAATGCTTTTGTTCAAAATTCAGCTCTTCCAACTTCCACACGCCGTTATCGAAGCTTTGCTCATGGTTTTTAACACCCAAGTACCAATTATTGCCGAAAAGGGTAAAACAAATAGAAACTTCCTGTTCAACTTAAAAAAAAATAGAAACTTACAAATATCATTTTGACCCCAAAAAAAAACTTAAAAATATCACAGGTTACTTAAAATAAATGATTTATTTTTCGACTACAGTATTGCAAAAGTTATAATAATATTGCGTAAAAAAATTAAATCAATATAATACAAAATAAAGGAAAAACAGAAAGATGTCTCAATTTAAATTCAATCATGCTCTGACTTGATCATTCATAGTTGGTCGTTTAAAACGGGATCACATGATTCTTAGGACTGCTATGCAGAAACATATCCTGAGCTAAAGTTTATGAAGCATCAGTTTTAGGTGCCAAATGTTATGTAAGAACTCAATGGCATCAAAATTTTGTAGTGTAATGGTTTAATAACTAATTTTTATGTTCACGTTTTAGGAGTCCAACTAGATGAGAACTAGGTCTACTTACTTTGGATCAGTCATGCCGAGTACATATAGAAATCGAATAGCTAATATATTAACGAATTCTTGGATCCAGATGGAGCTAATTAGACGAATGCAAGCAAAGCCACATGGATAATTGGTTTCTTTCTTTCTATGGAGCAGCAAATACACTTTCTGCTAATTTTGAAATAACAAAGCTTACTAATGGGCCGTACCTAAATAGGCCTTTAGTTAACAAACAATAGGCCCAAATCAATTAAAATAATATCTTTCACTACGGACTCTCCGGTCATCGTCCCCCCCCCTTCCGAGTATCACTGCCAGTGTTGACTTTGATCAAATCGGCGCCGGAAATGAGAAACTCGAGAATCTCGATCTTCACTTTGGCGTTTGCAGCCTACGTAGTCAAAACAATCTCTTACGAACCGGAACTCGGTTCAGCTCGTGTCGTCTTCCAGGTCCATTATGCGTCTCCTCTTCTCTGTAGTATGTAAAATTGGATCCTAGATTTTTCTGGGTTTTTAGATTTCAGGATCAAAATCTCATCTTTGAGATAGTGCAGACTAGTTACGGGGATATCGAATTTGGATTCTATCCAACGGTTGCGCCAGTAACGGTGGATCATATCTTCAAGCTCGTTCGTTTAGGAGGCTACAACACTAATCATTTCTTCAGGGTACTTCAAAAGTCTCCACCTTTGAATCTTAATTTTGCATTTTATATGCCAAGACTGTTGTGATGATGCTAAAGTGATGTTGCAGGTGGATAAAGGTTTCGTTGCTCAAGTTGCAGATGTGCCGAATGGAAGATCAGCTCCGATGAATGAGGAGCAAAATAAAGTAGCTTACAAGACTATTCTCGGAGAGTTCAGTGATGTCAAGCATGTCAGAGGCATTCTTTCCATGGGAAGGTACTAATTAATGAAATGTTCTGTCTTTGTGATGAAGACAATAGCAAGTTGTGATTTTTTTTTTTTTGTTTGTTTCGGGATAGACATGATGATCCAAACAGTGGTGGATCTTCATTCTCGATGCTTCTTGGTGATGCTCCTCATCTTGATGGCAAGGTCAGCTATAGCTTTTTATTCAACTTTATAGCTTTAATCGCTTTGTCTAAGTAATGAGGTTAGTGGTATTGGAACAGTACGCTGTGTTCGGTAAAGTGACTAAAGGAGATGAAACATTGAGGAAGCTAGAAGAAGTTCCCACTCGCCGTGAAGGGATCTTTGTAATGGTATATGTCTACTATTAGTAGCCTCACCGGTTTTGTTATTTGTTGGTCTCTGGCCTAGTAACTAGTTTGGCCTTTTTTTTTACCTTCTCTTTTTGCAGCCGACGGAGCGGATCACCATTTTGTCGACATACTATTACGGTAAATGCAAATCAAAATCCAATCAGTTTCTTAGACGTTTGATGTTGACATTGGGACACTTCATTTATGGTTTAACTACAGTCCATAACGAGATGTGACTGTAGCCTGAACCGCTTTTGAACGAGGTCATTGACAGACATGTCCTAGTAGATAAGACTCAGGATATCTAGATAGCCTTTTTGAAACGATTGGTACTGTTTTTGGATAATAATAATAAAAAATGATGTTGAACTCTTTTATTATCTTGTTCTTAGACACTAAGATGGAGAGCTGTGAAGAGGAGAGATCTGTCCTGAAAAGAAGGCTTGAAGCATCTTTTCTTGAGGTGGAAAGACAGGTGAGTTGAATTGACCTATAGATCACGTTTTTTGATTAGAGAACTCGACAGTTTTAATGAAACCGTAAGAGTTTATGGTCCCTTGTGTTTTTGTTTTTTAACAGAGAATGAAGTGCTTCCCGTGAATCCTTGTGAAGACCTTTCTTAAGTAAAATAACTGTTCAACAAAGAAAAACCGACATGTATGTTTGAAAAAAAAAAAAAAAAACTCAGGATGCTAAGACAGATCCATTGGTTTTTGAGTGTAACAGTGTAAAAAAACTGGTTGAGAAACATTTGGTCATGGTTTGTTTCCTTCTTGGTCTGCAAAATCTGATTCAAACGGGACACAATCCCAGGTTCTGAGCACCAAATAGCTCCGGAGGAAAATTGCAACAGCACATGTGCTCTGCTTTTGTAGCTCTTTTACTTCTCTCTCTCTTGAAAAACAAGGCATGTCTCTCAGTTACTACAAAGTCTTTTAACTTTCGTTGACTTTGGTCTCTTCCTTTCTCCTCCCTTGTCACTTTCCTTTTAATTTTTTCATCAACTATGTTTTTTGTTTTTGGGTCTGAAAATCCAAGCATTAACCACCTCTCTTGCATTAAAGAATATGGCTAGTTATGTCTGTTGTTTAGGGTTCTTAAATAAACAAATTAGACCCCAAAAACTTAGGAATGGGTCATATGATGAGAAGTTGAACAAGTGTTGCATTAGGGCTTTGTAGTGGTGTGACAACTTCAGGTGACCCACCACGGTACTTGTTTAGCCCATTGGTTGCAATTTGCAATTGTATAATAGTCTATTTACCAAAAATAATATAATCTGACACGTGATTTGATTAACATATCCCACTTTATAGATCAGAATCACTTCGATTTGATTACATTGCCAACGCATTTGCAGTGTCCAGTTCTATGAGTGGAGTTGATTTTGTTCACATGATAGGAGAAACTAACCACGTGAGAATAAAAAAAGTTGATAACAAACGTTAATTTCTTTTACAAAAAAACAAAACATCACTTTCTTTTTGTTCAAAAATACAAACATTCTAATAAATGCCACTCTAAAATATTTTTTCCTAAATCACTGGAAGTATGAAAACATAATTTGGTGATAATATGCCTCATAATTCTTGAGAGCTTCCTAATGTTCATCTTCTTTACCATTTTATTACTCTATCTGTTATTGTGCTTTGATGACAAGAAATCAAAGAGAAATACTTATCCGCAAAAGATTGTTCTTTTCCTATAATGTTTATCTTTTTCTTATTTTTATTTACTTACTCTACATCTTAGTGTGATGTGTTTTTATATCAAACCTGAAACCGAGTATATTATCTCTGCTTTTTGCAGTATCATTTGTTTGGGGATTGAATGTACGTATTGTCTTGATTTTGTTTTGTGCCTGTTTTGTGAGGCATTGCAAGTCAAAGTTATAAGATGAATGCTGCTCGCTTGATCAATGGCTTAAAATTATCCTGTTTCTTTCCAAGTGTTTGAATAACTACAAGTTTTTTTTTGGTAAAAATAACTACAATTTTATAACCTATTATTTATGTTTTCAAAAGCATTTTGTAATGAAGTACTGCCAAATAGTTATGGCTGAGCCCAAAATGAATACATTGTTATACCTTCAGATATTATCTGGCCAGTCTTCGAAATTTATTTATTAGATTTACATTTGATAAATCGCAACAATTCATTTTACATTGCAATGTGTACACATCAACGTATCGAGAAATTTGTCAGAAATTGGATTTTATGAGAAGACAACAGTGGCAGAACATCACATGAGGCACACCCTACCTTTTCTATTTCATTTTTTTCCACAGAAAACTGTAAAAGTCTTGTGGGTTTTGGACACATGTTTCATGTTTGGATCGGTCAGATAAATTTGTGAACATGTTAATTATTGCACATATCACCGAATGTTAAAATTTGGTATGCGAGTAACTGTTTTGGGTCAGGTTCAAATGTACTCTTCAGTTCAAATGCCTCTCTGCATCACGTACGTTTATCAAAGTAATGCATATATTTGACCGATTAAGCTTTATTCTTCCTTTTAACGAAAAGCTTCAAACACGTTGATTTCTTTGCTTACTTGTAATCAGTATCTTAAATCATATACTGGTGGATAAAATAATATAATTAGCATCACAGTTATAAGATCAATTTAGTAACGTGCAGGCTGATAAGATACAAAATAATTAATCCATCTCCAACACATACGATAGTTTTTTCTTGTTTTTCCCCTTTATTTCTTATACTGTATAAAATTTAAGTCTTGATCATACCACAACATATTGTATACCACCTTGATGTAGCGATTGTACAAGGACCCAGAACTTTATAGAATATATCGAAAACATCGTAAATATTCTATCATAAATTTGAGTGATCATTTGTATATTTTTGTTGTATATAGAATTAGTCCGAAATAGGTTACAATATAATTGTAGGTATTGTAACCATTGTTTTTATGATAGTATATAGAGATCTTTCTAATCTAAACCTCTCATGTATTTGAAGTGGGCCTCTACATGCGGAAAAATACCTATCTAACCTCTCAAACTAATTGAATTTTAGAAGTACGTATTTGATTTTGTGAATCTATATTAAAAATGCTCATTTTTCTTCGTCTATGTGGTGGCGTAGAGTAAGCTCGTGGAAAATCATTTCATTTTGAGAGATCAACTATATTATAGATTTCTTTAACCTAATCATTATACTAACAAGTAGAATGCAATCGGATTCGATCTCGATGGATCCTGGCTCTACCTACATCCAAACGAGTTGTATGTACGTCCAGGAAGATGCCACATACTAACACACGTATTCGTACAACAATTAATGAGTGTATTAGTGATATTTAAACAAAATTAGGGAGATTCTCTGCGTCATACGACTCTAAGAACGGTGTTTAGTAATAATAATCATAAAATCTCTGGAACATCGTCCTTGCACTGTTCAACAAGTAATTGAATATATGTAAATATGCTTCCATCAATGTATCTATATAATTAAATAATGAATTATATTGTAAATATTGTTTCTAAATGAAAGAAAAAACAGAGATTGCGAGACAACACATGACATGTTTTTACAATCTGGGGTATGGGTTGGTTTATCGTTATATGTCTTTGACCGTCAACAATGTGTGGCTCCTCGACGTTTTTAACCTTTTAACCCATACTATGAAATGTCCGCAACTAGTTTACTTGTGACGTGATAAGCATCTTCTCATTTAAAACGGTCTAGGGTTTGGCTTTGCCACAAACAGAGAGCCTATATAGAAACAGTACACATGTTTTGAGAAAGGTGTACTAGAGCTTAGTACTACCTAGCTAGTACTCATCACTTAATTAACTTCATTAGTTCATATTCGAGGCATGATCTTTCGGAAATGTTTTGGAAATAGTATTCTAAGTAGAAAACGATTAAAATTTTGTGGTTTCTTATGACATAGTTATAGTCAGAAAATGCGGCATAAAATTAAGAGATGGAGTGGTTCCTAATTAATAGGAAAGCTACTGATCTCGGACTGTGTGTAAGGGTAGGTTTAGGTCTCATTAAAAGCATATGCATGTTGTATTCACCCCGCCGGAATTAACCGCATTATACTTTCAGCTTCCCATTCCAATCAAATCCTCAAGTCTCGCTTCAATTTAGATAATCAATTCTATATCAATTTCTATATGGGTTTTAGAGCTTTAAATTTGTGTTTCAACAATGTCTTTTTAGGTTATATGTGTATATCAACGTATATTGAACCTAATCCAAAATTGTCGCTTCCAAGTGGATGTTCTGTTCTTTTCAGAGTAATCCAAGATGTTCATTTAGTTTTTGGTACAAGTAATATGTCCTGTAGCTTTGGGGTTATTGTCAAACCAAACATGTACACATACTAATTTTTTCAAACTGTATGGATACCAAACAAAAATTAAATTAAGCCAATACAAGTCTAAATAATAAGACGAAATACAGATTTTCATTGTTTAGCCAAAAGTACTATATACATATATATTCATTTATTTTGTGTGGTTAATAGATTAAATCCGTTCTTGACAAAAAAAACCGTGATACAGAACATCTACCACATGATCAACCGAAAAATCATCAAGCTGAACCCAAATGATAATCAAACACTTTAACTCTACATCTACCCGATCGTGATACATAAAATTAGATTTTCTTTATGGACAGTATTTTTAAATATCAAAGTTGTCAAGTTTATCGCCCAACATGATCCGTATTTGGCTTCAAGATCTTTTGGTATTTTCTTGTACCATATGTCCTACACTCTTTTGATGATATCGACCACTATAAAGAGAACTAAAAAAATATATAAATTAATCTTATAATTACCGTAATTTTTTTTTGTTTTCTTCGATTTAGTCTTTCGCCATTATACATTAAGAAAATACATTCTCATCTGGTATTTGGATATTAAAACATGAATGTATGAAGAACATAGTTATATGTGATCCAAACCCATATACATTCACATAGATAAATGCAAGAGTTTGAAATGAGAAAGAATGGTAGAAAGAAAAGAAGAGAGAATAGTGGATAAAAAGAGAGACAAGGAAGTAATACATGTAACGTGGGAATGCAATGGTGAGACTGACAGAGAGAGAAGGCAAAGAGGGACAGTTTAGTTTGGCGATAAACACACATTTTACCATTTTAAACCCCACTTGAGCCCTCTTCTCATTTCCATGCCCCTCTCTCCTTTTCTACGTCACTTTCTCTTCGTATTTTATTTCTTTGTTTTTTTCTCATTTGTTTATACTAGCCAGTCGGATGTGTAGATCCAAAAAATTGCAACGAGTTAATTCTACTTGGCCCTGTTTTGGAAGGCTATATATGTAGTAGCAATGTGGACTGACTTTGATTGTATTTGCTTTTAGTTTTAGATCGAGTGCGGATTAGTCCATGGTTAAACGTTAACCACAAAGAAAAATAGCCTCAACCGGGTTGATCTGTCTCCATCTTGACTTATTTGGTCCTATTTGGATTGGATAAAAGATGGCTTTTATACAGTATAGAAGATGGCTTCAATTTTTTTCCCTAAAACATAGAAAACCCATATTATTTGAAGTTACTAACACATCATGAATTGTGAAATTCTGTTATATACAAACTTCTCTATATAGCTCATATATACTATATATTTGGATAGCCGGCAGAAACCAACATCATATGCGTTCCTAGTGTAAACGAATTTTTTTTTTCTTGAAAACTTGATTAAACAAAAAGAAAGTTGGGCTTAGTAACAAATTTATCACAACCACATATTCAGGTAGATCACTCAATAATACTGGTGGCCTGGAATAATAAATGTTTGCATATAAAATGGAGCCACATCTAAGTGCATTAACCCTTATCCGTATATTGGTTATATGTTCAATATTGAGTAAAAGGAAACATGTAGCTTTGAAATACCACTAATGGTGTTAAGTTGAAGTTGATATTGCAACATGTGAATAGCTCGTTAGAAAGAAGGTTAAGTGGAACAAGAATAAAAGAATTTCAGAGAAAATAATAAAACCCCGACGTGGTTGAGTTTCACACATGTAACAATCAAGACGTTGGCCTCGCGAGAAAGTTAGTTTAGAAGCTTACCCAAAATAAACAGTATCTTTTTGTACTAAGCGATGATGGAAAAAACTGAGAACAAATAATAATAATAGTTGAAAGCTAATTAAGGCGCTCTTATAAAGAAACATAACCCACACCCTCCCTCCATGCACTTGTCTCTCTTGTCTATCTTCTTCCTCCTTCTTCTTCTCTCTCTCCTCATAAATTTGCATTATAAAAACACGTCCCCTTTTGCTCCTCCATCTTCAAAACAATCTTCTTCGTCTTCTCCACTCTTATTCTCTTTCTCTCTCTGACACAACAACTACTTATCCTTACTGCATTCCTCTCTCTCCACACACACACAAACAAACAAAGCCACTTACTAAAGAAGATGTCGAGCAGAAGATCATCACGTTCACGACAGTCAGGAAGCTCAAGAATCTCTGATGATCAGATTACCGATCTTGTTACTAAGCTCCAACACCTCATCCCTGAGCTCCGACGCCGCCGTTCTGACAAGGTATATACACTTCAAAAATCCATATGCAAATCTATCTTTCTTGCAAATACAAACAAACATATGTTCCATGTTTGTATGGATATATGTTTAAGTTAGCACATGGACTTGGAAAGTTCAAATGAATTTGAACCGTATAGTGTATATAACTAAATAATACGAATGGTGAAACCCAATGGCGTTTTGTGTAGATACATGTGGTCTACAATTAACTATCCGTAGATAAAGTAACATTAATTCACAGCCTCATTTATGCATATATACACTATCTCTTTTGTTCCTTGAATGTTTTTTATGCATTTAAATTCACAAGTTGGTGGTGTGGGGTTCAGTTTGCTCCCTTCTTACTTCCACGTACATTAACTCCATGTCTCCTCATTACTCTTGTCTACCAAATACTCACCATAACTCACCATAATCCATATGTAGATGAAAAATAGAATTTATTAAATACTGGCCGTTTATACCGTTGCGAACATTAAATACTAGTAATAACGAGAAAATTATGTCTACCGGCTAAACTTTTTGAAGAAATTGTTATGATAAAAAGCAGTGGCACATGTTGTTATGTACTCTTTGTAAGAATCTAAATGATCGTTATTTTGTACTCTAACTAAAATTATTTTTATAAATATGAATGGACAGGTGTCAGCATCTAAAGTGCTACAAGAGACTTGCAACTACATCAGGAACTTACACAGAGAGGTTGATGATCTCAGTGACCGTTTGTCGGAACTTTTGGCTTCAACGGACGACGACAGCGCCGAGGCAGCCATCATTAGGAGCTTGCTTAATTACTAAAATTCTCACTAATCAATCTGAGATATAAATCATCGATTTCTGCCACGAAAATTTATCTTATTATGATTATGAGTATTTGTTTCCTTCTACTTCAAATATTATGATATAGCTAGGGTTTCGGGTCATTGTTAGGCCAACTCATATATTATATAATGTATGGTTTATGTATGTATGCATCGTAATTGTAAGTGAGGGTCCAGACCTGGCTGTATAGTAGCCTGTGTATTATCATGAGATCCTCTCTAATATTATGATTAATGACACATTTCGTTTCCTTAATTTACTAAAGAGAGCAACTTTTTTTTTGGACAACATGAGAGCAACTTTTAATAGAGTGTGTATAGTAATCTTAATTAGTTAGCTTAGACTAATTACTCTTGTATATATAGTTACACATGTACATTCAGTTACACTTAATGAAGATAATACATTCAGTTATATTAACTTTTTTAAGTTTTTGTTTGATTGCTTTTATATATGTATGTCTGAGTTTAATACGCAAATAAATATAGTTCTGCTTGGAACATGTATATACAATATAAAAACGTTGAGAAGTTGCTATTGAATTTAAATTGTTTAAAATATGATACAAACAAACGAAGACCTTGATGTTTTCGAGGTCTTTCAGTTTGGATTATCTGATTTTAAATATTATCTATGGTGTATGCTATGGTCGTGCCACTTTATTTAAATCTTCTTGCATGTGATCATTAATGCGTGATCTTCGTAGTGTATCAAAACACGTATTGACTCGAAAATTACGGTAATATATCGTGATGTTTTTAATACTAGATAACTTATCTTAACATGTAAACATATACGATTATTTTGAAACTTTACTGACTGAATCAGATATCGCGTGAAAATACGAAAGCAGTTTCTCATATTCATACGGTATATATATATATATATATATATATATATATTTGTACTCAAATGAAAAAAATGGAATGAAAAAGTTCATTTCTAATGCAAGAAGTTCATATATGCTAGTAGTTTACAAAAACGGTTCATAATTTTTGATATGTACGCCAGTACATGCATTAGGTATTGCGCCTGGAAGTTAGTATAGTGACTCGTGCACGGTGTATCAGTTACTTTTTATCACTGATTATTTCTATTTATAAGCACAAAAGACTACGTGCTGGTCTGTTGGGATGCATACTTTTTTTTTTTTTGAAAAAGAGGGATGCATACTTTTTCTAAGACGAATTAAAAAAAACCGAAGAAACATTAAAAAAATGACTTGAGGACATGTGGTAATGTGATACACGTTCATGAAATGGTATAACACGTTTTTAGTCATAATCTCTCAATTTTTATTTGTTGAAGAAGTTATATGACATTTATATAAATTGTTTTTTTCACGATAAATGTCAAATAATCTGAACATAAAATTGTAGAAAGACTTTAGAACATTTACCTTTATGATCAGCCCTAAAACCATCGACTAGCGAGCCTTGGCCCAAAGATACTGAAAAGAGCTTTGGCCCAATTTATGGGTCTTTTTTTTATCAAAGGCCTAATTTTTGGTTTAATTTCGTTTTATTGTGCCTATATAACCATATTTTATCTGTGCACACAAAAAAACATATTTTATCATCAATCCAACCAAAATATGTCAAGGTTTCTTTTGAACGTCTGAGTCGATTATTATCGATTAATTATGCTATTACAATGGTGAGAATATTACAAAGACGATTTTACAGCCGACAATTCTACCACAATGTGAGAATACCCGTCTGACTGCACTATTCTGAGCCGTCCTATGAGATTCATGTTCGATGGTACGTCATGCACCAAACTGAAGATCTCCTATAACTTATTTCTTCATAATCTGCATAATTTGATATTTTTTGGGTTTGAACTCCAGACCTTCAGATGTAGAAGCAATGGAACCCTTAGTCAAACCACTAGACCAAGGGAACTTCCACAAATATGTCAAGGTTCAAACTTGGAAAAAACGAAACTACCCTCGCATATAAAATTACCATGTGAAACTGAGGAAAATTGTATTAATATCTCATTAGATCAATCTTTTAATTTATTTGAATTTTTATATGGGTTTGAGAAAGATTCATTAATTAAATATTAATATTTTCCCCAATTTTAAATATTCATATGAAAGATTTTCAATACTAGAAATGATCTAATAAAGGTTCGATTCACTTCTTGACGATAAAATCATAAGTATTGTACAAGACTATAAATAAGTTATATTACATTTTATATTTAAATGTATCACAGAAACTTATAGTTTTAGGCTTTTAGTTAGATTTTGTGGTATTTGTTAAAAAAAAAAGAGGATATAGATTGTGTGGTATATTTTAACATACTTACAAAATGAGGGAAAGTTACCAAAATGAAATAAAAATTCAGCATTTTTGTTTTTCTGGTATAAACTTTTTGTCTATTTTTTTATTAAAACTTAATAAAATATATAGTTTATGCATCAAAAAATATAAAAAATAGAAACAATTGATGAAACACCTATATACACAACCTAGTATTTTTTTTGTTGAAAATTTTGATAAAATAAAATTTTAAATTATGTTCTACGAAAAATAGATTTTATATTCTACAAAAAACGGGTTAGTAAAAATTGAATTTCAGATTAAATAAGTTCATCTACTTTTTTAGAACGAACAATCTATTTTTAATTAACTTCTAAATGTGAGGAATGCAAATTCTACCAATTGCAAAAATATTTGTGGATGCAGTTTCTATTTTTATGAGATATTTTAAATTTTTCGGAATGCAAAATCTAAACACAACTTAAATGATTATATGTGGTAGAATATGTTTATAGTATAAAAGATGCATTCTATAAGAAAAAAAATGATTTTGCTAAAATTTAGGAAATTCAGTTAAAAAATATTTATAATATTATAGCTTTCCTAAAACGTATATAACATATTTAAAGACGTGGAAAACAGATATAATAGACTTACCGTAAACAGATATAACACGAATGCCACGGTCAATGTTTTTGAAAGTCTGAGCTGAGGTGGATGAACTGTTGTCATGTAGTCACATGTTCCTCTCCCACCAAATGTGATATATGGTGGCCTGAGGTGCTATGCGCTTGAGGAAGAGATGATGTGTCGTTGTACTGATTGCAAGCCATTCCGTGAGGGATGTCCAAGTGTAGAAAGAGTGGTGGAAAGAGATCCCAACCTGTGCAGAACCCGAGCCCATATATCTACACTAAAACCGCAGCGTAGGAGCATATGATCCCTGTTTTCAAAAGCAGAGTTAGCTGTTTGGACTTTTAGTCCCCAGGCTGCGAGACGAGCTCTAGTTGGTAACCTGTCTAGTTGAGCAGCCGAGATTGTGAGGAAGACTTGTAGCTGATACGAGGCATCCAATCTTGCCCCTCGCAGTAACCATCCCGTGTCGTGTAAGCGTCACTGACCAAAACATGGATTGGAAGTTGGAACACTCAAGGCTCTTGGTCAATTCTGTCTAAAACATGAATTAGAGGACCTAGAGTGGTCCAATGATCCCACCAGCAGCTTGTAGAGCGTTCCAAGCAGCCCATAGAGAATACGATTTAGCAACTAATATCCATACCAACTTCAGACAAAGTTTATTCCATAATCCAAAGTCCCTGAGCCTAACCCCCTTCTCTCTTTGGCAAGCAAGCCGTTGACCTAACTCAGACATTCTCTTTCACTGTAAACCTGTCTCAAAAGACTTCTCAACAAGATTAGTAATGATACGTTAACCTATATAGTCAACATACGGGTGACCTCACCGCCCTTTCTTCCTCTGTTCACGCCGACTCAACTATATCAGCTGGATGGTATTGCTACATGAGAAGATTCTTTGCTGCATACTGTCTATCTTTGCACCTAGAGAGAGAAGCGGAGAGATCAAGGAAAAGAAAATAGGAAACTGATCGTGAAATTAGGATTGCGTCCAAGAGAGATTTGGAAATTATCACACTTGATTGTTTTTAGTTTAACTTGTTTATCTAGATACTAGGTGTTTTGCCCGCACTTGCGGGCTTAATAGTTAAAAACATTATAAACAGATATACTATAAATTTTAAAACCTTAGGATAAAATTATTCTCGTGTTTTGAAATATTTAATAATTAATTAAATATTAATTTTTTTATTCAATTTCTTTTTATTTTGTAAAAATATCTTTTCTTACATAAAATAAACTAAAATATTCATATATACATAAATTATATTTATTTTTAAAATATATGATGTAAAATATTTTTAGATAAAATAGTATAAAATCTTTTACATCATGATGAATATCAAACTAATGAAATTTGTTTTTAAATTTAAGGGTAATTATATATTAACAAATATAACCTAATTATTTATTAAGAATAATAAAAAATTTCAACGCTCTAAATTTAAACACGAAAGCGAAAAAATAATTATGCAAATAATAGTATAAATAATTTTGAATCTTCTGCCAATTTTTTTCAAAAATTATCACAATAAGTGATTTTGATTGTCCTAAAAATTATCATAAAAGATAAATTAATATTATATCTTATGTGATATATATATTAATGGTTTAATATTACTAAACCAAAATATAATATAAACATATATGTAATACTTTAATATTACTAAATTATAGTGTATAAGTTTGGCTATGATATTGTCTTTAGGATATTTCATTTATTTACAACATAATGATAACTTATTAGCTAAATCACTAAAATTATTAATTATTAATATTAATAATTAAACATAAAATATGATTAAACCTATAACTATGGAGAGCATGAAAAATAACTAAATTCACTTCTCAAATAATAGTATAGATAGATAGATTGTTTTATATCTTAATTTTTTTAACTTTTATAATAGAAATAATTATTTTAATAACTTAAAATTTGTTTTTACTTTAAATGAAAAAAAAATATTTTCAGATAACAACACAATATATATATAAGAATTATCTTTATATTTTTGACAATATTAATTTATAATCAAATATAACATATAAATAATAATATTTTTCACTTAAATTCGTTTTTAATTATATAATAATTTATATACAAATTTATTAAGGGTATTAATTAATTAATTAATATTAATAATTAAGCATAAAATATAACTAAACTTATAATTATGGAGATCATGAAAAAAGCAAATTCGCTTATCAATAATAATATTATTCACTCAAAATTCATTTTTAACTATATAATAAATTATATACAAATTCATTAAGGGTATTAATTAATTAATATTAATAATTAAGCATAAAATATGACTAATTAGCCTATAATTATGGAAAGCATAAACAATAAGCAATTTCACTTATCAAATAATAGATAGATAGATTGTTTTATATCTTAATTTTTTTAACTTTTATAATAGAAATAATTATTTTAAGATAACAACACAATATATAAGATTATCTTATTTAAAAAATAATTAATATTATTAACATAAATTATTTTTAACTATATAATAAATTCACAAATAATAGTATAGATATAGATAAATTGTTATATATCTTATATTTTAATTTTTATAACAGAAATAATTATTTTAAGATAACAATACAGTATATAAGAATTATCTTATTTTTATATAAAAATTAATCTGACTAATATAAATTCGTTTTTAATTTTTGAAAATTCCCCTTAATTATTATATATTAATATTAATTTATAATGTAATATAACATATAAATATAATATTATTAACTTAAAATTCGTTTTTAACTTTTAAATTAAAAAAAATATTATTTCCAGATAACAAAAAAATATATAAGAATTATCTTTATATTTAGTAAATTTATAATCAAATATAACATATAAATAACAATATTATTCACTTAAAATTCCTTTTTAGTTATATAATAAATTATATACAAATTCATTAAGGGTAGTATCGATATTATAACATATAAATAACAATATTATTGACTTAAAATTTGTTTTTAATTATATAATAAATTATATACAAATTCATTAAGGGTAACAACGACATTAACCGCTCTAACTTTTAACGTGAGAGCTCCGTTGCGAAAAATCACTTCGCAAATAATAGTATAGATTAATTAGTTTAAATTGTATTTAAAATATAAATCAAGGGCTTAGTTGGATTTCCATGAAAAATTATATTATGGGGACAACTTTAAATTAGTATTATACCATTAGAATAATCATGTTGAATTTTTGTTCTATTTTAGCAAGTTTCCCAATAATTTTTTTTACAGCTGTTGGACCCTTATAAGTAAACTGGTTACCATCACCATCAACCATTTAGAAACCAACGATAAATACAAAAGCATATAGT
The DNA here is from genome assembly GCF_000801105.2 of Raphanus sativus. Taxonomy (NCBI): domain Eukaryota; kingdom Viridiplantae; phylum Streptophyta; class Magnoliopsida; order Brassicales; family Brassicaceae; genus Raphanus; species Raphanus sativus. The sequence goes on along the minus strand of NC_079518.1, from coordinate 4,703,313 downwards.
ATACTTTTAAATCTGACTATGGAATCATGGATAGAGGTGAAAACTAAGACCAGATTGGACATATAGTATAATTTTATAAATTGGAAGTATTTCTATTTGTTGAACCAAAATCATTTGTTTCCTATTTAAATATTTAAGCACCAAAATATTTGACATAGCAACAATACCTTAGTATCTAAAGAAGATTTAATATTTTAGTGACAAGTTTGCAAGCCAAAAAACAATCAAATGTCAAATATTTTATGTATATGATACAATCTTTTCTATTTCAAATTCGATATAATCTGTTAAAATGATGTATTCAATGTAGTAATTGATTTTCTTATAGTGATTAAATTGTTGATGAATTGCTAGATAATATTTGATGAATTAAGGAAGTGTCCTAATTTAATTGAAACACTCTAAAATATATCTAACATCATGTGGCTTGGATTTTTATATTTTAACTAAAAAGTTCACCAAAATATCTTTAAAGTACTACATATTTCTTAAACTTCACTACTTAATTTTTTTTTAATGACAGTACATTAAAAATACATTTTAATATTATAAGTTTAATAATAACTGATTTAAAATATATTTTAAAACTATGTTTAAATAGCATGATTTATTATATCAATACAAATTCTTTCCAATTTAAAATTGTCTAATTTATAAATGCTATTTACTCGACTGATAGTTGTGGAACACTTATACTGCATAATACTAAAATTACCTTATCAAACTACTCATATATCCGACATAAAATATTTAAAATAAAAGTTCATATAGTAGTTGAAGGATTATTTTAGATTTTGAAAACAATAATTCAATTCTGTTGCGAGCCATTATAAACGTTTTTAGTGACAAATTTACTTCGTGATTTGGTACAAAAAGTAAAATTACCGAACAATAATGATGCATTCTTCGATGTCAAAATTATAAATAAAAGAAAATGATGCATTCTCCAAATGACAACGCCATATTCATCCTAAAGAAAAAAATAAATTAGAATCAATGGTTTATCACTGTATTATTCTCTCAACAGCTTCGAGGCTTGACGCATATTTTTTTTATATACTCATATACTATAATAAAGACTAGACTTTGACCCGCGCTTTTGAAGCGCGGAATATTTTACGATGAAAAATTTCACTAATAATTTAACAAATATTTTGGTTATATTTAAAGAGTGTGTATTTAAAATATTTTTGCATTTAAATCAATATTTTTAAATTCAACCCAATTGTGATTATACCGGTTAATCCGGAGATCTGACAATTCAATTTATGTTTTTAAAATATTCATATTAAAAAATCACTAAAACCCGAGACTAACCGATTGAACTGATGGATGACCGATATGTAATCTAATTGGATTTAAATTGTAATAGTTTCATAATTTGTAATCTTATAATCGAAATTTTAAAGTTTACTATTTTGCAATTTATGAAATTATGACGTTTCTACAAAATTTTAAAGAGAAAATGATAGATATAAAATAACTAAGATTAATTATTGTATTATTTGGAAACATTGATAGTAGTATAAAAATATATTGTTTGGAAACATTGATAGTAGTATAAAGAAATAAGTATATTGTTTGGAAACATGGATAGTAGTATAAAGAAAGGAACATTAGTGACTTAATATATGTTTAACTATAAAGTATAAATGTGTATTTAATTTAAAAACTTACAAAATAAATGTTAGGTCCAACTAGGGCTGGGCAAATAAACCGAACCCGAAAATCCGAACCGAATCCGATCCGATAAAAATGAATCCGAACCGATTCGAACCCGACATAAATACCGAATGGATCTTGTTTTTTGGTATTTCGGGTTATGGGTATTATCCGAACCGAACCCGAATTTAAATGGATATCCGATAGAACCCGAAACATTCAAAACCCTAGAAAGGTCTTATACCAAATATGATCTCAATTCCTAATATGTGTTCAAAATACATTAAGATATATTGAACATCTAAAATATTTATGTATTACATAAATGTTGGTGGTTCTATTATATGAAGGTTGATGGTTAAATGTGGCTATTAAATTTTGAAATATTTAGATTTAGATTTTGTTTTCATTAAACAATGTTTCTCATTTCATGAGGTCGTGGTTTTTATTTTATGATTTTATTTATTTAGTTTTCTTTTATCAATAAATATGTTTTTCTTTCGTTTAATTTTGAATGATCATGGTTGATGTTCGTTTCTTAATTTTAAATCGATTTTACTTATGTTTTAGTTACAAAGAGGTACAAATTAGGTATTTGAAACCAAAACAAACCAATTTTACTTAGGTTTTGGTTACAAAATAGGTACAAATCAGATATTTTTAAACCGAAAAACCGATCGGGACCCGAACCCGAAAGTACATTGGGTTGTACCGGTTCTTTGAAGATTTACTAACCCCGATCCGAATCCGATAGAACCCGAACCGGTACCGAACCGAACTTTCAAATAATCCGAATGGGGCTGATTTTGATAAACCCGAAAAACCGAAACCCGATTGGATAAAACCGAAACCCGATTGGGACCCCGAATGCCCATGCCTAGGTCCAACAGAATGTTTCTGTTTTAATAAGATAGATAAATAAAACCATTTGTCTAGCCTATAAGTGGCGTGTTGTCTACCCGATTCATTTCACCACCATATCAGACTCGTTACTCTTTATTTATTTTGCTCTCCTTCTCTAGTCTTACCAAATTCTATTCAGATTCTTTGTTTCCTACTCTAAACCGAGAAAAGGTGAAGAGGAGGAAACGATCAAAGAGGAGACATGTCTTGTAATAATGGCTTAGCTTTCTTCCCTGCAAATTTCAGTCTCCAAAACCATCACCAAGAAGAAGAAGAAGATCATCCCCAATATCTTCTTCCTTCTTGCACTCCACCTCAAGACTTCCATGGTACATCGCATTAACACCATCCAAATTCTCAGTCCCCTGTATTTTTTTTTTTAATTCTCTTAATATCTCATGATCTGCTCTGTTTTTAGGGTTTCTTGGTAAGAGATCTCCAATGCCGAACGTTGAAGGGTTTTGTAACTTAGAGATGAACGGAGAAGAAGATTTTTCAGACGATGGATCTAAGATGGGAGAGAAGAAGAGGAGACTGAACATGGAGCAGTTAAAGACGCTAGAGAAGAACTTCGAGCTTGGTAATAAACTCGACTCGGATAGAAAACTAGAGCTGGCTCGTGCCTTGGGGTTACAGCCAAGACAAATCGCGATTTGGTTCCAAAACAGAAGGGCACGATCCAAAACAAAGCAGCTGGAGAGAGACTACGATGCCCTCAAGCGTCAGTTCGAGAGTCTCAAAGACGAGAACGATCTCCTTCAAACTCAAAACCAGAAGCTTCAGGCTCAGGTAACAAAACTCTGTTCTGTCTTTTTAACCACAACAATGTAATTATTTATTTCTTTTTTTTTATGTATGCAGGTAATAGCATTAAAAAGCAAAGAACCAATAGAATCAATCAATCTGAACAAAGAAGAAGGTTCATGTAGTAACAGAAGTGAGAACATCTCCGGTGACATCAGACCGGGCCATCCACCGTCTTCACCGACAGCTACAACGATGCAGTTTTTCCACAACTCGTCGTCAGAACAGAGAATGGTGAAAGAAGAGAACAGTATCAGTAACATGTTCTGTGGAATGGATGACCAAACTGGATTTTGGCCATGGCTTGACCAGCAACATTACAATTGAATGTTGTTGACATTATTTTGGTTATCAAATTTCAAATTGTTCGTTTATTAAAGTGGTCATAGTAACCCATTCATGTTTCAAGAATCTAAATGCACCAAACAAGCAAGATTTCACACTACTTGTTTGGTAATAAGATGTAAAAAATGGGGCAATATGCATATTTTATATAGTAATTGATTAATCATATGGGGCCAATGATTAGACACTAAAAGTCTGAACCATGTGGCTGTATATCATACAGCTCATATACAGAAATGCTTAGAATATTTTTAAAACCACAAAGAAAGACTCTTCCATGGTACAAACTGTGTATACGCTATGGTTATAAATCAATTGGGTGAAAATAAAGATCATAACTTAGATCATGTACATTCCAAGAATTTTATTGAAATATTTAATTAAGGGTAACTATCAAAATCTTAATTAGTAAAACATTTTTTCCCATAGAGTTATTGACATTGTTTGGGCAACAAGGTTAAATTTTAGGTCGGTAAATACATCTAAATGAAGAGACTGCAGAAATATATGAATGGTACGGTTATAGTAAACGTGTGGAAAAAAGTGAAGGAAAGAGCATCAAATTACAGATTTCGAGGAGAGGATGCAGACAAATATGGTTGGAAAATGTCCATTCTCTTTCTGAAACTGGACCCAAACACTGACATCAATCGACGACTCTAAGGTGAACAAAGTTTCATTGCTACCAAACCAATTAAACAAATCTTGTAGAAAATGTAAAAGGTAAAGAGAGTTTCATCGCTATCAAGACAAAGCAATTAGTTAGAGTTTGATTGATTACTAGTTTACGGGATGAGTTAAAATATTGATTGGGGAACAAGAAACGACAGAATCTGAAAACCAAGAAGATTATCTTTGTATTAAAACGTTGACAACTAAATGCCGAGGGAGATCAAGCTTGTAAACTGCGCTATTCTAGATTATTTAAATGCAAGAATCTTCATGGGATCATGTGCATTTTCTTAATCTAATGTTTTCAGCTTTGCTGCAAAGATCTTAAAATATTCTCATACGTATAAATATGAAAGTTTTGGCATTTTAGTGATAATTCTGCATATGCCAACACGTATTTCCACTCCTCTACTAACAAAAATAAATAATTAAAGACATTAACCAAATTAAGAATTGCCTGTAAAGAAGAACTAGGTATGTGGCCATGTGCATGAAGGTTTATTTCCCTAGTTAAGTACTCATTTTCAAATGGACAGGTAGATCAATTAAAAAACATAAAGTAGAACTAGATAAGAGTACGGTTCATTTGTTTTTATCGTATGGTGTAAGTATTTAAGCAGTTGTTATAATTTATTCCTTAACTCAGTAACAATTTGCATATATATATTTTTTTGTTTTGATCAATCAATTTGCATATAGTTTGGTATTGTATTAATGCCTATATATTTATAAAAAATGTATATTATTTAGTGAGTTCAGAGAGTACCTGGAATATACAGGTTATAGTTGTGTAACTTGTGTCATAATATTTTCTTTTATAATATGTGATTTCTGAATGAAATCTAGATTTATGTTTAAAATATGCAACTGCTGTAAAGCTTTGTAGTGTTTAAGAAAGAGTGTTAATGTTAAAAAAAGAGTGTGTTAAGTGAATAGTAATCTTTGTGAAAAGCAAGAGATGAAGAATGTGAAATAATTAGAAAACAACGACTAGGTGACTCTATCGTTTTGTAGAAAGTTTTGGAATGTTTAGAAAAGAACAAGACAACTATTAGGACATCATACATGTATACACTATGATATAATTGATTTATATATCTATATATACTCAGTCTGGTTTTTCCATTCCAAAAAATCTCTTGTAAATTTTGCCTAGTTTGCGAATAGTTTATAAAGCATTTCAAAATAAAAACACAAAGAGAAAGGAAAAAAGAAAGAATAAAGAGAGATGGGATAGGGATGCATGTGACTGGCAATGACACGAGGATAGTGGTTCGATGTTTTGGACTTTGTTTAAAGAGTTGGCAAATGAACACTCGTTGCCATTTCCCATTGCAGTGCACTTTAATAGTATATTTTCCTTAGTGACCACACAAAAAAAAACATAGTAATTTTCCTTTTTGTCAACGGCCGAAACCAAGTTGGACTTTAGAAACCGACTTTCGCAAGGACTCTTCTCGTTTTTGAATAGGTAATCAGTATGTACTATTTGTTTACCTGATGTTAAATCTCCACAGACTACTTCAAGTGAAATATTTTAGATGGCCAGATGCTCTTGCATATGGTAAACAGTTGAAAATACTATTTGCTTTAAATATTGATAAATAATTTTCGTTAACTGATGTACTGATAATTAGATAACAATCGACTCTACCAATCATAATTTGATTTATCACTTACCAAAGTGCACTAGTGAGCTTGTCGGAAATCAGCCACATAGGATCCAAGATTAAAAGTGGTTTTAGGAATATAAAACTTTTCTGAGTTATTGACTTCTAGGTTTAAGTGGTTATGATCTTTATGGATCATGAATCTGACGGCTTTATCATAACGTACTTCCTTGATTGTAATGTTCTTATGGCTTATAAAAATCTCAAAATGTATAGGCTTTCAGTCCAATGATAGCTAAACATTTGAAACTCGTAGACATAGAAGAATACATATTTCATAATTTCACACTGATATTGAAGCGAATAGACATTTTGAAGACTGAACCTCGGCAGGTAAGAATAAAATAATGGGCTGGGCTGGGCTGGGAACAGTCTGAGCATCTTATAAACCGGTATAAACTAGTTTGGGCATTAAAAAGGAGGTTGATTCATCAGGAGTTTGACGTATACATTAAAAAGAGTGAAAGAGAGCAACGCCCGGTTCCCCTCGCAAACACATCTTTACATTTCAATTCAAGCCCCAAGATACTGCATGTATCACGTGTTCGTTTTTCATCATGGCAATTTATTTGGTTAGCCTGCAAATACATAATAATTTACAACGCGAAAGACGAGAGATAAAGTTGCACAACATATCTTACCCATTGCAAAAGAAACAACGCGTTCTTGAAGATTACAATACATACTTATTGCAATGCAATTGTCAACAATTACACTCACAATAATGTTAAAAAAATCATTAGTAGCAATAAGTGAGATTTGTAACATGTCCTTCCACATGATTGTTCCAACCTATTACGACCCAAATACCCTACTTAGACAACCTTAGTGAGATCAATAAACTGTGATACGAAGTCTGTTGAAATGTATTATGTTTCAAAAGATGTATATATTTATACAAGAACACAAACGGAGGTTTTCTACATCAACTCAAATAATCTAATATATCCCATTAACAATATCCAGACCAGTCTTCGTCAAACACTATACCATTATACAAAATCAAACTTTAGGAACTAAAGCCAAGTAAAATTTAAGAATATATATATTTTAGATAAGTTGAAATAGACCAAACCAGCAATGAGTGGTGCACACGTTTGTTTCTGTTTGACCAAACATCAATTACAAAGACCATCTCAATTCCTTTCCCGTTTCTTGCACATTACCCTGTCCCTATCCTCTGTTTCTTCTTCCCATTTTCCCTTTATTATTTTTCTTATCTATTTGTTTTGTTTATATCCTCATCAAGATTTATAGTCTCACATCGTTGCTTCATCAAACACAATATATAATTTGTTTCTTATTATCGTATGATTTTCTTTGTCTATCTCTGATTCTCTCTAATGGGAAATTGCTTTCCTTCATCTGCAAAGGTAGATAGCAGAGAAAGTCCTTATCGTGGTATGTAAAAATACACCTCTTCTCTCTTGTATTTCTGTAATAAAGTTATATATTATCTCTTTATATCTCTTAATCAATTTAATTGAGACGTCTTCTTTGATTAGATAAAGTTTTTATTATCATCAGGATCCTCAAGAATCTATGCCAAATCGAGCCAATCGTCTCGCCTCTCAAGCTTAACCATACCACCATCATTTTACAGCGATGACAGGAGTCCCACCTCTCTTCCCACTCCAAGAAGTGAAGGAGTGCTCTTAGCATCTCCCACACTAAAGGCCTTTACGTTTAACGATCTAAAGACAGCCACTAGGAACTTCAGACCTGATAGTGTTATCGGTGAAGGCGGTTTTGGTTATGTTTACAAAGGATGGATTAACGAGCAGACGTTAACGCCTTCAAAACCAGGATCAGGCATCGTTGTTGCTGTCAAAAAGCTTAAAGACGATACGCCTCAAGGCCACAAGGAGTGGTTGGTAGGCCCATAGCCCTGTGTTCAAGAATCAGCTTTAGCCATAGAAACCAAAAAAAAAAACCAAAATATAAACTTTTAAGAAATTAATTAATTATTATTATATTTAGTCAAAAAAAAAGAAAAGAAATTAATGATTCTTTTCACAGGCGGAGGTTGACTATCTGGGGAGGCTTCACCATATGAATCTTGTGAAATTAATTGGATATTGCTTGAAGGGTGATTACATAAGGCTTTTGGTATACGAGTACATGCCCAAGGGAAGCTTAGAAAGTCATCTCTTTAGACGTAAGTAAACTTGTCTCTTAAGTAAGATCTGTTCTCATAATTATCTTGGAGTCGTTAGAAAAGTAAACTTTAAATTTATATTTTATATATGTTGGAAATTTTTTACAAAATTTAGGGGCCAAATATAAAAACTCACAGATTTATCATTTCTTTTAAAAATATGAAATAAAGGTCCAGGTGTACTATTGTAGGTGGGGCAGACCCGATTCCGTGGAGAACAAGGATGAAAGTGGCGATTAGTGCGGCGAGAGGGCTTGCTTTCCTACACGATGCACAAGTCATATATCGAGACTTCAAGGCCTCCAATATTCTACTAGATTCGGTACGACTGTACGAGTCAATTAACAACTTCTTACATGTGATTGTTTGTCAAATTTCTACCTTATATTTTTTTTTGGTTCAATGATAAATGCATACGACAATCTTTTTTTTTACAATTTGGTTTTTTTTTTTGCTCTTATCTATCCAAATAAAAATACAGTTTTGTAGTTTTTTTTATGTTTGGATAATAATAACTATCTGAATATACTTTTTTGTTACACTATTTAAATATACTATTTAATATAGACATATCTAATTATATATATTAATTGATAGCAAAATTTCTGTTTAATTTGGTTCGATTACTTTTGTTAAAAAAAAACTAAAACTGATCGGTTATAACTTATAAACATATTTTGATTTAAGAGAGAGATTCATTGGTTTTATCTGTCCATCCCTGTGCAGGACTTCAATGCAAAGCTTTCTGATTTTGGTTTGGCGAGAGAAGGACCAAAAGGAGACAGAACACACGTATCAACGCAAGTGATGGGAACTCATGGGTATGCAGCACCTGAATATGTCGCCACAGGTCGAATAACTGCAAAGAGCGACGTCTACAGCTTCGGTGTGGTCTTGCTCGAGTTACTCTCTGGACGCCCAACTGTGGACCAATCAAAAGTTGGAGTTGAACGAAATCTGGTGGATTGGGCAATACCTTACTTAGGAGCTGATAGAAGGAAAGTGTTTAGGATAATGGACACAAAACTTGAAGGACAGTATCCTCACAAAGGGGCTTGTTTGGCTGCTAATATTGCGTTGCAATGTCTCAATCAAGAGGCTAAGTTGAGGCCAAATATGTCTGATGTATTATCTACTCTTGAAGAGCTTCAGATGACTAGTTCTACTTCAAAGACGGTCATGAAATTGACATCTTCTTCCTCTCCGCTGGCGAAGAAACGGAGAGTTAAATCTCCGGTTGCTTCTCCGGTGGTGACTCGTCGGAGAGGTCCACGTGACAGGTGAAGCAGCAGCCGAAGATAGTTCAGGTCAATTATGAGTGTACGTATTTTTGTTTTTGGAAAGGGTGCGTCTTTACATCACATTATACATATTACTTTTTGTATATTATTCTCTCTCTGATTTCGTGGACTGAAATTTAGACTAGTTCTGAAAGTAGGCTGTTGCTAGATTAATGCACGCTGACGTATAATGTGAGTTTTGTACTTGTCCATTGGAGTTGTTATAGTTTAACTGAAAACGATGACTTTTGTAATTTGAATTGAATTTGTACTTTTTATACATATGATTATTATAATATGATTGTATACTTGTATATATATGGTGTAGAGATAACAAACATGCAGTATATTTATTTGTATTATATTTATACTAGTAAAAGAAATGTACAAATACTATACCCAAATGCAAAATGAAAATTTGGAAAAGTATATAGGATGAACTCGTTTCCAAAATGATGCTTCTAATTATATATGAATCTGAATTTGATGAACTTGCGTATATCTGACTAAAATAGTTATACAGAACTTGAGAAAATAAGAGAAAAAGTGCTAGTATCAATTGAGAAATACCTTATTTTCAGAATGTATTTATTATATATATGAAATCCGTAGAATGGGTCCGGGAGTTCCCCCAAACACTTCAGTGGGTAACATTCATAAGAAAATGTATTCCCAATGAAGTGCTCAGAGGAACTCTAGGAGACATCCGACCAAGATATTGATACTTGTTTATATGCTACATGCCCTGCATGTATAGATGTGTGGAAATAGGAACACAAGAGGTTGATATAAGGCTTGAGAAGATGGAAGTAATTAAGTTTCTATATATAGTTTAAGTCTTAGAGTGTAAACCCAATGTTCTATGAGAGCAGAGATAGAGTGAAATCGTAGATGATATACGTCATGGCCAAAGCATTTTGAATGTAGACGCAAACTGAGGTTAAGGGAAAGAGTAAAGAGAATAGGAATTTTGAAAAAAGTTCTTACTGCTTTTCACAAGATAGAAAGGATATAAACACGTAGAGATTCTGTTTATATTTTATGTGATTGAAGTACCCATACCGGTTATAGCTACATTCTTATACAAAAAACTTAAATAATTAATGTTTTTTTTCATTATTTTTGTCATAGTTTTGAGTAAAGCTTAGTGATATCTTGTTCTTGCGCGGATTAATGAATGATAAGAAACCAACCGGTCTTCTTTTAATTGAAATCGAATGTTCTTTATAAACTAACTAGCTAACAAAAAAAAATAACTAGCTAACAAAAAGAAAATAAAAAACTAACTAGCCCCATACGTGGTTCATCATGTTATACTATTTATATGCATCAAATTTTTATACTGCATTGAAGAGATCAAAGTCAAATATATGATGTAAGAAACAATTATCTCATAATTATATAGTCTGCGACCAATCAATGGGGAATATATATTTTATATATATTAATTTGATGAGTGGTAATAACAAAAGATGAAGAAAAGACATAGAGTATCAGTGAAAAGAATACTTCCGTCGTTTCAAAATATTTCAAGCAAACGGAGGGACAAAATAAAAATATTCTGTCAAATATCTAACTAGGTCCAACATTTCGACTCGATTCATCTTTCACATAAATGAAAATTCCACACGTTCTTTAACATTTCGACTCGATTCATCTTTCACATAAATGAAAATTCCACACGTTCTTTAATTGAATTATTCGAATATATGATTATTGGACCCATTGTGAAAAAAGTTATTGAAAAAAAAAGAATTGAAGACTCTTTGCAAATTGTAGTGATATATAAATAGACATGCAGTTAGTATTATTTTATCAGGACAAAGCTAGGAGAGAGTCAAATGTCCCCATGAGTTCCCTTAAACGCTTCATTGTGAACACTTAAATCAAATTTATTTTCTTAACTGCATGATCGATTTTTGTATACAACACTGAAGTGTTTGGGGGGACTCTTGGTGCCATTCTGGCGTTAAAGTGGTGACTGTTGTGCCGTTTTTATGGTTTCTTCTAAATTAGTAAGTTTTCATAGTATTCCAGTTTTCATGAAATGTCTTTATCTTATAAATTTAAGGTTCAATGATAAATGCATTCGACAATCTTGTTTTACAGTTTGCTTTTAGTACATTTCTTCTTTTGGTTTTATGATTTACCGTATAAAATGAAACCAAGTTTGTAGTTTTTACTCTTGAGATGTCCAACTATAGACCACTCGAAAGTTTGGAGTGGAACAAAATCTGGTGGATTGGACAATACCTTACTTAGGAGATTGAAGGAAAGTGTTTAGGATGACAAACACAAAACTTGAAGGACAGTCTTCACAAATGGGCTTCTTTGACTACCAATATTGAGTTGCGATATCTTTAATTAAGAGGCTAAGTTGAGGCAAATATGTCTGATGTATTATCTACTCTGGAAGAGAGTTCTACTTCAAACTGGTCATGGCATTGACATCTTCTTCCTCTCTGATGCCGGAGAAAAAAATAGTAAGAGTTCCGAGAGTACTTGTACATTCTAGTTGTTAGTTTGTCATAAAACGTTGACTTTTGCAATTAGAATAGTATTTGTAATTTTTATACATGATTATTCTTATATAGTTGGAGACACAATAAACATGCAATATATGTATTTTTACGAAATACTAATAAATAGAAATGTAAAATGTGGCATACTCAAATGCAAAATGCAAATTTGAAAAGGATATAAGATGAAATCATTTGCAAAATGATATTTCTACTTATGTGTCCATTCGACTTTGATAACCATAGCATGTGGCTAAAATGGTATAGTGAAACTGAAAAAAAAAACAAATGAGAATAACATTATTAACAAAACACAAAAATGCCAGCACCAATTGATAGTTACCTTATTTTCTCAATTTAAAAGCTCGAAAATGAGAGAAATGATTGTAATTCACGGGAAGAGAGAATCAGAGAGACCATCATTCATATCGGTGAAGCAATAAAAAGAAAATGGATTTATATCGGGAATTCGGCCAAAAAAATCATGAACTTTGCACGAATTGCTATAATAAATACGAACAAATTGGCTGGCCAAAAAAACACCGAACTATATTTGACTTTAAACTTTAATCAGTAAGTTATCGCTAATTTGCCAAATTAAACACACCGTTACAGAATAATTAAACGACGTTTGCAAAGATCGTTAAGTAAAACGATGTCGTTTTACCTATTTTATTATCAAAAATATGTTGTTCGCGTGAATTGAACCTGAGAACTCATGGCCAAATGACGAGGTTTCTTGCCACTAGACTACTATCACTTTTAAGAATGTCCCTAACATATTTTCTTTTATTGAGTATCAAACAAATCTCAAAAATCTAAATTATTTTTTAAAAATTCCAAAAAATCTTAAAAATTCAAGAAAATTCTGAAAAGTAAAATTAAAATTGAAATTACAAATAAGTTTTTTTAAAAAAAAATCAATACATTAAAATTTTCAAAAAATCTAAAATAATTCAAAAATGCAACGAATTAAATTTAATGATTAAAAAACTTGAAACATATTTTTAAATAAATTAACGTATGTAATATAAAACAAAAATGATATTTATCACACTATAGATTTTAGTATGAATAATGTATTTAAGATAAAATAGACAAATGATAATTAAGATACAATAAACAAATGATATTATCACAATTTTTTTTCTAAAATATGATAATAATTAAATGAAAAACATTTGTAGTGTGATAAATATCATTTTCTATTTTATCTCAAATATATTAATTTATAAAAAAGTATGATTAATGTATTTAAGATTAAAAAAACTCAAATGATGATTTTTTTTTAAATATTTATAATTTCATTTTTAATTTTAATTTTCAGAATTTCTTGAATTTTAAAGATTTTTGAATTTTTTAAAAAAGAATTTAGAATTTTTCGATATTTGTTTGATACTCAATAAAAGAAAACATGTTATGAATATTCTTAAAAGTGACAGTAGTCTAGTGGCAAGAAACGTCGTCATTTGGCCATGAGTTCTTAGGTTCAACCCACGCGAACATCATATTTTTGATAATAAAAATAGGTAAAACGACGTCGTTTCATTCCATCTCAAAACGACGTCGTTTTACTTAACGATCATTGCATTTAACGTTGATCAACCACCGTCTTAACTGTTAATTAACGGTGTCTTAATCTTGTCGGTCAATCAAAGATTCTTAATAAACTGATAAAAGTCAACAAAAGTTCAGGCTTTTTTGGCTAGTCTCGAGTCCATATTTCTTTTGGCCATTCTTGCCATGTTCAGTGTTTTTTTGACCGAATTCTCGATTTATATCTGATAGTATGCCTAGACATGTGATTTAAGTGAAAAACTAAATCTTGACCCGTGCGACCACACATATATTAGTTTTCTCTTTTAGTTTTTATTTACTTATACTTGTATAAATGATGTATTTGTAATATTTGATCGATTTACATTGACTAAGCTAGTGGTGTGTATTTAGGTATCTAATCGAATTCGGTTAAAATCTATTCGGGATTGAGATTTTCGAGTTTAAAGATTCCAACTTCACTCGGGTAATTATAAATTTCGGTTCGGATTTGATTGGGATCTTTACGGGTTCGGTTCAGATTCGGATAACCCGTTTAAATTATTTTTAAATTAAAAAAAATATATAACTTTAAATTTCTCTAAGTCTAAAAATAAAATAATATAACATATAAATTTGAGTAATATAAGCCAAAATAACTAAAATAAAAATAAAACAGGTTTAATTTGAATATTTAGATGGAGAATAAATATATATTTTAAGTATTTTTGGTATTTTTATTATTATTTATCTAATTTAGGTATTTACTTTTGACTATATTTTATATTTCAAATAGTTTAGACAACTTTAAAATAATTCATATCTTGGATATTAATTCTAAAAATAACTAACATATTCAAGTATATATCTATACTATTAAAATAAAATACCTAATAGGTATTTGCCCTTAATTTTTCAAGTTAATTACAAAGTTATGTCACTCCTTAATTATAGTTTAATATAAACAATTAATATTACCTAAAACACTCTAATATTACGGTTTATGCCAATAGAGAATATTCTAAAATTTAAAAAAGGAAGATTTAAACTCCAACAATAAATGTTTAATGAATACATTAACTATACAAATATTATTCAGATATAATACGTCTCTATCAAATCGTTAACTTACACTATCAATCCAACATTAAAAATAAATAACCCAGTCATCATGTATAAAATTGTTTGGGCCTTACATGGTTGGTCTATTTATACTAACCGAACATATAATGAACAATTTCTTCCTATGATACACAACTGCTTATTTTTGACAAGTAAGAAAGTGTATTGATGGTTGTTATTTTCGAGTGTATAAATTGTATTTATGTATTTTTTGATTAAAAATATTTAAAAAGCAAATGAAAACCATAATTTCTGCATTCAAATCTACATATAAGATAAATAAGAAACAAATATTTATAACAAAAAACAAAAGAAACATATTACCCCCACTCTATTACAAAAATATGAAAACATATTTTATTTAAATGAGACGGGTTAAGAAAATGAATTATTTCATTTTGGTTTTAAATCAATAAAACTATAATTTTAGTGAATGTAAAATGGACTAATTAGATAATTTTTATATAATATTTATACTTTTAAAATCAACCAAATCAAGTTTTGGAGATGTCGTAAAAAGGTTAGAAATTTTGATTTTCTTGGAAGCCTTTTATCCGTAGTTGTAGTAAGCGTCAATGCGTAAACTAAATCTTAAAACTTGATTTTAAAATTTAAGACATCTCCAATCCCACTAAATTTAATATTTGGTTTTAAATAAAAACAGCTATTACAACTCATAGTCCAATACAAACTAAAACTATATATCTTATTTATATATATATATATATATATATATATATATATATATATATTATTTTTGTGCGTAGCATTATTTAGCAATCTTGCATCAAATATGAATATACACATGAAATTAAAAAGAAATTATGTTTTTAATAATCATTTTTTTCAAACTATAAAAAAAATCACAAAGTTTTAGGAATCACACATTTATTCAATTTTATATAATATTAATAACTAATTAAGTATATGAATAATTTAATCAATTTAAAAAATATTATTAGATTTTTCGATTTTTTATCGGATAAATTGGTATCAGATCACGGGTTTGTACAAAATTTTTGTTTTTACCAAGTTTATCGATTTTTTAGTTAATGATTCTTTTCATAAAATACAAATTGAACTATATATGAATCGCCCATATCTACCAGTTCGACTACGGGTTTGAAATTGAATATAAAAACACTACTTTAAATTCACACATTATACTAAAACAATTTTAAATTATTATTTTTCAACTAAAAATTAACAAATCAAATACCCGCGCTTTTTAAAGCGCGGGTCAAAATCTAGTCTATATTATTAAAACAGAAGTACAAATATAAAATATTCTTAAGTTTTCAAACTTATTTACAATGACATGCCACTGAAGTAATTAAATGAGGATATCTTTAAAGAATCATTGTCTTTTCCTAATTATTAAACTATTTTCTAAATCAAATTTAACTTAATTTTTCGTATTTAATATATTTCCTTAAACAAATTAGCTAATTTTAGGAATATTCAAATTTAAAAATCGATTTTAACTATATTAAACTTGGATAATGTTACCATTAATTATTTTGAACAAAAATCAAGTTTAAATTCGATATTAAACAATATTATGAATATTCCTAAAATATATGTTTAGCTTACCATTAATTATTTTGAACAATAAAATTTATACATGATAAGATTTAAATATCTTTGAACAACTTATAGAACAATATGAAATATTTGTAAATGAATATTATTTTTATATAATATAATTTCACGTAAGATTATATATATTTCAAAAAATTCTAACATATACTTTTAATCATTTCAGTCACTATTAATTATTTTCAATAAAAATTTAAATATCTTTGTAAAATGATGTTTAATGTTATAACCAAATATTATTTTTCTAACGTATCTAAATCTCACCGTATTATCCATATCTGATCAAAATATTTAAATTCTTATTACATTTGAAAAATAATTTCATGTTAAAAGAAATATTATTCAAACATATCAATAGGTCAATATTTTGTCAAAATTTTAGTAGCAGGCACGGGTCACTATTTCTACAGCACGTAAAGTATTTGATTGTTGTATTTATAATATAGTTAAAATATGATAAATATTTAAAAATAAACCAATAAACACTTGAATAATATTTATTTATATAAAAATGAAATAACAACCTGTGCGGGTGCACAGATCAAGCTCTAGTATATGATTAAAATACATTTGAATATCCAAAATATTTCGTTCGAATTAGATTTGCTTCTGGTTTTCTAGATATAAAATGATAAATCTGTTTGGATATTTATCCAGTTTCGGTTCAAATTTGAAATTATTTATCTAATCTTACGTTTTTTTTTGTTCCATGGACATTTAATCTGAGAATTTTAAAAACCAACACCGAACCATTTAATTTTCATCAGTCAAAAAAAAAATTAATTTTCAGGATTGTTCTCCATATGAGAATGGAATGCTCTCAATGCGTCCACAGGAGATCAGAAGCAATTACAAATATATCTTGCCTTCTATAAATTCTGAAAAGGTTAATGTACTATTGAAATTATTTAGTTAACTGAAAACAAATATTTATTCTCGAGTATTCCGCGAATCTATTAATTTTGACTTGTTTTGGAAACTCGGTAAAATACAATTTATTATTTAGTTAAATATAGATAGTTGCGAAAATCATGGCAATAGTATAAACGATAATTGTTCAAAAAATCTTTAATTGATTATAAACTGTCCCAGAAGGAAAGGTGATAAATTCGTTTTGAAAACATTTAGTACCATTCTGTATTTAAATTGTCTGTCTACATTTTTATAGTTTTTATATTTTTTTCTTTTAATAAAATTCTATGTTGATCATAGGTTTGAAAAGCTATTCTTTTTGGATTTAAAATGAATTTATTTGTTTTGTTGATACAGTTTAGCAAAAATGATTTTAAAATAGGTGGTTTGAATTTTTATACACACAGAAATATATATATATATATATATATGTATATGTCGGTTAAGTCTATATTATATTAATTATTTCAAACTGGTTTTTATACAGGTACACCTTCATGGTTCATATCAAAACAGTGTTATTAAACCCGGACCGAACCGGCGGTCGGACCAGGTTCAACCATGAACCGGACACAAATGCAGGTTGGGTTAATGCCAAAACCCAACTATAATTGAACCGGTTAAAAATTCCTATCGAACCGTTAAAAATCCGTGAACCGGCGACCCAATGAACCGGCTAAACCATGGTTCTTGTATTAAATCAAAAATTTATTAATAAAACAATTAAAATTTCTTTTTTAAAATAAAAATAGGATTCAGATTAATAAGGTAAAGCCATCTCATATTTTTCTCTTGAATCTTTGACGTCTATACAAGACTGCAACTCACAAGGTATCTATTTTCCAAGGTATTGTTTTTGTTTCGAAGATTTTAAGAATTGAAAACTTAGATTTGAAGAACTCAATCATGGTATAATTTTTAATTTTATTTCATAGTATAAATTTTTAACTAATATGTCTATAATTTTTGTAAAGGTGCTGAAGATTTGGAGTGACAAAAATCCGTAGAATAAAAATTAAATATGTTCTTTTATTGATTTGAGATTTGGACTATTACATTGTTTTATTACTTTTATTACATTTTTAGTTTGTTACTTTTTAAAAAAATTTAAACATTATGGTTATTAAAATATTTTATTTGATATGATCTTTATCTTTGTAAGAATATACATATTCAAAATATCATTAAATTTAGTTTAGTCTAATCAAACCCAAATCGAACCGGATCGAACCTGGTCGAACCACATTGACTCATGACCCAAAAAAATCTGGTTCGCTTGCCGGTCCGGTTTTAACAACACTGTATCAAAATAAAGCTCTAGATTACACAAATAACATTTTGGAGTAAGTTATATCCTTACTATACCATCTGTGCAAGGTGGTTGAAAGATACCCATTTTAAAAATACACTAGATCATGACCCGCGCGACCGCGCGGATTTTATTTTTATTTTTAACATATAACATATATTCTATAATAGTTAATACAATTTGGAGTTTGTGCTTTTCACATAATGTGTGGTTTTATATAATTTCGAGTTTGTCCAAAACGTATTGTTTAAGAACAATGTTAAAACTGTTTTTTTATTAATAGTTTTTTATTGGTGTATTAAAAATATACTGTATGGTGAAAACACTAATATAATATCAACCAATACTGTTGAGTTTCAAAAAAAAATATCAACCAATACTATTTGGTTTTGACATTGTGCTTTTTGGGAGGTTTTCTGAATGTTTTGTAAATGCCCAATGAAGAATACGAAAGCAAGTACTCATACACACATATTAGTGGGAGGAAATGAATATTTTCTAACCTATTAAGTTAGATATAATAAATACAAAATATCTTGACACTGAGTTTTTAAGTATAGTAGAATAAATTTGGAGAAGAGGGTTTTCCATATTCATAATTTTTCAAACCTGTCAATTTGATTGTGAATATCTGATTGTAACCAAGATTTTAGGCATAGTAGACTCAATTTGGTGAAGAGCTTTTCAAATAATCGATTTTTTAAAGTATAAATTGATGTTTCTGTTATTGAAATAAAAATATATGTTACTATATTCTATTTAGTGTATATTCAACACAAACCTCAATTATTTGAGCATCAAAGAAAATATATTTCTGATATCTTTAGTATTGAGTTTCAAAAGTTCTGTATTAAAGCTATTTAAAATTTAAGATTCATCAGTATTAGATGCCAAATAATTGTTTTTTAACTAAAAGAGGTTTTGTGTTTAAGATAATTATAGTTTGATGATGGGAGGAAACGTGTTCTTTAAGTTATTTGGTTAATTGAATCAATTGGTTTAGAAGATAACCAAACCGAGATAGTTAAAATTGTATAATGACAGGCTAAGGATTCGTGTAATAGTTGTATTTTTTTATCAACCTCTCGTATAATAATATTTATATTTTTAATAAAATGTGTAATATTTATTTTTATTTCTATCTATTTATATTTATATTTTGAAGAATTCAGACTCGTGTAATATTTATATTGGAGATATTTATTATATTCATTTGACTATAATAAAAGAGAGGGAGTGTTATATTTGTACTCTGATATAATATAAATATGATAATGTGAATATATTCTAACGAAAAGAATAGATATTTTGTTTAATAGATGTATATAATGTAAGACATAGATATTATAGTGGAGTTAAACGATAGATGGTTGATATTAAACTCTTTAAGGAAATATTTAAATGAAAGGTTAGACTAAGAATAATAATATGATGTCCAACTTAAAAAATCCATCTAGAAGAAGTTATAATGTTTCTGTTTTAATAAGATAGATGTGTAATATTAGTTGGAAACGAATGAGAATGTAGCCTGCATATATAACATAAGATTCGTGATAAAATCATATTGTATTGTTAAAAATATATGTATAACATAAGAGGAAATTGAATGTTAAAATAGAAAGTAGCCTTCGAATGTAGAGTGTAATGTATGATTCGGGAAACTACAGAATTGATTTTCCAGTTTTTGGAATTTATTTTTAGTTCAATTTTTTTGAGAAAAACTACTCCCTCTGTTTCATAATAAGTGTCACTCTGAGCTCATTTTTTTGTTACACAAAGAGTGTCACTTTACAATTCCAATGTAAATTATACTAACTTTCAGCTGAAAATTAATTGCAAACTGCATTGATTTTATAAATAATTTTATTTATCTAAAATACTATTGGTCAAAGAGGTATAATTAATTATAACTTACATATATTTCAACAACTTTCTTAATATGTGTGAAAAATGTCACAACGACACTCTTTAAAAAACGGAGGGAGTATTTATTAGAAGTGGAAAAGACAAGCATTAAAATATGTAGTTTAATTTAATTCTCAGTGGCATTGTAGTGTAAATAACATTGAAAATTAAGGAATATTTTATATATGTACTTTTGTTTTAATAAAGTAGATACAATAAATCGACTAATGATATGTTACGCGAGACAATAAAAAAAAAATTGTGGAGTCCAAAACTTTTTTAACAAATATAAATGGGAACATGAGACACAAAATGCATTATCTGTGACTCTTATATGTGCACATGCAATTGTGCCACTTCATCAACCAATAAAATGAGTATATTACTATTGCTAATTTGAATTAAAATTGTTTTAAGATAACACCTCCATTACATTGGCGTTTTTACTATATATCCTAGTCTACTATATAATATGGGTATAACAATGATTCATGAGAACTCATGCTACGTTGTTAATCAAATGATAAGAAGATCTAGGATGAGGACTTGATTAAAGCATACAAAGAGAAATTGTAACTCATTTGTGAATCAAGTGTCAATTTGGAAAGGATCATACGAGGGCTCTTTAGAGCATCAGTGTTCACAACTTTATTATTATTATTTTTTTCGCTTTTAAAATAAAAAAACGAACCAACAGAGAGTCACCACGTGGCAAACCTGTGACGACCCGATTTTATCCATACAAACCCCAACAAATCAAATTCGTCACTGTGCATTATTTTAATATATTTTTTTTTTGGAAAATTGTGTGAACTTTCCCATAAACTCTTGATAGGGAAGCTCTTATGTTGCTTTGGCTAGGAAGCGAGGGTTGAATACCATGAAAATGCAATGAAGAAGAAACTGGTAATCAATCGGTCGATTTTAAAAGATTGCGTCATGATAGTTAGTTGACAGAAGACTGAAGCTTTATCCCATTTTAGGATTTGTAGGGTGCCTCCAAGGTGGTTGATCCACTGTTTTTTTTTCCATTTTTTTTCATGTGACATTGTTTTGTTGTTTGTCGAAGGTAGTACACATTGGGTTAACGAACTCAATTGATTTGAATATTAAGGTTAGCTAAGAGGTCTCTTGCTTCCAGCATTTTATGTGTCAATGAGTAAAAATATTGGTTGAACATGTGTAACTAATAATTGTATTTTATTGATTTTATAAATAATTTGATTTATTTCAAATATTATTTGTTGAATATGTGTAATTAATAAAAAATTAAATATATTAAATCATTTTAATATGCGTAAAAAATATCAGAGTGAAACTCTTTATGAAACGGAAAGAGTAATAAGCTATGTCATCAAAAGATAGACATTTCATATTTTAATTAACTGGCTACACATACCCAGTTACCCAGTTCAGCTTCAATTTTCATTTTGGTTTTCAACTATTATTTAATTTTGGTTACGAATTTCAGTGAAAATGTGACTAAAATCAAACTAAATAGCAATGTGATTACACACACATATAGATAAAAATACATTGTACTCCAAATATTTTGTCCCAGTGTTACTGATTCGACTTTGATTAAATTGTTCGGTTCGATTTGTTCCGGTTATCGTAACATAAAAAAATCTGATTTAGAAAAAAAGGTTGGGAGGCGACCACGAGTCAGTAGGCTTTTTACCGCCGCGAGTTAAGGCAGTTGAATTTTGACCTTGATACGGCGTCGTTTACAAGCAAACTGGTAGCAAGCAAGCAAGCAAGCACGTAACTCTAAAAAAAAAAACAAAAAAAAAATATCAATTCATCCTCTTGAAACCTAAATTAAATTCGATTTGAGACGGAAAAGCTCAACGAGTCGCCGGCGGCGGAGTAAAAAAAAACAGTCGGAGCTATGGCGATGCAAACCGGAATCGGCTTATCAAGGATCTTTCTCTTAGCAGGAGCAGGTATCTAACTCAATTTCTCTCTCTCTCTCTCTCTCGTTGTGCTTCACTACTAAATGGATCTTCCCTATTTGTTGGATCGTAAGGTTATACTGGTACGATCATGATGAAGAACGGCAAATTATCTGATATATTGGGTGAATTGCAGGTAACTTTCATCAATTTTTGCTTTTTTGCTTTTCGTCTAATTGAAAAAATTGACTTTTTTGATTTGTTTGTTTGGATTAGTCACTGGTGAAGGGTATGGAGAGATCGGGAGAAGAGGGAGATTCTGATGTCTCCGATGCTATAGCTGCTCAGGTTCGTCGGTTGGCTATGGAGGTTCGACAGCTAGCTTCAGCAAGGCAGATAACCGTCATGAATGGTGTTTCTGGTGGTATGTTAAAAAAGATTGTGACTTTGTACTTATTCCGACATGTTCTGTCGGAGAATCTTTTTGTTTCATTATTTGTCTTTTTCTTTGTTTTTATTTTTGTGTGTGTGTCAGCAAACTTGCAAGCTCTTGCTGTTCCTGCTGCGGCGTTGGGAGCTTTAGGATATGGTTATATGTGGTGGAAGGTGAGGTTTAAGTTTTAGATGTGATTTTTTGTCATGTTAGATAAATTTCAAAGGGGGAACTGAAAAATGGTTGTGTTTGTTCACACTGGTGGTTAGGGACTCTCTTTCACTGACCTTATGTATGTGACTAAAGCCAACATGGCTACTGCTGTGGCTAACTTGACTAAGAATCTGGAGCAAGTTTCTGCCACCCTTGCGGTGAGTCTTCTTTTTGTTTACTGATACTGTTTCTGCCTTCTGGTTATATTTTAAGCGGTAGCGATAGATAGAGTTGGATCATAATCATTTGTTTTTCAGGCTGCAAAAAGGCATTTAACGCAAAAGATTCAGAATATGGATGATAAGGTAGAGCAGCAGATTGATCTCTCCAAGGAAATCAAGAACCAGGTATGACTTTACGATATAGAAATGTTTTGTCTTTTAATTGTGATGTATATGTAGTATGTGTTGAAACAGTCTTGGACCAACGAAATGTGATTTTGGTTATGCTGAACAGGTCACCTTGGCTCGTGGGGATATCAACTCGCTTGAGAGTGAGTTGCAGTCATTGAATGATTTGATTAGTGGTCTGGTGAGCCTTTTTAAGTTGTATGAACGGTGCTGACGATCGCTAGCTATATAATAAAAAATGATTGTTAGTCGTCAAATACTTAGTCTTTGAGTTCATATCAGGAGTTAGAATTCTCCATTCTAGCATTTCTTTTTCTTTTGGTATCTCTTCTAATGATTTATTGTCCTGTAACGTTCTTTTGCAGGATGGGAAGTTGGACACGCTGGAATACAAGCAGGTACATTTATCTTTTATGCTCCATCCTTACAAGTTACAACTGTGGAGATGAATTTTAATTAGCAGGCATCATTAGCATTTGAAAATCATGATTTGTTGATAGAATCACCACGAATTGGTAACGTAGTGCTGACTCTGTTTGTCTTTATGGTGGCAGGATGTTACAAATGTTTGCATGCTACACTTGTATAACTATTTTGGGGGCAAGAGCACAAAACTACCTGACATGGTAGGGCTTCTCTTTAATCGATTTCATCCCTCTATATGTCTGTATTAACATTGCGTTGATCTGATATTATTCCCTTTATCAACTTCAATCTTACAGGAGCAACTTCAACTTCCTGTAAACCAGAAAGCTCGTAATTTACTTGGAGATGTTGGAACCAAGGTGTCTTTTCTTATTTGAGAACTCGTCTCACCTTGAAATTACTCAAGTTAAAAGGGAAACTTCTTCGTTTGCTGATTCACAATACTTCGTGCACTCTGTTGCAGGGGCTGAAAAACTTTGCTGAACAACTGCTTATAAGCAATGACGCAGAGGGAGGAGCAACCACGGTGAGAAGAATTGGTATAGCCAAGGCCAATGACAAGTCTAGGCCAGTGTTATCAAGGTCTGATGTATTTGCAAAGCTTATGTATCTCTCCTGTGAATTTTGATATTAAATATATATATAGAGGCGTGACAGAGGGAATGTGAATGCAGGGTTACTTCAGCTGGGTGTTGATGTGGAAGTTTCCTGATTGTGGTTAGCTTGCGGGATGTATATAACAACAAAACTCTTATACAAAATTGTCTCGTGAGCTCACGGTAGAAAAGGCTCTCTTATATTTATATTCGTTGGCTTGGTTTGTCTCTCCTCCCCTCTAAACTATGTCTGGTTTGTACTTTGGGAGTATTTACTCGAACTTGGAGTTTGTTTATTGACATGGGCATGTGTTGTGTCCGCTTTTTTGGACCTTTGAAGCAAATAAAATAAAGTTGATGTGGAGGATTAGTGTTACCTGCCCATGTGATGTGAGTGGGCAATACAAGCCAAGTTAAGATAAATTATGTGAGTGGGCAATACAAGCCAATTCGAAGAATTTGGTATTCTGGTTTAAGTAAAAGCTTTCATTGACAGACATTTACCCTAAAAATTAGCTATTTAAGTTTTCTTAATTTATTTATGAAAATCATGATAATATTTGAAATTTCAATTAATTGTTTTTATTAATAGTTAAATAAACTGAAAATATTCTATTTAAATGTTTGAGTACTGAAAATAGCTTTATGTTTTATTAAATCTGATTTTTAATCATATAAACTAAAATATTATAAAAGATAAATGTATTATAGTTTTTGATATAAAATTGTATAAAACCTATAAACTGAATCAAATCAAAGTAGATATGGTTTTAAATTTTAATATGGTAATTAAATTTTATAAATGGAAATAACAAAAGTTGTCAAAAAAACGGAAATAACAAAAACCTATAAGACCAAACCAAAACAGGACCTGAACAACCCTGCTTATTTATATATATCAAAGCTTTACATTAAGCTAATGATGCAAATCGTGAAGGACAAGTAACAATGGTGGAGTCGTCGTTAATACCCGGCTTGGTGGACAACGTAGCAGAGCTGTGCCTCTCCCGAGTCCCGCGCTCTAGCTTTCAGATCATATCTCAGGTGTGCTGGCGATGGAGAAGGTTCCTCCGGAGCGAGCATTACGCGGCCGTTCGAAAGTTGACGGGATCGGTAGAGGAGTTAATGTGTGTTCTAGTGAGTTTCGAGTCCTGGGAAGTTTACGACGGCTCGGGTAACAAACTGGGGTGCATCCCTCCCGTCCCTGGGCCTTTGAAGGTACGTTCCGGCCTCGTGGTGAGCGATGGTGGAAAGATCGTGTTCATCGGTGGAAGATATAATAAAACTGCTTCGGCCGATGTTTACGAGTTCAATCCTGCAACTAACAGGTCTGAATCTCTCTGATCAATTTTGTTTATGACATTAGGGTTTCTATTCTTAGTGGTTCTTGTTTGTTGATAAAAACAGGTGGAGAAAACTGGCAGACATGAACGTACCGCGTTACAGCTTTGCATATGCTGAAGTGGAAGGCCTTTTGTATGTGATCCGAGGTTACTCTACAGATGATGATAGCATTCTCAACGCGGAAGTATACAACCCTAAAACTAACCAATGGGGCCTCATGGATTGTCCATACCGTCCCAACTTTATTCCTGCCTTCGCATTCTCCTTCAATTCCAAACTCTTCGTTGTAGGTGGGATTAATAAGAGACAGCTGAAAGTATATTATATATAGATTCCAAGTTAAACTTTCTTACATAATTTGATAATTATCATCTTTCTTTTTTTCAGGCAAGAAATCAAGGTTCATTGACATATATGACCCCAGAAAGAAGACTTGGGAAGAGTTAGACTCGGGGCAAACACTGGATGTGTACTCCTACACTGTTGTTAGCAACAAAGTGTATTTCTTTGACCATAACAAGCCGGGACTGGGAGCGTTTGATCCAGACAAAAATTCTTGGAGCTCTGTACTAGATGTGCCTTCTAGGAATGAGCATGGTTTAAGGTTCTGTCTAGGGCAATGGAACAATAAGGTTACCCTGTTTCCAATGGGATCTGAGGCCTTAAGTGGTGACCTTGTTGAAGAGGACGCGTCCAGGTGGAGAGCCACACCAATTATACTATCTGGTTATCACGCCACCAGTGTTCTCATCAACTTTTGAGTTTGCAAAATGTGTATAACGTTTTGGGGTTGTTAGCTTTGTGGTTAGCCCTCAGCTCTGTCAATGATACATCTAATCTATTAAGAAGGGCTCTCTTATATTTATATTCGTTGGCTTGGTTTGTCTCTCCTCCCCCTAAACTATGTTGGTTTGTACTTTGGGAATATTACTTGAGCTTGGAGTATGTTTATTGACAGGGGCATGTGTTGTGTCCACTTTTTTGGACCTTTGAAGCAAATAAAATAAAGTTGATGTGGAGGATTAGTGTTACCTGCCCATGTGATGTGAGTGGGCAATAAAAACCAAGTTGAGATAAATTATGGTTTCAGTGATTTATCTAGTCATCATATTTTATATACAGTTCCAGGGTTTTTTGCAACTCAGAGAATAAAACAAATCGATCGTGGTTTTTACAGTTAATGTGTACTATAGAACATTTTTTATTATTGAAAAAAGACAAGGAAAGGAAAACTTTTTTAATATTTGAGAAAAGAAAACAAATCGACCGTGATACGATTCTGTCGTCCACTATCTTTATAAAATTCAATTTAAATGACAGTGGTTTTGATACACTGTCATCGTTGGCTTATTTCCACTCTTCTGCGAATTGCAACTTGTGGTAAAAAATACTTGCGTAGCTCGAAGATCCTCCTGAATGGGTTCTCTCAACTTGCCTCACGCTTCATCGTTCAAGGTTCTTTCTCTAATATTTTTTTCTTCTAATTTGCAAAATCCAGATCAATTTATATCATCACGATAAATTCATTATTTTGGTGTGTAATCAGGGAGGAAGTGAAACGTTTCTCCGGAATGTTCTTGAAAGTATACTGAAAACGTATTTGATGAAGAATCCGACAGTGAAGACGATATGGGAACTAGTTCAGTCGATGGACAACGAAAAGATATGCTACGATCACTTCACTTTCAGGACATTTAAGGTATAACTTTTACTCTTGTAGATTTGGTGAAACTAGTTGTGCAAATTGATCTTTATTTTTTTTAGAAAAAAAAATTGATCTTTACTCTTTGGGGGTATTCTTATTTTTAGGTAGATGGTTATGGAATAGATTCCTTGTCGAGTTTTTTCATGGATTATGGATACAAAATTGGAGGCGAACTTGAATTTTCAAAGAACAAATCAAAAGTTAAATGGTTTTCTCCTCCGGATGTTCACGTCCCTCATGACGGTCACGGTCTAACCAACGGCCCCTTGCCACGAATCGTTATAGCTGAGGTTCTTCTGGACCAACTAAGCCCTGAATCACAGGTATTAATTAATGTATCTCTTGCCTAATATTGTTATTATATGTTTTGAGATATCAATCCTTGATATTTTGTCCTAATTTATGGTTTAATTAGGGGATAATAAGAAAGTACTTGAAACCAGAAGGTGGTAAGCAAGCGGTTCTGTCAAGTACTTTGGGGTCCTTAATATGGGAGAAGCCTACATGGACCGACTTCAAGCAACTCGCAAAGTATATGTTATAACTTTCTAATCAATAACCAAATATCTTTTTACAGTTAACACTTCTGAATTGTATATATTTGTGTGAATGGTAAAGAGAAAACGAATTTGCGGCATGGACGCTTATCAACGGCTACACAATGAACCATCTTGCATTTTCGGTTCATCGATTCAAACACAAGTTCAGTGACATTAAGTTCATCAAACAGTATCTTGAAGAAAAGGAATTCAAACTTAACACTGACGGGGGAGTTATCAAAGGTTTGTTTTACTTATTATCCTTATGAACATGGCTTTTTATTATATTAACCAATATTTAATTGGAATGAAAAATATTATTTCAGTGAATCAAGATGGTCTACTGTTACAAGTCTCGTCGATGTCGGACAAACTTGCGGTTGAATTTGCTGAGGGAGTAACTGAAACAATCCCGGCTTCTTACATTGAGTTTACTCAACGTCTAGTTCTTCCACAGTTCAAAGATGTGCCGTTTGATGAGGTAATGAAAATTGAAACGAAACTTATTAAATAAATAAGCTTTTCACGCTGTTTTATATTAACCAGCCATTGCTCATCTTCTTGGTGATACAGATTAAAGAGTTTCATAGACGTGAAGCCTTTGAGCTTGATAACGCCAGCAACATAATGGAAAGTACCCGTTTCACAGCACCAGTGTAAAACAAGACTTGTCTTGCTGGGCTCAGTAGTATGCCAAATGTGTGCATGTATTTGTGTGTTTATGTATGAGTGAGCTTGTGACCTTGATTCCGATCGGTAACAATAATGTATAATCGTGGAATGGCAGAAAATATAATTAAGTTATGAAATAATTTAAAATCTACATAATTAAAATAACAGAATAATTTTTAATTAGTACGATTGATAATTTTGCATAACTATGGCGTGTTAATTAACTAAACTAAAATTTAACTTATTTTATACATCAATTTATTTATCATAAAATATTAAAATATTGGTAATTAAGCGTGAAATAATGTGCGTTGTTATACATTAATTATTATTTTTTTTATTTTTTTGGCTCAAAATACATTAGTTAATATATCAGGTCCTTTGAAATCAATTTTACTTCAGACAAAAACCTAATCACTTCAGGCAGTTTGGTTCAAGTTTAGTCGTTAAGTCAATTGCTAAACGACAAAAGCAGGCCAGTAACGAGATTTCTCTCAATCACTGTCTTTCCGACCAAAACCATCAATTCAAAGAGACCCAGGTTCCTCCGTCAAAGAAATGGCCGAACTCAACAGGACTCCAGCTCAGGACGAAGAAGAGCAAGAAGTATGGAGCTGGGGGGCAGGTACGGACGGCCAGTTAGGGACTGCCAAGCTGCAAGACGAGCATCTCCCTCAGCTTCTCTCGCTGACGTCACTTCCTTCTATATCGATGCTCGCCTGCGGCGGCGCTCACGTCATCGCCTTGACTTCTGGTTAGACTCCGATTTAAGGAATGTCAAATTGACTAACTTTTATATATAAAGTCTGCTCCTTTATCTCTTGCAGGTGGTAAGGTGTTCACATGGGGAAGAGGAAACTCTGGTCAATTAGGACATGGGGACAACCTCAACACTTATCTTCCAAAGCCACTCTCTTTCTTCCACGACGACGACGACTATGTTATATCTCAAGCTTCAGCCGGATGGAGCCACTCTGCTTTTGTTTCAGGTTTAACTTTTTAAAAAATGATGTTTTGTAACTCTGCTTAGGAGACAAAAAGAGATTGATTGATCTCCCTTTTTTGTGTGATTGTAGATTCTGGTTGCCTTTTTACATGTGGGAATGGTTCGTTTGGTCAGCTTGGTCATGGTGATAACATGTCACTTACCTCTCCAGCGAAAGTCTCTTACTTTGTTGATAAGTGTGTGAAGATGGTAGCTTGTGGTATGCGGCATTCACTTGTCTTGTTCGCAGGTAAAAACAAACATCTGATTCACCGGTTTTGCAAGAAAAAATGTTTCTCCGTTTGATTTATCTTTGCGTTCTTCAGGGAATCAAGTTTGCGGATTCGGATCTGGAAAACGAGGACAGCTTGGCGTCTCATCAGACACAAAAAAATCAGTTAATCTCCCATGTGTTGTCTCTGGACTAGAAGATGTTGAGGTTGTTCGTATAGCAGCAAATGGAGATCACAGTGCAGCTATATCTGGTTGGTTAATCCTTAAAAGTCTCTCTCAAGTCTCATATATTTGTTAAACCGGGGTCTTCTGATGTGCTTGACCAGCTGATGGACAGTTGTACACTTGGGGAAGAGGATTCTGTGGTAGCCCTGATGTTCAAACCCCTAAGTGTTTGCATTCATCTCAATCTTTCAGAGAAGTTGCTTTAGGATGGAATCATGCTTTACTTCTAACCGGTAATTTCTATTGTTGATGCATCAGTAACTTCCATTAGCTCTCACTGAACTCATTCCTCTGTGTTATGGGACTTGTTGAAACAGTTGATGGCAAAGTGTTCAAGCTTGGTAACACTCTTAATAAACAATCGGAGAAGCAACAGCTGCGAGAAGATTCCTCTGAAACTCTCTTGGAGAAAGTTCCCGGTTTTGATGGAGTTGAAGTTCTGCAAATTGCAGCAGGAGCAGAGCATTCTGCTGCTGTAACAGGTAAATGAGGAGGGAGGGGGACATTTCATCTCTTTGTTTATACAGACTTTCTGAGTTAAAAAAAACAACCTGTGAATATGCATTGCAGAGAGTGGAGAAGTTCAGACATGGGGATGGGGTGAGCATGGCCAGCTAGGTCTTGGAGACACCAATGATCAGAACAATCCTCAACTGGTGAGCCTAGGAAGTATAGACATGCATGCGAAAGATATCAAAGTATATTGCGGAAGTGGTTTTACCTATGTAGTAAGGCGAAAACAACAGCAGCTTTCTTCTTCTTCACCAACATCATCATAGAATATAGATGTATTATAATCTAAAGTTTGTAACCATTATCAGTGCAAGAATTCAATTATTTGCATGATTCTCGTCAGAGGAAACATAATGGGTGTTGTATCATTTCAAATGATGGAAAATTTGAGATATACAGATTTTCCTTACTTTATTGTTTAGTAAAAGATATAAAAAAAAAAACTATCTACTGCTTGCCTTGGCTACCTAACTCTACATGAAAGTGAAAATCCACCGTAAGTGACAATGGGTCTAAGTGGGTGAACATTCCACTGGCCATCAATAATAAACTTAATCTGCGGTGACAATGCAGATGCTGTGTTGATTAAATGATCTAACCTCATATCTTCGAGGATATAGCGCTTCAGCGATACTGGTACAATGCCCGAAGCTACCAGTACAAAGACCGGTTCACAAATCCAAGAAAGAAGACTAGAACGAAACCACATAGATAATCAAACTACAAGTATAATAAGATCCCTACTGATGAAAATGATCATACTGATGGCCGCAAAAGTTCATACATAGCAAAAGAGCAATTCACAAAAGTTCCAAACTCCGAGATAAGGCTGAGTTATAGCGGAAAACAAGGAGAGACCGCACGCACTCAAAAGCCATAAAAGAGGTAGCAAAGCTAAGACGCAACACTAACATTAGAGTCTTGGTGGTTGTTGTTGTTGTTGTACGAATGGCCATTTCCTCCACCACCACCACCACCACGTCCCCTTCCTCTGTTGTTGTAATAGCTCCTTTGGTACCCGTTTCCACCGGCATTATCATAAGATTCAAACCTCCCATTCGAGTATCCACCACCACCTCGACCTCCGCGGGGGGCATTGGAATGGCCTCGTCTAGCACCTCTATGACCTCTCTGGTTCTGGTGGGATCCACGAGGCACATACTGTTGTTGTTGTTGATAATCTCTCTTTGACCTCCCTCCTTCCACCTGAGTATAGCCTTGTTCCTGCTGCCCCTGTACCACCTCTCCTTCCGTCACTACTGACTCATCCTTCAAACCCACAGAAAAATCATCAGATTCAGACTCGAGAAATCATCTAAAAGATACTTTTAGAGCTCCGGGATTACCTTTTGTTGCTCATATTGATCATTACCAACAGATTCTTGTACTTTGAAGTTTGACACGTCTTCCTGTAAACCAACAGGGAACATCAGTCTTGCTCAAAACAACACAAGGGACGGATTGTACGTTCTCTACATCACATAACGAGACTCTCAGAAACATCTCTTAAACATTCCCTACAGTGAAGACATATATAGTAACGATTCATAATCCACCACTCGCATGAACAAACCAGCGTACATTGACAAAGCCAAAACTTATTATAAACCAGGATGCACTTCTCTATCCTATCCAAACAACTTAGCCTACTGATGTTCTCATGCCACAAATGGAACTCCAATCTCACCCCAACTAAAGAAAAGAGACCACTAATCTCAACCTTCAGAACAAGTTAGCACTTTGCATCTCACAGAGCAATGAATCATATACATCAAAAGTGCAAACCTTTTGCTCATTATCAGCAGCGACTTGGAACGAACCGAAGTGACCAGCTTCCGCCGCTGCTTCAACCGGCGCCACAACCATCTCCGGTGTAATAGTGAAGTAATTAGACCCCATAATCTTCTTCACTTTCTCTCTCAACGCAGCATCTGAAAACACACACAAACTCAATAAACTAAAACCAAAAACTCAAAAACAAACGAAAGTCGGCATCTTTCTTTCTTACACGAAACGTCACAGTTAGACGCAATCTTCTGATCAGAGTTAGCCAACCAGAGCTTAGCATGCTCCACGCAACGCTCCAAAGCCTTCTCATGAGACAAACCCGAATCCGCAGGCCTAGACACCATCATCCCCCAGCTTCGAGATCAAGTCCAGATCTTTATCACACAGCAGATCCTCCGTGGACTCATCCGTAACCGTATCGTACACCAAACAGCACCCTCTCTCGTGCCTCCTCGTCATCATAACCGAAGCTAGCTCGCTCGCCGACCTCACGTCGAACAGCGACCCAAAGTACAACAGATTCACTAAATCCTCCAGCTTCTCCTCCTTCGGGGCCACGGCCGGGGCCTCCTCCTCCTCCGTGGTGGTGGTTTGATCGGGGGGAGGAGGAGCGTTGTGAGGAGCGGCGGTGGCGGTGGCGAGGGAGATTTCTTCGGAGACGGCGGAGGAGAGGGGAGAGCGGAGCTTGTCGAGCTCGTCGATGAGGACGAGGACGGAGGGTTTGGAGCGGAGGACTTCTTGCTGCTCCTTGTTTAGGGTTTTGCCGAGGGAGATGGATTCTTCCATTTGGGCGATTCGGTTGAGTTTCTTGCGGAGGGCGCGGAGGCGTTTGTTGATTAGGGCCATCACTGGTCCTTCTCCCGAGTCTGAGGAAGCTGTCGCGGTAGTTGCCATGGTTGGGTGAGAGAGTGAGTGACCACCGTTGAACAGCGGCGGTGGAGAAATGAGATGGTTTAGGGTTTTTTTGAGTGAGAGAGAAATGTGGATAGTTTTCTCGCTATGATATAATTGAGTTCTTATTTTATATTTGGATAATAATTGGATAGATTTACTCTTAATTTCTAGATTAATATTTAATACAGTAATTATTTATTTATCTAAGCAATCTCATTTTCAATTATTTAAACTTTGAGATTTTTTCTAAACTATTTTTTCGCGGATTAGATCTTCTTTTTTTTAATCAGTTTAGGAAATTCTTGGAAATGACAAACGAAAGTACACACAGATTATGCAAAATTATTTCTTACAGATGAAGACAAAAGGTTATACAACTGGACAAAAAATAAAAGTATGTTTCCAAAGGGATAGGTTTGACAACCCACTTTAAGGTGGACCGATGCTGAAACATTCGCTTACATGGGTCTATTATAGAGATATGCATAGTGGATAAGGTCATTAGTATGGTCCAATTTGATTTTTCAGGTTAGTGATGGGTGAATATTTGTATTTCTTTGAAGTGTATGTGTGCGAGTCGTTGTAGGAGACTTCGACAAATATGAATTAGATTTCCTGTACATTGAGTAACATGGTGTTCTAGCGTTTACATGTATTATAATTTTTCAAGTTACTCATTTTACTTCGTCAAAAAAAAAAAAAGATACTCATTTTCATTTACTAGTAACTGTGAGTCTGTGATGTATATAAAACAACAACAGCAATGCGAATGCATGCTCACGCAAATTAACTCATAAAATCCAAATGTTATTTTACAAAGAAATTGCTTATTTACAACAGCAACAACAAAAAAAATCGATCTGCATCCCCGAATATAATGTATTTATGTATTTTATATTATCAAAACTTTTATTGTTTTTTGTATATCAACTCTTTACTAAAGAGCAAGCAATGCTCAAGTACCATGAATCTTGTACCAACTACCAACTCTGATTATCTTCTAGACTGTTTTACAAGGTTCATATCATAATGCTTCACCAATCACTCACCTTACAAGTTACAATAAGACAATCACTCACTACTAGCTAATGTCTTTGCTCTCTAGTATTTGGTTTGCAATGTATCCGCAAAACTCTTTTGCCACTGGAAAACTTAACCAACAAGACAAATGTTCATTAACTAAACATTATGAGAGAGCTTCAAGCAGATAAAAATGATTGCAACTACTTATTAGGAAAACACTACAACAATATGGTATATAATAATAATATGTACTCACGTCTAGAGGCTAGCACAGGAAGGTACTAAAACGACATGCAACGTTCCATTGTTAGGAGGAAGTTGCAAACGAAGGGGAAACAGCTTGCTGCCGTCTACTGGACTGCGAGTGCACACCACAGCATCCTCCAAGCACGTTTCTTCTCGCAGCGTCCGAGTCAGCTCCGCCACGCTGTTTCCTTTAAACGTGAAAGCATATCCAACGGTTGATTCGTCCTCCACGTGTCCTTCCTCGTCAGCGACGTGGTAGTATATCGTTCTCTCCATCCGATTTCGGTGGAGACACAACCGACTGATCAAAATCAAAACTCGTGTCAAGATTGTAATTTCAAACAAAATTGTGAGGGTGTCTTAAAAAATATAAAAAAGGTACTCACATTTTGATCAGATGTCAGTGAAAGAGAGGACGGAGTGAGCTCTGTCTCCGCCGTGACTTGAGGATTGATCAGGAACTCTTCAACATCCCACGAGATGGAATCCTGAGTAGCTGACAAATGATCGTGCGTGACTGAGTTTCTCCACGGAGGAAGTCCACCGTGAGCTCTTAGATAGTTACCGTAACTGGTCCTGAGCTTGATCTTGGATCCTTCTCTCACCGGTTCCCACTCAACAGACGAGTCGAGAGGACTCGGGTTTAACTGAGACACTTTCTTGCCTGTAGCTCCGAGCAAGAACCGCTCGTTTGAAGCGGTTAGGTATTTACCGTAACAGCTTTTAAGACGGATTACATTGTATGAATCGCGAACCGGTTCGACGGTCCAGCTAGAGTTTTTGGTTGAACCGTTTCTGTTTTGAGTCACGGTTTCTTCGTTGTCGTCTGCTGATAGATACTTGTTGTTGTGGCTGTTACGGATTCGAATAGTTTTAGCTTTCTGGAAAAACTCCATTTCTGATGCTATATCGTTTTGGTTGAAGCGGCTCGTCTTCTGTAAAAAGCAAAGAAAGACTAATGAGTGGGGAATATGTAAGAAGAAGTGAAGATGTGGTCTGTGTATTTATATGTGTATCGGCTTTTGTGGTTAAGCGGACGGATACGAACACGGGACTGGTTAGTGATGTAAAGTAAGCTAGAAAAGTCATGCTTTGCTGTCCGGACTTTACCGCGTTTTAATTCCTATGTCAGCACAATATATAGGCTAGAATGTTCTGTTAGCGTTCAGAACGTGTTGCTTCGCGTGTTTGTAACGAGTCTCACGATTTCAATGCACAATGTTTACGTTTCTGGATTTGCAAACTTCCAATCATGAGGAAGAATCAGTGGCGATAATCCCAAGACACCAACTATATTTTAACATGTGTTTCAGACCAATATCAGAATATTAACATTTCTTTTGGTTTCAGGACTAAAATTTATAAATATTCTAAGAGCATCCGCAACCCAGAACCAACGGTTCGATAACCAAAAACAACTTCTGGAATATTTTATTATTTTTTATTTTCTTCGTCTGAATTAAAAAATATTTTTTTTAAAAAAAAAATTGACCAATCGTGTATCGTCACGTGTAATGGAATCCACGAACAGTAACGAACTTGCGCATGAATCAGTACTTATTTACGGCCTGCGAAAGACTTATGGAAGACAGAAATCTTAAAAACAGAATATTATAATATTTTTTTTTCTTCTAAAAACATTGTTAAGAATTCCTGCCAACTTAGCGTTAGAGGTGCTCTAATGCTTTATAACTTTTGAACTTGGGAGTTAAATCTGAGAAGAAGCAAAATAAAGTTAGTATATAGTTGATAAGAAATATGCATCATGCTGAAAAGATGATCATGGAACCTCTACATTTTTCTATACAATTTATAAGCAATACATAACTAAATATCAATAATTTGAATCTTTGATCTTACGAGAATATGTCTATTATTCTTGGGTCTTTGGGGCAAACCGCAATTTACAGAGAATGTAAGGTCAATTTTTACATTTGACCTATGGCCATAACGAGTTAAATTATTTGTAACAAAGTGCAAAAGCATGTCAAAAGGATGACATGACGATGCTGTTTTTTTTTTTTTGTTCAGTCAATCAAACTTGAAATACGAAGATTCCAACGCCTTTGCTTTCTCACATGCAGTTACGGCAGCTTCTGTATTGCCTTCCATAACGTAACTCTTCTCCTGCTAGACCACATCAACGTTTCATAAACCGTATAATAAACAAATCATTCCATGTATACGTAAAAATGTATCCTGAATCAACAATTATGCACATATATATTGACGTGAGGAATACCAGCAAACGCCACAAGAAAGGAGCACCATCTCTCTGTTTTATTCTCCTCTCCAGTACTTTAATCGCTGCAACAAATTAAGTGTTCAAAATGCAGATCGTTAGCTGAGTAAACGAAAAACAAAGCTGAAGAATAGTGTTTTAGGGAATGTACCACTAGAAGATTTGCCGTTGAGTAACAACACTTTGTACCAGATTTCATTAAAAACATCCATCTGTAAATCCGATGCTCCAATCACCTAGTTTGAGTAGAAAAAGGAGGCCAGATATTTTCATGTATATTCTTCAATAAATATTGTTTTGAAAATTAATATATAGCTTACAAATGCAAGAACATGCACTACCTTATAATCAGCAGCGTCAAAGTCTGGACCGACCAGTTGTAGAGCTTTTTTGTAGTTGCCTTTCCCATATTCATTAACAGCTTCAGCAAGCTGATTTAAATTAAGAGAAACGATCTTATGACATGATAAAAGAACTCAAGTGGTCTAGCTAGTCACATAGTTATAAGTCAATATCAATAAGAACGGACCTGAATGGCTTTCTGCATCAACTGTTGTTTCTTCTTGCTCATATGAGATGTTCTGTTAGAATTAGACGAGTTAATAAACAAAACTTTCATTTGACTAATGTCACAAAAGTGAAAGAAGTACTAACCGGGACTTCAGGCCCTCGAGCAATAAATGTGCCAGTGAAGTGTTTCCAACTCTACTCAACGCCCAAATTATTGTAATATCAAAAAGCCACTCCTGATACCACATTGCCTGAACAATTGTAATCGCGCAAACTTTTAGAAGAAGTGCAAGTAAATGCAAGGCAAAACAGATGAATTACTACTTACTTGATCAGTCAAGCAGTTTGCAAGGATCTTCAGCCTGTCTAAAAACTCGTCTAGTTTATCGCGTGTGTCCAAGCGTAACAACAAACCAAGAGCATCCATATAGACCTGACATTCAATATTACATGTATAAGACATTAGATTGCTTATGGAAGTCCCATGTTCCTTTTTTTAAAAAAAAGGGGAAGAAACATGATAAGGGATACTTACATCTGTAGCAACAGCATCTTCTTTCTCCAGCTCTTTACACATTTGATGATCATATATTTCTTGTACCTTACTTAGAGGTGACCCTCCTTCCAAGTAACAAACAGCTACATGCCACCAATTATGCGAATACCTATTCAAATATTTGTTTATTTATTTATTTATCAAGTAGGTGGTTCCAGAGATGATCAGAAGATGTTTCTAAAGTTATTTGAAAACAGTTTTTATACCTTAAGGAAGAGCAAGAATCCCATGAAGGTGAGCATCCTTCCATGAACTCTACTGCTTCCTTGAAACGACATTCAGTTTGAAGAACATGACATAACTGTCCAAAACATACAAAATGTAAGGTTGCGTATGGATAAAAGGAAATATTACCAAAAGACAAGGGTAGTAAACGTGGAACTCACGCAATGATGAGCCCAAGAGTCGTTTTTGTTGATCTCATATCCTTTCCTAGCAGCTTTTTCAGCTTCTTCTAAATGTCCAAGCTCCAATAATGGGAATGCAAGCATACCATAAGCATAGTCTTGGTCTCTATTCTCCGGTATAATCTACCAAGTGATGTAAACAACAGATAATTGTAGCAAAGATTCCTTGGTTTTAGTTATAAATCACGCAGTAATAATCAGTTTGATCAACATGTGATGTACCTTCTCAAACAGAGGCAAAGAGAGATCAGGTCGACCCATGTAGAAACAGAGTATCTCTACTCTCTTCCAAGATAGCAAATCTCTGGGAAACTTTTTCAGTAACTGCAAACCATAAAGAGTTTACATGAGAGTTAGAATAACTGCTGGAGATCAAGCAGAACTACGAAGAACAAGAAGCCAAGAAGCCAAGAAACATCCTAACCTTAAAGTGCAACTCCAACGCCACGTCTTCGTCCATGTTGTCAGATATCAAGTAATTAACAGCCTTGAAAACTGCTTTCTCATACGGTGTGGCTCTCCCTAAAAGTAAAAACCAGATGAATTTTAGAGCTCAAACCACAATAAACTAATCGCTGATGATAGACAAATGATAGATATAGAGCATATTTCCTACACTTGGAGTTGGAATGAAACATAAACACTAAAGGAGAACAAGATATAGCTTACAAGATGAGTTTCTGCAGCTTTAACATAGGTTTTGGCTCTGGAAACGTCAGAGGAGATAAGGTAATGGGCAGCCAAAACGTTGCTCAAAACACAATCTTTATCATACAACGGTGCTTCAAGAATCACCTTCTTCTCTCTTCCATAGCCAAGAACCTTCATGAGACGTACAAAAGTGTCAAAAAAATAAAATAAAACGGCACTGACACAAAAGAGAAACGGTAGCAAAAGTATAAGCATACAGTTGAAAAGATAGACGAACCTGGTGAGAATAGGAGTTAATGGCAGCGATGCAATCATCTGAAGAGGTATTGACTTCATAACCCCACCAAACACTTCTGCGTTCCTTTTTGTACTCATGTATCTGACGTTCATCTTCTTTCTGTTGTACCTGAGATACCAAACAGAGTTTGCGCGTGAGGCTACTCGGCGAAAAAGAAAACAGAATTCTCTAGACAGAGTGATAATATGTGATGCAAGGATTTTTCCTTGGGTGACAAGTGACAAGACTTACATAGTTATATTTTCATCTTTCGGGGTGCAAAACACACCATTATCATATCAATAAAGGGCTACTAATCACACTTGCATAGTTTTTATTTTTGAAACTAACACTTACATAGTTACATAGTTATATTTCCGTTAATACCGTTTTAAAATTTCTGATTAATTTTTTTTTTAAACTAACACTTGCATAGTTACATAGTTATATTTCCGTTAATACCGTTTTAAATTTCTGATTAGCGACTAATCTCTCAGTTAGGCGACTGTACATAATGGCCTAAAGCCCTTGCTTCATGCATGAGACTTAAAGCAAGGATCGGTCATGCATTATGCATGCATCTGTTATTTCCGTATTACGGAACGTTGCAAGAACAAATAAGAAGGCAAATGAAATTAGCCAAAAGAGAGAGAACGACATCGTAACCGAAGAAAGATCACTTACCATGCATTTCAACGACATGGACACATCCTGAGTAACATAACATGCAGCCTTCATATTTGATCAATCTGCAGGATAAAACAAAAACTTGATTTTGCAGAAACTTGAGAAGTCCCGTTGGGTATTTATTGACTTTAGTATATGGCAGAGGAAGGGGGGCATAGCTTGTGGATATACACGAAGGAATTAATTTTTATATTGCATTGCTTTTGAAATTTCTGTAAATAGTGTATAGAAGTTTTATATTAATAAAACGTGGGAATAAGGAGGACTATTGCAAAAGAAGCAATTACTTGGAAAACGATACCATGAACCCGTACACTATCCAACCTCCAAAGCAACCCAATCTCCAGCACATCATGTGTAGGCATGGAATTATTCTTTTTTAGGCATGGCACGGCATGGAATTATTCATTTCTATTATATAATCTATAATCTATATATTATGTACAATAATATTACCTTTGTAGCAGCAAAGTATTTTCCCACACTAATTATTTTGATTTTTTGTAATATTAGTTGCAATAATATTACCATAAATGTTCAATTTTAATTTATTCCTTGCTATTTCTCATCTTCCTTTTTCATTCACTTAAGAGAAGGCTTAATTTACTGAAGGAACATTCCACCTAGATGGGGATAAGATTTAGGTATAACTAGATGAAAACAACTAAAGTGCTAGTGGTCTAATGGTACTATAAAAGTTTGTTTTTTATGCATTTTGGATTTAAATCACCTGTTGCACAAAAAAAAAGAGGATTCAAATCACCTTCCGAGAAAATGTTACTTTTTAAAACCAGAAGTTTAAATACTTAATTTCAGATATGTGAAAATTCTGGACATAAGATTTGGATTCGTGGTTGTAAAAATAGAATATATATATTTTTTTTTCAAAAAAAATAGAATATATTAAATTAGCACGAGGTCATCTGTATATTTGTTCAAGGCTTCAAGCCCAGTTTGGATAATACTATCTACTGCTTGCCTTGGCTACCTAACTCTAATGAAAGTGAAAATCCACCGTAAGTGACAATGGTCTAAGTGGGTGAACATTCCACTGGCCATCAATAATAAACTTAATCTGCGGTGACAATGCAGATGCTGTGTTGATTAAATGATCTAACCTCATATCTTCGAGGATATAGCGCTTCAGCGATACTGGTACAATGCCGAAGCTACCAGTACAAAGACCGGTTCACAAATCCAAGAAAGAAGACTAGAACGAAACCACATAGATAATCAAACTACAAGTATAATAAGATCCCTACTGATGAAAATGATCATACTGATGGGCCGCCAAAAGTTCATACATAGCAAAAGAGCAATTCACAAAAGTTCCAAACTCCGAGATAAGGCTGAGTTATAGCGGAAAACAAGGAGAGACCGCACGCACTCAAAGCCATAAAAGAGGTAGCAAAGCTAAGACGCAACACTAACATTAGAGTCTTGGTGGTTGTTGTTGTTGTTGTACGAATGGCCATTTCCTCCACCACCACCACCACCACGTCCCCTTCCTCTGTTGTTGTAATAGCCTCCTTTGGTACCCGTTTCCACGGCATTATCATAAGATTCAAACCTCCCATTTCGAGTATCCACCACCACCTCGACCTCCGCGGGGCAATTGGAATGGCCTCGTCTAGCACCTCTATGACCTCTCTGGTTCTGGTGGGATCCACGAGGCACATACTGTTGTTGTTGTTGATAATCTCTCTTTGACCTCCCTCCTTCCACCTGAGTATAGCCTTGTTCCTGCTGCCCCTGTACCACCTCTCCTTCCGTCACTACTGACTCATCCTTCAAACCCACAGAAAAATCATCAGATTCAGACTCGAGAAATCATCTAAAAGATACTTTTAGAGCTCCGGGATTACCTTTTGTTGCTCATATTGATCATTACCAACAGATTCTTGTACTTTTGAAGTTTGACACGTCTTCCTGTAAACCAACAGGGAACATCAGTCTTGCTCAAAACAACACAAGGGACGGATTGTACGTTCTCTACATCACATAACGAGACTCTCAGAAACATCTCTTAAACATTCCCTACAGTGAAGACATATATAGTAACGATTCATAATCCACCACTCGCATGAACAAACCAGCGTACATTGACAAAGCCAAAACTTATTATAAACCAGGATGCACTTCTCTATCCTATCCAAACAACTTAGCCTACTGATGTTCTCATGCCACAAATGGAACTCCAATCTCACCCCAACTAAAGAAAAGAGACCACTAATCTCAACCTTCAGAACAAGTTAGCACTTTGCATCTCACAGAGCAATGAATCATATACATCAAAAGTGCAAACCTTTTGCTCATTATCAGCAGCGACTTGGAACGAACCGAAGTGACCAGCTTCCGCCGCTGCTTCAACCGGCGCCACAACCATCTCCGGTGTAATAGTGAAGTAATTAGACCCATAATCTTCTTCACTTTCCTCTCTCAACGCAGCATCTGAAAAACACACACAACTCAATAAACTAAAACCAAAAACTCAAAAACAAACGAAAGTCGCATCTTTCTTTCTTACACGAAACGTCACAGTTAGACGCAATCTTCTGATCAGAGTTAGCCAACCAGAGCTTAGCATGCTTCCACGCAACGCTCCAAAGCCTCTCTCATGAGACAAACCCGAATCCGCAGGCCTAGACACCATCATCCCCCACAGCTTCGAGATCAAGTCCAGATCTTTATCACACAGCAGATCCTCCGTGGACTCATCCGTAACCGTATCGTACACCAAACAGCACCCTCTCTCGTGCCTCCTCGTCATCATAACCGAAGCTAGCTCGCTCGCCGACCTCACGTCGAACAGCGACCCAAAGTACAACAGATTCACTAAATCCTCCAGCTTCTCCTCCTTCGGGGCCACGGCCGGGGGCCTCCTCCTCCTCCGTGGTGGTGGTTTGATCGGGGGGAGGAGGAGCGTTGTG